>NC_085994.1:38196700-38506700 GCF_030014385.1 Trichomycterus rosablanca
ATATATATATATATATATATATATATATATATATACAGTATATATATATATATATATATATATATATAAATACACACACACATATATATATATATCAAATCAAATCAAATCAAAGTTTATTTGTCACATACATAGTCATACACAGTACAACTGGCAGTGAAATGCTTTAGTGACTGCTCTGCCACAGTAATTACAAAAACTACAAAATAGTTAAAAAATATACTGTATTATACAGAAAATATAGAATGTATATAAAAGTAAGAATATAGAAACATTAGAAAAAAATAACAATATAATTAAAAAGAGCAATTTAAAGTAAAGTGAACATCAGAAGAATTAACAATGTAATTACAAAGGGCAATTTAAAGTGAACACACTACATAATATATACATACATTATGTGATACACACCACAATATACACACTATAATGTATACACACTATAATATATATACACACTGTGATACACACTATAATATATACACACTATAATATATACACACTATAATGTATATACACTATGTGATAGTGTGTATCACATAGTGTATATATATTATAGTGTGTATACATTATAGTGTGTATATTGTGGTGTGTATCACATAATGTATGTATATATTATAGTGTGTATATTGTGTTGTGTATCATGAGGTGTGAATCACATAGTGTATGTAAATATTATAGTGTGTATATATTATAGTGTGTATATATTACAGTGTGTATCACATAGTGTATATATATTATAGTGTGTATACATTATAGTGTGTATATTGTGTTGTGTTGTGTATCATGAGGTGTGTATCATGTAGTACACCTGGATTTCATTCTCACCTCTGGTCACTGTTCATGTAGAATTTTTAATCCTCTTCCCATGTCAGTTTGGGCTTCTTTGGTAACTCCACTTTTCTCCCACTAAGCAAAACATGCAGTGGGTGGATTGACTGTATGTGTGAGTGTGTGGTGCTCTGGGATGACACCCCAGATGCATGAATAAGTGAATGAGTAAGGAGGATAGGGTGAAATACATATTTTCGTTATATTATCGTTCTCCTGTCCTTGCTTTATTCACCTCAGCCATCATGTTTGTGCACCTGCATGGAAAGTGAATACATATAGCTTTGTGTGTCATATTACACTGTGCCCACACACACACACATGCATTATCCATATTTGTTTGTTCTGCTGTTTATGCGTCACATCATTACAAACAATGATTCATAAACCATCGGGAATTACGAATGACTTTTATTTTCTTTCTTTATCCCTATAGCCTCAGTGTGTGTGTGTGTGTGTGTGTGTGTGTGAGTGAAAGCCCGGGGGTAACCCCGCTCACCTCGTGCCCGTGGGACCCTGTGGAAAACGCGTGCGCGTCAACATGCCAAATATGGAACGCCGGTTGCAGCCGAATAGCCATATATGGCGTTTCCGTCTGTGACGTCGCATCTCTACAGAAAAAAGAGGGCGGTGAGTTGAAATAGCAGCTCCAGACTTCCGCCTGCACAGATACACTCGTCATCTGCAAGCAAGAAGTTTAATAGAGGAGAAAAGATGCTTTAAAACCAGCTCACAGTTACAGCTGAGAGGGGGAAAAGCTATAAGAAGCTCCACGAGTGGATGACAAGGAAGGAAATGACATTGTAATTCGAAATATTTACGAATACATACAAAATACAACAATAAGCAAGAAGACTGAAAGAAAAACTAAGTTTTTGGGGTGTTTTATGATTAATTTGGCTGTGAAATTTATCATTTAAATGAATACTTATACATTTAAGAAGAAAGGACACATTTATCTGCATTAGAATTCACAAGAAGACATTTTTCATCATTTTTGTGCTGCTGTTTTTTTTATCCCAGGACTAAAGAAGATTATAAAGAAGACCAGACAAAATCCAAATAATAAACAACAAGCTTTGGGTTCTTTTTTTGAAATTATTTGAACATATTTATTTATTTATGTATTTATTAAAATCCGCATAAAGTTTTATATGACTTTCTTCAGAGGAAGCCTATTTATATATCCAAAATATTCCAGTAAAAACTGTGCTGGTGATTTTTCGTGCACTTTTTAATTCTATTTTATAGCAAAACGACTCTTAAATAAAAGGGGGAAAACTGCTGAACTGAATCAATCAAATCTACAACAAATTAAAAACGCTGCTGCTGATTTTTCGTGCGATTTTAAACTCTTATTTAGAAGCAAAACGACTTTTAAATAAAGAAAGAAACCTGCTGAACTAATTCCAGCAATAACGGTGCAGAAGATCCACAAGCAGTGATGGGAGTGATCGGAGAGCCGGTGGAAATCTCGAGCGGGGAGCTCGCGCACATGCTCGCGAGCCCTGAGCTGAGTGGCGCGTGCTCGCCAGCGCTGCTGGTGCTGGACTGCCGGCCGTTCCTGTCCTTCTCTCGCGCGCACATCCGCCGCGCGCACAACGCCGCCTGGAACGCGCTACTCCGGCGCAGGTGCAGCAAGGGCTCGGACTCAGGTGTGCGTCTCGAGGGCCTGCTCGCGGACAAAGCTCTGGTGGGGCGCGTGAAGAGCGGAGAGTTCCGGCAGATCGTGGTGCTGGATGAGAAGAGTCGCGCGGTCACCGAGCTGCAGCGCGAGAGCCTCGCCTGCTTGCTGCTGCGCGCGCTCCACGCCGAGGTTCCAGCTGGAGTTTCGCACGTCTTCTTCCTGCAAGGTGAGATTTTACCTGGGTGCTGTGATGTACTATAGTACAGAAATGTGCTCGTATGCAGCAGTTTGTGCACCTCTGATCATTATCATGTGGAAACACGTGAGCGCATCTTTTACCTGGAGCAAACTTCTGCACATTTTGTGGTTGCGCAAAAGTTTTGGCACATTTAACATTTGGGGTTTTATTTTTCCCCACAATTTTGACAATTATTAAAACATTGGCCACTATAATTTGCATAATACAATACTTAAGTACTAATATGTAAGTATAAATAGTAGTATTATTATAAGTGTAAATAGATTTGTATAGGCCTATTTGTTAAGATATCATAAGTTATTGCTAATATTGGCTCTTCATATACTTACATATTACATATTGCCTGTTTATAAATATAACAAATAAGTTATTATTTAACATTATTAATCATATTATTCGTTGTTTGCATATCATCAGTATGACTGTATCATAGTTTAAAACACAATTGATCACTATGACACTATAGAAATAAATTGAATATTTATTATTAGTAAAGTAATGTGCTTGGGGCAGAATTATGACTCGAGTGGTTATAAATTAAACTATAAAAGCATAATTGCTAGTTATTAAGCAGCTTTAGTATGTGAACAGTATAAATAATGGAGTAAAAGGTTCCTGGGTTCATGTCTGTAACCTGACTGCCTGAAGGAACGTAAACTTTCATACAATAAAACTGCTTTAATCAGATTGTTCTAACAGTTTTGCTTTATTATGCTTGCCAGGTATTTTCATTTTATTGACCAGAGCATCATTATTGCACTTTTTAATAAAGTCTGCTTTTATTTTAGTTCACAACAGAGGTGCACAAAATCATCTGCTTTTTACAAGGCAAACCGGTTACAAACGGGGCTGCAAATAATGCATTTAATACATGAGCTATTTAGTAGTGTTATGAGTGGAGCTATTATAAAATATTAGATTTTTTTTTAATATTGGCCGTTTCAATAGGGCCACACTATGTATCATTTATTAATAAACCGTTGGTTATCGTTTGCATTTTAATAAGTTTATACAACAATGATATTGCATTTCTACATACAAAATTATTTATATTAAGTATCTGCATGTAATAAAGTTCAGTCAATTCGATTCCTGACGACCATATAAATAGTATTCCTCCAGAACAACCTGTCTTCTATTTGGGTCTGTTATTAAACAATGATATGTTAATTCTGAAATAAATAATATAGCTTATGCTGTAAGATAATATAATAATTCACACATTGCAAGAAACTATAAGATCATTATTTTATATTACAATATTTTATACAATAGCAAACATTATTATTAATATTATTATTATTATTGTTATTTATTATTATGAAATCAAGTTGCCACCATTAAACCCAATCATTAAATTCACCTTTAACCTGTTCTTCCATTAAGCCGTTTATTTAGGCAAAAACTGTTTAAATTGTGTAACCTCTAAGGATTTAATTTAGAGCTTTTTATTTGATTAATGGCTGCTTAACATAAAATATATGTATATTATAAATAAAATATAATATATAAATATGAGTGGCTTAAAGTAAACGGGAAGGTGATTAAAATGTGAACAATCCTGACAGGCCTCCACAGCTGCAGTATCTCTAGTTATCACATTGCTGGCCTTTGCAACACTCACATCTCACAGATCTGCTTATTATTATAAAGCTATATTTACAATTACATTTGATCTGTAACACTGACAGAAAAAAATAAGACAAATAAAGGGCCAGCAAAAGGTGGACAGCCAGTTGGGGTCTTTATTAGGTTTTGCCCAATATTTAATCACTAAAAAATTAAGTTTGATAATCATCATACATCAGAAACTGTTAATAAACCCAAAGCCTGTATCAGTTCATGTGGCACTTTTTAAATAACATTTATTAAATATATGCACATTTTAATACATACAAGCATTTAAGTTCCTGTATCTGATCTTATTTACAGTATTTGCATGTATAATTAATGATGTATTATTCATACAAGAGCTTCTAATTTCCTGTTTAGCTCTGTTCAGGTTAATAAAGTGTAATTTTATGTACATATTTGTTTGTAGGTGGCTTTGATGGGTTTGCAGCACTTTATTCTGAGCTGTGTATCAGTCAATCCAGGTTTTGTGATACCAGTGAACCAGACCCACGAGTCTCTGGCAGAACGACACCTCTATACGACCAGGTACAGAAAACATTCCTGTACAATATATAACATTTAATAATTCTGGCTAAGATTAAATGAAATACAAAATGTTAAGAGAGAGGGAGAGACAAACTATAAACAACAGTGACTTGATACTCACTAGTGTGAATGCAGGATGACAATCATAATCAATATTTGCGTGTTGCTTGGCAGGGTGGACCGGTGGAGATCCTGCCCTTCCTGTTCCTGGGCAGCGCTCATCACTCGTCTCAGAGGGAGCTACTGGCGCACTGTGGCATCACGGCTGTTCTGAACGTCTCTTCATGCTGTCCAAACCTCTTCGAGCATGAACTGAGCTACATGAACCTGAGAGTGGAGGACAACATGGCAGCTGATATCCGAGTGCTCTTTCCACAGGCCATACACTTCATCGGTAATTAGACTTAAATACTTTACACCATCATACCACGGTCAGATGTCCTCGCATCTTAATCCAGAGTCAATCTAGTTTCGTCATTTGGAGAATGTGGGCCAACCATGGCGAGGAAGCTAATAGAGTAGACCTGGTATAACTAGCTCCTGGTGGCACCAGAACCACTGCAACCCTGATCAGTATAGAGAGGTTACTGAGGATAAATAAATGAATACTATCTTGTGTATTTGAAACACAGCAGTGGTTTCTTTTAAGCATCTTCAGCTGCACTTTCAATACATGCTCATGATCAGGAGTAGCATGTAATCTGTAGCTGATATAAGATTCAGTGAATTTAGATTGTGGATACGATTATTGTTCATTTTAAGAACCTCAGGTAAGAAGTCTTTTTTCTGTCATCTTTTCAGACTCTGTGAAAAAGAGCGGTGGGCGAGTTCTGGTCCACTGCCAGGCCGGCATCTCACGATCTGCCACCATCTGCGTGGCGTATCTGATCCATTCCCTCCGGGTTCGTCTGGATGAGGCCTTCGAGTTTGTGAAGCGGCGGCGGCAGGTGATTTCTCCTAACCTGGGATTCATGGGTCAGCTACAGCAGTTTGAGGTAGATGTTTTGTGTAGCTACTCGGAGAACAGCAGCCCTGCCTTTTAGTTCATCTGCTTGGACAATGGAGACCTTTAAAGACCTCAGGACTGGCTTTAATATCTACACAGACGAGCCGTAAAAAAGGCACTAAGCATCAGAGACTGATCGGACAAGATCGTCTTCAGGTTTTAATGTCCTACAAAACTTTAAAATTTCTTCATATGTGTGAGATCTTCATTCATTTAGGATTCTACAACAGTTGAACTCTGAATCAGTACTTATGAGCCATGAATTAGTTGAGCTCCTGCATTTTTTTTCTGTGAAAGAATATACATCAGAAGTTCCTTGCTGCTGTAAACTAGTTTATTGGGGTTCAAAAAACAACTTAAATAATCAATAGAAAGCAAAAAAATATCTCTTTTATGCCATTTTACTTCTTCATTAGTGATTGACTACAGGCAGTGACTTATCTGAGCCCATGCAAATAGGGCTAATTTGCCTGCACTCATTACAAAACACATGGAACAGTGGTGGTTTTGCAAGGGTGAGAGAAAATTTGGCTGCACAGTCAGACGTAATCCAAAAACCACAAACAAGAGTTTTTTTTAAACTAAAAGCTGCTAAAACACAGGCGACACCGTGCATAGTCAAGCAAGCTTTAGTTTGTCATGGGATCAGGACCATTTAAGGTGCTGCCAACATATTCATGTCCCTTACACAAGAGTGACTTCCATTGTATACAGTTTATCTATCACTAATGAACCGGGGTGGAAGATACGACAGAAAATATTGTATCAAAACACATGAAGAGATTTTTAAAATACATTACATTTAGTAAACCAGTTCTATACTTCCAACTTTGTGGTTTGGGGGAGGCTTTTCTGTTTGATGGGGTTTGTGTGATAGAGCTTAAGTAGCCTGGACAGAGCCCTGGCATAAACCCTGCTAAACACTATTGCTCTGAACGTGTGCTGAGGACGTGATTTTAGTTCCTGAATTTTCAGGGACGGGTCTGTATGCAAAAGCAATAGTTTGTCAGTCTGTTCCATTCCTCTGTCAGCCCAGGCAATAAGATGATATGAATCCTATGCATCGTGCAAACTGACCTCTATTGTACCATTCATTTATTCAGATTAAACTGTTGTGTGTGATGGGTTAAATGAACTCAGGGAGGGGTCAAAGGGTAAAAAAAAGTGACCTTAAAAAGCAAGACTCAAACTAAATGTATGGAATGTGTAATGTACTGTAAAGCCTGCAAATCTGAGTCCATGTTGCACTATTTTTAACATTGTGACAATTTAATGTTCTTTTAAGGTTTAAGGGAAGGAAATATTTATGTTGTGAACTTTGTTCTGTTTTTCTATGTTAATATTAATAATCGATTATGCACTGCACTTTATATGTAAATAAGTTATTTTTTTCAGCAATAATAATAATAAAAATATGCTACTTGTTTGAAATTTTCAATAAAAGATTTTGATTTTTAAATAAAACATGCAGTGTGTTTAATACTTTTTAACAATTTACACTACTATTTCATTATCATGCTGGGATTTGTCCAATACTCAAATAACATCTAGTCTCTCTAGAGTTCTATGGGTTCACGTTTAATTGATAAATTGATTACTTGCCTGACAAAGTGTACATATTAACACATAAGCTACAGTCAGTAACTGTATACCCACAAACTTGGTAGGTCTAAGATAAGCATTAAATGTACGTACAAGATAGATGTACCTTTAAGTCCTCTGTGCTTTTCTATTTTGTTTAGTATACAACCAGTGCATTGATCCTCTTTACATTTACACACATCTTATCTTTAAATTTTGCAACTATAAATGTAAATAAAGATAATTATGTGATTATGAGCATAAACAAAGATTTTAAATGTTCTCATGCAGATTTCATTATAAAATATGCTGCAATTTATTAGGAAGACTTTTACATAAATATGATGTTGAAAATAAAGAAGCTAATTGAAGTTCTCAGGGACAAATTCATTGAATGGAACAATCAAGACAAACACCTAAAACATCCCTGTCAGTAAAATTGGTTCCATAATCCACAATGGAAAATAAATGGAGCCATAATTTTTCCTTCATCACAAAAGCTTCCACAACATGCACTCAGACTAATAATAAGAAAGGTCAAAGACAAATCAGAACTCTTTTTGGAACTGCAACTTGGTCATTTAAAACAATTTTACAAAATAACTTAGGTAATAACTCATTCGTATGGTAATAATAATGGTAATAATGCATTTTCTTATGTTTGAAGAAAGAAGAATTGTTTGTACAAACCCAAGAACATCAAACCCACAGTGCGGTGGTGGGAGCATCATGATATGGGGCTGCTTCTCTACAAACAGGGCTGGGACCCCAGCTAACAAAATTACGTTCTGAGAACGTTCCCTAAACGTTGCATTTTGGTTGTGGGAACGTTGCATTGGAATGTTCCCTCAACGTTATTTTATCCAGTTTTCTTGATGTTCTCAGAATGTTTTTTTAAAGTTATGAAAACGTTCATAGAACGTTACCTAAACCTCATTTGCAACCATAATTTAACGTTCTGGGAACGTTGTCTTGGAATGTTCTAAGAACATTTAAAATAAGGTCCTCTGAACGTTCCCTTAACATTCCATTTTGGTTGTATGAATGTTTTATTAGAACATTCCTTCAACTTTATTTTGTCAGTTTTTTGTCAGTTTTCCTAATACTCTCAAGACATTTAATACAAGTTAAAGAACATACCCAAAAACATTTTTAAATGTTTTAAATGTTACTTTAACATACTTTTAACATAACTAAAGATAATGTTAATCCAAGACAATGTTAATCCCTCTGTCTCTGGATTGGATGAAGGAGATTGCAGGCAGAGAGAGAATCTGTTTAACTCTGCACATTTATTCTCAACACATACACACACACACACACATTCATGCTTCCAACCCGTTACATGTGCATTTACCTTCTAACCGTTAACTAATTTACAGTTATATATCACCAAATACAATTCTAATATACTACGGTCTTGAACCCCCCAACCCCCCCCACAGACATTACCATTAATTAAAAAAAATATCTGAATCACTTATAACATCATAACATTTGCTACGATGGTCTAATTCAAACAATTCATGTGATAATACTGACATAAACGGAGGCAATTTGATGCATGTTTTAAAAGTTATTGAAGTTATCAATATGCTGAATACTTTAAATGCTATTGATGTTATTAATAAAAATCTGTTTTTTATTATGTAATAATGTTAAATGGGACATATTAACAGAGAATTTAATCTCATTGAAGAGGAAGTTAAATATGGGTGTTTAAGCAAGTCTAAACCAATAACCTGCCCTGAAGGACACTAAAAATTAAGAATCTCCATCAAGCACATACTTTATTTATTCATATTTATAGGCAGAAAGTGAAAATGCACTGTGTGTAACTTGTAAATAATGTCTGTTTAACACGTTAGCCTGTTAGCAAACAGTTAGCAGACTAGCAAGCGGTTGCTTCTCTCAGATTCACTACTTGTCCTTAAAACGATTCAAAAAGTTGAATTTAGAATTTATAGTGAAGGGGTGAATTTATAGTGTGGCCAAATCCACTGGTAAAAAGCGTTAATATTTTCACTTCTTTCACTTGCGATTGTTTTGAGAATAGAAACTCTGGAAACCACAAGATGTCAGTAGTGTTCCATCCACCGAACTGGAAACGTCAGGGTACCAGTTCATACTGGAGTGTAAGGCTGCAGCCTTGAACTGAACATTGAGGGGAACCAAACCTACAAAAGTGGAGTTCCTGCTATTCTGAAACGTTCCTGACGTATCAGCTTCTGATGGGAACACTGACAGATCCTAACATCACTCATATGTTATAGAATATCTTTAGTTACAATTTACATATCAGTATATTGAGAGGGGGGCATTCAGATCCAATCTGAATATTTGGGGTGAGGTTTGGATAGGGAGTGACCACCTTAAGTGTATATTGTTATTGTTACGGCTTAGCTGGAGTGGGTCTCTCAAATGTACAGCTTTTGTAGACCTTTAGTTGGAGAACTTAGGGGACATAGTGTCCCTGTTACATTAATTAATGTAAATAATTACCATTAAGGATCACAGTATTACTGCTGAGAACAAACTGACTTATGGACACATTGTTTGTACCTCAGGGAAATGAAATATATGGGTACAGCAGCTTATTATGACAGTTAAGGTGACTCAACAAACCACTGATATTCTCTGTAAACAGGGTTGTAACCTGCACAGTTTAGCATTTATATATAACCCCATCCATTTGATCCCACAACCTGAAGGTCTTTGTTGACTATATAAACTGTTTACTTCAGACACTTCAGAATTACATTTTCAAATAAGCAAAACAAAAATGTACTTTACAAATATGCATACAGTCAAAGCGCTTCTTTGGAACACTTATGTGGCCATTCTCCTTCCTAATGACTGAATTTTCCAGCCCCTATGCACAAAGTAAGATCTGTAAATATATGGTTGGATGAGACTGGTGTGAATGAACTTCAGTGACCTGCAAAGCACCCTAAGCTCAACCCCACTGAACTTATTATTTTTTTTTTTTTTTTTTTTTATTTAACCAGGAAATTAATCTCACTGAGATTTACAATCTCATTTGCAGGAGAGTCCTGGCCAAGATAAGCAGCAACATAGTACATAGTTACACTTACACAAACAACATACGACAAACATGAATACATAATATAGACAATACAATGCTCATTTAAAACAATTAGAATTAGAACATTAGTTGTGAGCCAAGTCTTCTCAAATGCTTTTTAGATTAAATGGGAACAAATTCCCACAGACACACAGAAGTAACTTCTTATTATAAAGGAAACACATTTATTTATGTATTCATCTTTACTTACAACTAAATCCTAATCAGGATCACAGTGAGTCCAAAACCCGTCTCAATGGGTGAGAGGTGCAGAAACACCCTAAAATGCAAAATTAAGTATATTAAGTATATAACTGACCTATAGTCTTATTTTGGGAAACAGGAGGATTCTACTGTTACTTTTTCCATAGCATGGCTCTGAGTCTTTGCTTTGTGCATGATCCAGACCGTAAGGTAGACGTCCGGTTTTTCTTTTGGCCTGGTTTTCTGTACCAAGCTGGTTCTCTTTCTGTCTTGGTTCATGAGGCGAGTCAATTTTTTACTTTTGTTTCTAAGCTTTAGTCGCTCTGATACTTTATTTCATGAGCTGCGGGTTAATGCTGTGAAGAGCTCTTGACGTTTTCCTTAATGGTGCATGTTGTAGAATTTGGGCTATAATGGTTGTATGTGAACTTTTTACACCCCCTCCACCCCCACCCCCGCCTTCCCATCAATGGCATGTACATGAGTCCTGCCTCCCAGATTTCATCCTCTACACACTCAGTGGGTTTCCAAATCTTCTAAATGAATGACCTCCCATATTTAGTCTTGTCTTATTTCATTTGGTGGCGTTTTTGCAGCACATCATGGTTCTGGCTGGATGAATGTAAATAACCCAGCATGGACTTAGGTGCTGTTTTCTCAAGCCTACAAAACACTTCAGCATAATTACTTATTCAGCAAATTCACCTTCATTGTGTTTTTAAAGTATTTCCACCCTATCTGTAACTTAAAGAACAATGAAGTATTCACCAATGCAACTTTCTCAAAATGAAATGTCAGGGGATGAAGACAGTTTTGGTAAATACTTCCAAGCTTTATAAAGAACTTATGTGTGTGATTTTCCTATCTAACCGGCCTCCACAGCTTCAGTGGTATTGAGCTCGGGAGTTTAAGGTGAACGATTTAATACTGTCCCATTGGACTTCCTCTTCAAGAAGATCTTAATTTGGTTTGCAGCGTGTTCTCAAGATCATTATTGAGCTAATCCAATGATTCACTATCCCAGAGGTGAAACGTGATGAATCAAAGTCTGTTTTTCATCCTCAGCATGCATCACTCCATTGATTTTTGACGAGACTTTGCCTTGCTTTCGGTGCTCACTCATATCCAGTAAGAGCTGCAGGGGCGACAGCTTTTCATACCAACCGGGCACAAGATTCACCTGGTTCCACCTGCTTAATCAGCTAGTTTTGGTCTGATTATTAAATCATGTAAAGTGCGTGCGTGGTCGATTTAAAAACCTGCTTCCACTGCAAGACCACAACAGAGCCCCATTTAAGATTCATAGGAACCTGCAAACCCATTTCCTTCTCAAATAAAGTCATATTTCTCAACTTAAACTCATTAAACAGTACTGAAATGTGCCAGCAGGTTGGATAGATGAATGAACTGGCAGTAGAACTTTTTCCCATTTTATTTCCTCTTAACCTATGAAGATCTGTTGATCTGTACCATCAGCAAGAATTTTTACCTCTCAGTGAAAAAATCTCAATGTTGTAGTTAATGGAGCCACGTAACACAAACTGTTCATGTTTTAAAACCATAACTGCTCTTACTTGCAAACTAAACCAGCAGAACATCAGCACTGCCCACATCTAACAGGCACTAGATCAGAACTGGGCCACTTTGTTTTTCCTAACGTCTGGCACACTACAGTCTCCTCTATTTCCCTCTTCTATAAAAATATTTCCTTAGCTGCCAACACACAGGACAAAACCATTTCTTACTAAAGTGTGCACTGGTGCATCTGGTGCCAAATGACTCTGGCAAATGCTGAGCCAGTGCTTGGCTGGATTTGTTTTCTGTCTTTAGAAAAAATGGCCTTTTGGATCTAGATGATTTTAGCACATTTTCTACGGCCAACCAGCCCGGATTTGACTGCTGACAATATTCTTGTTAAAGCAAAACAGTGAAAAATATCTGTTAGTTTGAGGGCAAAGAAAAGAGTTGGACGTTGGAGAGAACGAAGTCAATAAAGCTAACAGTACAGTAACAGCATAACAGTAACACCCTGGACGGGGCGCCTGTCCATTGCAGGGCAGACACACACACACACACACATTCACCTATAGGGCAATTCAGTGTCTTAACCTGACTGCATGTTTTTGGATTGCGGGAGGAGACCGGAGCTCCCGGAGGAAACCCACGCAGACACGGGGAGAACATGCAAACTTCACACAGAAAGGACCTGGACCGCCCTGCCTGGGGATCGAACCTAGGACCTTCTTGCTGTGAGGCGACAGTGCTACCCACCGAGCCACCATGCTAAGCTTTGTTCTTTTTAAAAAGCCTTTTGTGAAAACCATGATTTTGGATTACAGAGTACACCTGTCTGCATTTGCTAAGTTTCAGCACCAACACACACTGTTTGGCTAATCAATGTCTAATCAGGATCGGTCTATTGGAAATAAATATGGCTGAATGGTGGTCTTAGTCTTAGTGGTTGTCTGTCTGGAGCATTAGGAGGAAGATCTTGTTATGTTTGTGTAGATTTCTTCCAGGTATTCTGTTTTTTTCCCTACTACCATTTAACATTGTGCCACCAGGACTGGCTACTTTAAATTGCCCCCAGTAAGTGTAACACCCTGTTATTGACTGTTGTTTTATTCTTTTTGTGCATCCAGTGTTTCTGGGATTGGCTCCAGATCAATATAAAGAAATCTGTCTGTGTAAATTGCTCTAGCTTGTTTTTTTGACTTTTGCACATTGCTTTATATTGTGTATATATGTGTGCAATGATTTTTGAGTTGCATTATTGTGCTACTCTGTTTATTATTTATGGTTTTTTATATATATTTTATGTAACTGACTGAACAAAGTGCACCAACCTCAGTATCTTTATTCAGAAAACACAAATAAACATTTTCAACTCCTCGCTTTGCGTATTCCATTATGTAATATGATGATACAGTGTGTTCGCATTACTGTTGGGGCTTTTTTTGTTATTAAAGCATTAAAGCACTTCATCCCCGGCATCGTGTGCGTCGGCATGCGTAAACTGAGCCATATTGCATCTGTACATGATGTAACCTGTGAACTTTAATGTGCCAGAACAGCAAAAACAGCAAAAACAATGAATGTTTTGTATTTGTTAACAACCATCTGACTGTCACACTGAGAGTCAGAACTAAAAGCTCTGTGTGACCAAATTATATCTGCTCTAAAAATATTTACTCAAGAACCTGTCAGCAAAGCCCAAGTGCTGGAAGGTTAAGTGGCAGGGTGATAAATGGATAAAAACACTCGCCCTTTCAACCAGACCGCATTGATCAGGTGGCACAGAGTTCTAATGCACTATTTCACAACTGCAGACACCCAGGTTCGAGTGTAAGCTGTCCTACTGGCCTGGTCGGGTGTTCTGAACTGAGGATAAAGGGTCGCCTCCTTCTGCTGCTGCTGAGGCACTGACACAAGCGGTGGGGGGATATTTATTTATTTATTTATGTATTTTAACATCATGTTTTAACATCATGTCATCACTTTAAGTTTTTTTAATGTCCATTTCCAAAGAGGATGGGGGTCCCTGCTGAGTCTGGTTCTTCTCAAGGTTTCTTCCTGTAATTTGATGGGAGTTTTTCCCCTTGCCACTGTCACCCTCGGCTTGCTCAGTAGGGTTTTTTTGTCTGTTGGTCCTGAATTCTGTAAAGTTGCTTTGAGACAATGTCCATTGTAAAAAGTGCTATATAAATAATTTTGACTTGACAGTTCACCTCACTTGCACGTCTTTGTACTGTGGGAGGAAACCGGAGCTCCCGAAGGAAACCCACACAGACACGGGGAGAACATGCAAACTCCACACAGAAAGGACCTGGACGACTTAACCTGGAAATCAAACCCTGCACCTTTTTGCTGTGAGGCGACAGTGCTACTCACCGAGGTTGAGGGATAAAGAGAGAATAGCGTGATGCTCTGTACATGTAAAGGTTCTCTGTAGAAATTGTGATTCTCCAAAAGCAGATTGTGTTCATCCTCCACTCCCTGGCCAGTCTGGGAGTCCAGAGTGCAACTGAGAAGTGCCTATGTCTAAATTAATTTAAAAAAACTTGCCATAGGGTAAACTGGTTACTCTAAATTGCCCCAGGTGTGAATGAGAGTGTGATACTAGTGTGTAATCCCAAGTGATTGAGGCCCACTGTTAAGGATTGGTACTTAGGCTATACCAGTTGCTATTTTGGACTGGGATTTTTGCCTAGTGGAACAAAACAATCAATTCTCTCAGAGGGGGGCACGGTGGCACTGTCCATTAGAAGAACAGTGACAAGCAGAACCATGGTGGTATGAGCACAGATCTACCGCAGGCTGTACCGAGTTTATTGTGTTTGCATCTGCTTTTTCCTTTAGAATCGATTGGTAGAGAAGCTAGAGGGTGAGGGCTGTACTATAAAATAAAACAACATCGTTACGCTAGTCGATCTGAGGTTTGTCCATAACTGTATTATCTTAAAAACTCACTTAATAAACAGACACATACCTATAAAATATCTCCCAGGTTTTAAAAATGCTCAGGTACAAGTTCGTGTGAGGTTTCAGAGATCCGTTTTCTAAATGTGTCGACTGAGAGACAAATTAAAAAGATTATCAGGTTTCCACGCTTATGTCCAAACATATTATGTATTAACACAGGAAACGCTTCAGACAGATTAAACACAGGTCCATCACAGTGCAAACACACACACACCTAGGGCAAATTTAGTAGCTCCAATTAACCTAACCTAACATGTCTTTGGACTGAGGGAGGAAACCAGAGCAAATCCACACAGACACAGAAAGGACCCGGACCGCTCAACCTGGGATTCGAACCAAAGACCTTCTCACTGTGAGGTGACAGTGCTACCCACCGAGCCATCCCAATTCTAATCAGAATCTTGTAATCCTTATTAATTCAATCTGGCAACCCTGATCGGTGCTTTTCAACCAATATCACCTATCACAACATGGCAACCCGGAACATTTCAACAACATTCTATTGATAAGTTATGTTTATACACAACCTGGCAACCCAGTCAGGTGCACCTGTATAAACACACACACACAAACACACACACACACACACACACACACACACATCTAGGGCAAATTTAGTAGCTCCAAATAATATAACCTAACCTAACGTCTTCAGACTGGGGGAGGAAACTGGAGCAAACCCACACAGACACAGAGAGAACATGCTCCACAAACTCCACACAGAAGGGACACGGATCACTCCACTTGGGATTCGAACCAAGGACTTTCTTACTGAGAGGTGGCAGTGCTACCCACCAAACCACCCCAATAAGAATCTGGCGATCCTAATATATTCAGGCTGGCAACCGTGATCGATGATTTTCAATCACTTTGAAGTATGATAACATGGCAACCCGTAACCTTGCAACCAAGCCTTCAGACTGGGGAGGAAACTGGAGCAAACCCACACAGACATGGGGAGAACATGCAAACTCCACACAGAAAGGACCCAGACAGCTCAACCTGGTGATAGAATCTCAAGAATATTCTTTAAAAGAATAAAGAGGAGCTAGGAACTTTGATTTACCCTCTGATCACCAGTTATTATACTGGGACATTGGAGATGCAGCTAAGTTTGTATTTCAAAGACTTAATTTGGGGATTTGTATATTTGTATTTACTTTATATTTTTATTTATTTATGGCTGCATAAATGTATGTAGAAACAGAAATTGAATACAGTGTGGACTGTTTTGATATTGTATATGCAATCCTAATAAATTCGGTCTGGCAACCCTGATCGATGATTTTCAGCATTTTAACCCGTTACAACATGGCAACCCAGAACATTTCAACCAGACCCAGTTGGTAGGTTATGTTTTTTACACAACCTGGCAACCCAGTCCGGCGCGCTGGTATAAACGGCGCTGTTGAAGGGAGCGACAGTCTGACTGAGCGCTCAAGCGGAGAAACGAGCGGCTGAGAAAAAACCACTTTTATTCCTCACCGGACTGAAATGAATTTTAATTTGAAGCTCGTTGTGCCTTTCTGCAGCACTGGGACAGTTTATTTACAACATCAACTCTTCCTTCTGTGGAGTAAGAACAATACGCTGGACTTTTCCTTCCATTTGATGCCATAGAATTATTTTATTCCAGGAGTGGCTTCATTTTATTGATTTTATTTTTTACTTTGTACTTTTAAACACGCAAAGTAGGCTGACTTTAAAAACCCAAACTCTTTCTATAGGTTCATAGGGTTTTTTTTTCTTGTAAATATAGGTTTAACATGCATTAAATCAATTTAGATATGTAAGTAGAACATTAATGATTAAAATTCCACTTATTTTTCTAATTTAATTCATTATTAAATTGTATTAATGAGAAAGAAGACAGAAATGCTTTTTAGAGGAAGAGAGAAAGAGACAGTATGGCTTTCTCTGGTGATCTCAGACTTTATGAGCCACTAAAAGGATTATGTGACCAGAGAGAGAATGTACGTAATAACTTATTATTGATTTCCTTTTTTATATTTTGTTCAATATTAGAGTCTGATAAGGAACCTGTGAGCTATTATAGCCATAAACCTATAATTTATTATTATTAGTGTTAGTATTAGTATTATTGGTGTTATTATTTTATTATCATTATTACTCTAGCTGGCTTACTTCTTTTTTCCCCATAAGATAAAATAGTTTAAAATTAGTTGCACGGTCAAATAAATCAGACGCCACTGATCCCTATCTGAAGTATTTTAAGGCTTGTGGAGGAAGAGAATGGACTCAAAAGGAGAAAAGCAGAAAGAGAAAGGAATGCAGAGCTTCCAGGATATATGAACTCGACACGAAGGACATTTTTCAGCCATGGCCTCCATGTGGCTTGACTTTTGTGTGCAGTCTTGACAATCGATATCGGTTTTACCCTCTGAGAAAAGACTCAGGGGCTCGAACGCAGCAGAATCAGCCACCTGAGAAGACCTAACCTGGCAGATCATCGACAATCATGGAGGACTCGTGCATGGGATGGGACCAGCCCGAGCGTAACATCAGCAACCCTTCGATGTGTAATCAGAGCATGCGTAGATCGTCGCCGTATTCTCCGGAAGCGACGGCAGCCTTCGCGACGGCCATCACGCTCATGATCCTGTTCACCATTGTGGGAAACATCCTGGTAATAATCGCTGTGCTGACCAGTCGCTCATTGAGAGGTCCGCAGAACCTCTTTCTGGTGTCGCTGGCGGCAGCGGACATCCTGGTGGCCACTCTGATCATCCCGTTCTCGCTAGCCAATGAACTCATGGGGTACTGGTACTTCCGGTCAGTCTGGTGCGAGATCTATCTAGCGCTGGACGTCCTGTTTTGTACGTCCTCCATTGTGCACCTGTGCGCTATCAGTCTGGACAGGTACATGTCCATCTCCCGAGCTGTGACGTACGGCCCGAAGAGGACACCGCGACGGATCAAGTGCGCCATCTTGGTAGTGTGGCTCATTTCAGCCGTCATCTCGTTCCCTCCGCTGCTTTCCATGAACAAGAACAAAGGCAATTCGAATTCAGGGGAGGGTCCTCAGTGCCAGCTTAACAACGAGCGCTGGTACATCCTGTACTCCACCATCGGGTCATTCTTCGCACCCTGCCTCATCATGATCCTGGTCTACATGCGCATTTATCAAATCGCCAAGCAGCGGACGAGGTGCCCACCGGGCGAGCCGAGGAAGGAGATACCCCCTGGTGCCCAGAGTCCGAGTCCAAAAGATCTCCAAAATGGACAAGACGCGAATACACCATGCGTGGCTCAGAAAAACCCAAGACCTCCCACTCTGCCCGTACTTCAAAATCTTCCTTACTCCTCAAATCATCCAGCAAGTGACAACACCCTACAACCACCCCTTTCCCCCTCAAGAGCCCTGACTCCCCACACACCATCATCACCAGTGGGCCAAATGCCAACCCTTTCAACATCGACCTGCACCGTCCAGAAGACGGACGGCGCAAAGAAGAAGAACAAACGCAGCCAAAAGAAGCCAGACAACAACAACGGTGAGACGTCAAGCTCTGATTCAGACACCGAGCATGGAGTCGGGGACGAGATACAAGCTCCTCCGGGTGCAGATCTCGACGCAGGCGTCCACTCACCGGCTACTATTCAGAAATACAGAGACATGATCGCTACAGCAAGGGGGACCAAGCTGGTACCGAGGAAACCCAAGCAGGACGGGACCTCCAATTCCGCCCGGCGCAAGGCCATGGTCAACCGAGAGAAACGCTTCACCTTCGTTCTAGCCGTGGTCATCGGGGTGTTTGTGGTGTGCTGGTTTCCGTTCTTCTTCTCGTACAGCCTGCAGGCGATCTGTCCCGAGATGTGCAAGCTGCCGGACCCTCTTTTTACTTTCTTCTTTTGGATCGGGTACTGCAATAGCTGCCTCAACCCGGTCATCTACACCATCTTCAACAAAGACTTCCGCAGAGCCTTCAAAAAGATCCTCTGCAAGAACACCAAGGGTACGTTCTTTTAACAGAGACATCCAGTACAACAATATGAACTTTATTAATTAGAGAAAAGCACAATAACGTCTTTGTAACTGTATATAAAAGGGCTTTTTGTGTAGCCCTGTGAATCAATGACACTCTGCAACCACAAGTCTCTTTATGTTTTTTTCTTCTACGGTGAATTCATGGACATTTCCTGGGAACGTACACTTGAGTGGATTTGATCTTAAACGAGGCGAATTGTTCACCTGTCCAGATCGAAAAATGCAAATCTGAACCGTGTTTACCTTCCTGTGTTTTTCTGAGAACGCCCTCCCTCGGTTCCCTCAGGGATTGTACGTGCACGAGTTTCAATTTCAATTCCCAAATCTTCTTGGAACCCCAGAGCATCCTCCGGTACACCCGAGCCTGCACAGATTCACCCGCGATACCTGTCAAGCTTTTAATCTGCCTTAAGAAACACAGCAAGCAATGACAAAAACGCCCTGGTGGAACACCTCGCCCGAGGCTAAACGCATCGACGTGACTGATGTTGGATTAACGGGGGGAGTCGAGCCAAAAAGCGGATAAGTCGCACCGGGCCGGTTTGCCGGTTTGTGATTCCCCGGTCTCGCTCAGATCTCAGCTGCTTCATGGGTGAATACAAAGCACAAAAAATGTGGACCAAAGCCTGCTTCATTATCTTCTCCAGCCAGGTTATCTTGGCCTGCTGTGAACACGGATGCTCTGAGGCCCCGCCTGCTCAGCGGTAGATAAGGACGAGGACATTAAAACGGGCGCCGTGCAGTCAGCGTTCGCCGACCCTCGAGACTGAGTCGGACTCTCTTATTGATAATTAGCCTCCTCTGTGACATCTAGAACTGTTTTATGGGACCGTTTTTCACGATTTTTGAACAAGAACTCTGCCCTAAACAGGCACTCTCGCACCCTGACTCGAACAGGGTGATACTTTGGGACTAAGGGCTGATGGCAATGACACTTCCTGTTTAATTTCCGCTTCTCTGCCACTTATTCCACGCTCGAAAGTGCGGGTGTGAATGTGCGAGAAACTATCCGCACTTGCACGGTGAGCGCATGTTGTTGTGTGCGAGTGCCTCCTATGTGAAGCGCGAATGCCAGTGCGTGCTGCGAGCGAGTGTGTGTGCGACTGCAACGTGCAGGGACATTTTTTTTTTTTGGAAAATGTGCTGGGTAGAATGAATAATCACGGTTGACAAATGTGTTTTGATTCACATGTTCAGCATGCCTTCCTCTGCTCGCTTGTGCCAGCGCCTTCCAGTGCCGCTCCTTTTTTGTGCCAGTTGTCTTACGTTTGGCTGCTAAACCATGTCTTATTATCCAAATCACACAAGAATGGCTCAAGTGATGTTTCATTCCAAAGCAACTCTTTTAAGATTATGATTAAATATATATTTGAGGATTTGAGAATATGAAGCCAGAGCTGTGAATTTTGCTTTCATGTTGTTTTTTATTTATTTCTGTTTTGCCCATGATTATTAATTAATGCCAGTTTGTTATGCATTGTAGGGGTGGGCGAAATGACAAGAATATCATATTGTGATACATGAAAACCTTTCACAAATGTTGATGTGTACCAGATATTTATTTACAGAGAAGTAAAATACAGAAAACAAAGTTGTAACATCATAAAACTAAGTAGGTGCCACACAGATCTTGGCAACCTGGGTTTGATTCTTGCCCTTTGGTTCATATCATGCAGAATATGGACTTGCAGTTTTACATTGTAGTAGGTGTGTGTGTGTGTGTGTGTGTGTGTGTGTGTTGCAGTGTATTACCTCCATGTCCAAGGTGTTTTCCTGCCCTGCACCCAGTTACTCTCATGGTATTCACAAACTAAAAAAGGGTGATATCATTTTTCATGTAATTTCTATGTTTTACCACTGCTTCATCCTGGTCAGGCAGTTGTAGCCTAGTGGTTAAGGTACTGGGCTAGTAAGCAGAAGGTTGCTGGTTCAAACCCCACCACTGCCAGGTTGCCACCGTTGGGCCCTTGAGCAAGGCGCTTAACCCTCAATTGCTGGGACTATATACTGTAATTCGCTTTGGATAAAAGCGTCTGCTAAATGCTGCAAATGTAAAATGGTCAGGGTCACTATGGGCCCGGTTTCCCCGGAAGCACTGGGTTCAATGCAGTAACACACCCTGGACAGTACGTCAATCCATCTCAGGGCCACAGCCACCTCCCACCCTTCCTCAGACATACAATCATGTCTGTATGTAGAAGTCCAGTGAGTTGATAGCGCAGCGAGGGATTCGAACCCCAGGTCCCAGAGGTAGTGGGGTAGCGTAATGTACTGAATCACCACCTGAGCGCCCAGAATAATATAATTATTACTGTAATGAACTAAAATAATCATAATTACAGACAGATGATACATATTTAACGTGACACAATGTGAAGCGCACACAGCATTTTGGTTTGCTTCTAAAAATACAGTGTAAAACATTCAGAAGTGCAGAAACGTTTTTTATAGTTAAAATAATACGATTTTAATATTATTAAATATTATATTCAGCGTTCTCAGCCTGAAAAGTGTCCAGGAAAAGCAGCTCAGGGATTTAGGCCACCCAGAAACACCAGCCACACGGCAGGAATCCACCCTAAACAGGGCACCACATTCACTACATGTCATCACACACACACACACACATTAGGTTGCCTGATTTCGGGAGTTGGTAGTAAACCAGTCATGGTGACATGAGGAGAACATGCAAAACTCCTTACAGTGACAGTGGAGGATTGATCACATTTTGCTGTGCTCCACCCACTCAACTGCTCCACTAATAATAATAATAATACTTCCATTATGATGTTTTACTGCTGCTTTACCCTGATCAGGGTTGCAGTGGGTCTGACTTTCCTGAAATCACTGAGGCCACTGCAGTAACACAGTCCGGTCCTCAGCCATCCCCCCTCAGACATAGTCAGTCATGTCTGTATGTAGACGCCCGACCGGCCGATATCACAGCTGGGGATTCAAACCCTGGATAATACTAGTATTACTCAAAATAATAATAACAAGAATAATAGTATTAATAATAATAATGGTAATAATAAGAATATTATTAATAATAGTATTAATAATAATATTAATAATAATAATGATAATAATAATAACAAAAATAGTATTAATAATAAAAATAATAATATTAATATTAATAATAATAATAATAATAAAAAATAAAAAAAAAATAATAATAATAATAACAGTATTAATAATAATAATGATAATAATTTCAATAATTACAATAATATTAAGCGTGTTATTATTATTATTATTTTATTATTATTTGTTGGACATCCCATTAAAAAAATCATGGAGTTTGAACCCCACCCTCAACTCATTTTGCATCTATAACAGCATCCAGTCTTCTAGCGAGGCTTTCCACAGAGGAGTGTGTCTGTGGGAACTTTTGGCCCAAAGAGCATTTGTGAGGTCAGGCACTGGTGTTGAACGAGAAGGTCTGGCTCACGATTGGCATTCCAGTTTATCCCAGCTGTGTTCAGTGGAGTTGAGGTCAGGGCTCTGTGCAGGTCACTGGTGTTCCCTCACATGACTGGTATGTAGGGTCTGTAGAGGTGCATTTTAAAAAACACTGAAGTAAATACAAAGTAGTAACTGGATAAGCTGATACTCATTAAATTAATAGCACTACATTTTTACCACCTCATTCAGAGAAGTAATGTATAGAAAATAAATAAAAATAAAGCCACTGACACCTGAAGATACCCATCATGCTACAAATCAGAACAGTATGTCATGAGATAAATATATTTCAGAATATTGCAGTATTAATATGATATTGTTCATATCGCCCAGTCCTGCTTTGTTTCCTGTTTAAGCTGCTGCTGGATGAAAGTCCGAAGTGTTCTTGGTTTAAAATGATGTAAAAAATTATCATCAACTATTATAATGATGTATACGTCATATTATTTCAGAAAGTATTATCGATTCATGAGATTGCTTTAGTTTTCACTATTAAACTTAGCTTTTGTGAAAAAGATTTGCAGCGTTTAATCTTCCAGATCAGTTTCTCTCTTTCCACAGTGTAGGCCTGCGTTGTTTCTCTCCGCCATCTGGAAATAAAAGCCAATAAAACGCGAGCGGCGTTCAGATCATTCACGTTCTCACAGCCGTACTGGGACAACAACAGCTTTCTCAATCATGACAGCTATGGGAAATAATTGCCTTCCTTCTTTTAGACCTGCGTACGGGGAGATGAGTTTGATTCACACGCTGCCGGAAGATTATTTCTCATGAAAAGAATTCTCAAAAAATCCGTTTGCAGGCTGGTGAATACGTCTGTCAGCGTCTGTTCGGTTGAAAAGCCGCGTTGACGCCACGGCGTGCTGTGGGCGGATATATGGGATCTTGGAAGTATTGTGGCGATGGCAAACCCAGTTTCCATTTTCTTCATGTGCTGCGTTTACATCTTACGATAATGTAGTTGCGGTCTGTGTGTATTCAGAACAGCCGTGGTTTTAACAACAGCAGGATTTTGCTCCGGTACTGATATGGGCTGCCTGACTGAATGGACGGCTGAGAGATTGTACTTACCTTCTGCAAAACCTGACAAAAGGTCCAGACGTGCCTGGTTTTCCATCAACCTGCACTTACACCACATAAATACAGGTCCTTTATGACAATGTTGTGCAGCGTTTCTTAGGACGTTTCCTGCAGTTGAAGCTTACATACTCTGTATGGAACAGGTACGAGTGTAAGCAACGTCTTTAGGGACAGTGGTAGCCTAGTGGGTAGAGCTTTGGACTATCAATTGAAAGGTTAAGAGTTCACTGTTGGGCCCTTGAGCAAGGCCCTTTAACCTGCTCCAGGGGCGCTGTACAATGGCTGACCCTGCGCTCTGACCCCAGCTTCCAAACAAGCTGGGATATGCGATGAAGGAATTTCGTTGTACTGTACGTCTGTATGTGTGTATGTGTATATACGACAAATAAAGGCGTTCTTCTAACTGTAGTAGATGGACAGATCACGAGATTGTAATGGAAAAGGAGGGGAGCTCCCATCCAAGTTTGGCTCCCATCCTTTTTTACTTTTCATAGACGAAATGTGAAAAGCTGTGGAGGAAATGGGGAGGAGGTGGTGCGAGAATCCATCGAGGAATGGAGAAGGGAATGATGGGTAAACATATATGCAGTCAGTTAGGAGTTGGGAGGAATTTCAGTTATGTCCTTTCTCCCAAATCTTTTTTTTTTTTCATAACTTCATTTGAGGCACGTTTTTCATTACAAATGAAAAGAAAAAACAGTCATGTGACCTAAACCCCTTAAATCTAATGGGGCCACTTGAAGACAGGCATTCAGTAACATCACTAGCTCACTACCGCTGGGATCCAGAGTTTAATTCCCCAGCAGTGCTAAATACAGACTTGATTGGATATATCTCAGGGTTGGGTGTGGCCGAGGCCCCACAATGGATTGGCGTCCTGTCAGGTGTATAACTGCACTGAGCCCACCACAACCCTTATCAGGATGAAGCAGCGGTAAAGTATTAAAATAAACAACCAAGACACTCTTTGGAATATTGTGAAATCATGCTGGAGGACAGGGGTTGTCAGATTTGAAGTCTGTGCATGCTATCACAACAGCATAAAAGAGAACATACCAAACAGTGATTAAAAATCTGAAATGTACGTAGGTTTTTAAAAAATATTTTTTATGCGTTTTTCTCCCATTTTCCCCAATTCAGTGTAGTAAATTTATTTTCTGCTGCTGGTGGATCCCTGATTGCAGTTGAGGAGGGTATATTGCTGCTCACGCCTCCTCTGACCCGCATGCAGCCCTTAACGGAACCATTTTTCCACCCATGCACTCTACACAGGCGCCTCTCTATGTGCCATACAGGGTCCTTATACAGCGTTTAAAGACCCCACCCACATAGTCCGATCATCCTTCCCTGCAGGCGCTGCCAATTATGCCCGCTAGATGGCGCCCAGCCGACCAGTGGCAACATCGAGTTTCGAACAGAGGAGTTCAGAATCTCGGCACTGGTGTGCTAGCGGAATATCACGCTTGGCCGATGTTTGGCGGATTATATCACTTAAAATACATATTATTGTATTAAATTTAAGAAAAAGGCTAAATGGTTTTAGACAGGTCACCAATTTGTAGGCATCCAGAGGAAACCCATGACGACAGGGAGAACATGCAAACTCCACACAGAAAGGATCCTGACTGACCAGCCGGGGAATCAAACCCAGTTTTTTTTTTTTTGCTGTGAGGCAACAGGACTACACATTGCACCACCCCACCGCTAGGTTTAAAAACCTGTGTTTGTTACATTCTTTAATAATAATTTCTAATTTACTTGTGTTGCCCCAGAGTTCATGTGAAATATTCAGAAAAATTTCATATTCACAACAGATTGCAGCATCACCCAGTGAGTCACGGTGTTGGAGGAAACAACAGCACAATCACAGTGTTTTTCATTCTGATGAGAGCCTCATGATGGAGGTGGATGTGGGGTCCGAACGCTGGGCTGACCTTTCCTTTTGATTCACGGGGCGAGGTACGGCGATAAAACGAATTGACGCTAAACAGCGAACGTGGCCTTTACGTGCACTTCACATTTCCAAACACAGCGCACGGCCGAACCGCTCTGAACTTGAGCCAGGGTCTCATGAACCCGGGAAGGGAGGACGGGTGGGAGTCGCGGTTGTGTTTAATTATAGATGAGTTGTTCTAACGAGGCTGGTAAACAGATGCGTGTGACCGTCTTGTTTAACGTTTATCTTAAGTGTAGGCTGCAGATTAAACCGGCTAATTGCTCGGCTGTGCCTGGCGGAGAAAGTGAATTCGGGAGCATTTATTTATAAACGTGGAAGCATAAATCCTCGGGGATTAATGTTTCACTGAGGCTCATGACTCCAAACAGGCTTATGTAATTTTTTAAGTTTTCATCCTCTTAAAAAGTTCTAAAATAAAGTTGTGGTACAAAAGAGCAGAAGAAAAAGAGAGAAAAAACCCAGGATTAAGTCTTAATCACGATGGTTCACTTTAAATAAAGTTAATTGCGTCTCCTGCGTCTCATTCGAGGTGACGGGGTGACGGAGGGGATTTTGAAGGAGGCTCTTGTCTCTGAAGAATGTGGTGAGGACTAAAACGAGAGGAGAATCACAGCACAGAAGTGTAGAAAAGTGTTACAGCACAGAGATGAGCAGTGACAGACAGTCTGGATATAAAAGCGCTGGCTGGCTGCTCTCTATAATGTTTGGATACTGAAAAAACAGACTCATCAGGATCTATTGACACCATTTTTCTGATTTTTGTGACTATATATGAAGGTTTGCAGCGTTGTTTGGAGGGCATAACAATAAAACAGTGGAAACTGTTTGCAGCATATGCAGCAAAAAAGTGGAACAAACGCTCACCAATCATGGGAAGGTTGCAGGTTCAAGTGACCTTGCAAAAAGGAGCCAAGGGCTGATTGGTTTTGCTTTATGAGTAACTGGGATCAAAGTCCTTTTAATCCATCATTTCTCTTCCAAGCTGATTACTCATGTGTATAATAACAGGAAACTGGAGGCAGAGATTAATAAATTAATTAATAAATTTTCTGTTATGTTTGTGCTGAAAAAAAATCATACTTTTATTATTATTATTATGATTATTATTATTATGATTATTATTATGATTATTATTAAGATTATTATTATTATTCATTCATTCATTTTCTTATCCGCTTATCTAATCGTGGGGGGGTGCTGGAGCCTATCCCAGCTTTTAAATGTGCGCAAGGCACACAGTAATACCCTAGACGGGGCGCCAGTCCATCGCAGGGCCGACACACATACACAGACACACACATACACATCCCCCCATTCACTTATAGGGCAATTCAGTGTCTCCAATTAACCTGGCTGCATGTTCTTGGACTGTGGGAGGAAACCCACGCAGACACGGGGAGAACATGCAAACTCCGCACAGAAAGGACCCGGACCGCCTCGCCTGGGGATCAAACCCAGGACCTTCTTGCTGTGAGGCAACTGCGCTCCACTAAGCCACCGTGATTATTGTTCTTAATTTATTACAAACCCCATTTCCAGAAAAGTTGGGACATTTAGTAAAATAAATAGTGCAATAAAAAGGATAATCTGAAGTACTGAAAACCATTGTCTACCGCTGCATCAAGAAAAACAGCCTGAATCTCTATTACATAAATTTTCTATGAAGTTCTTTGTGCCTGACCTCATCTCAGATAAACCACTTTTCTGCTTGTTTTCAGAAAAAAAGGACACCAAGTTCTCCATGCAGAAGATAAACAGGACCATCCAGACTGTTAACAGCGAAAGGTGCCAGGTCTCGTCCTGCATGTGTTGCAAAAGAAGGGCTTTGTAGACGGTGTGTGTGCGCTTGACTGGCCTGTCTGCAGTCCTGATCTGTCTCCTATTTAAAATGTTTGGTGCAGCATGAAGAGGAGAATCAGATCAAGTAGGAACTGGGAAAAATCAGCTTGCATTGTGCGATCATAAACCTCTTAATGTAACCTCTTTATGGGCTATAAAAGCTCTTTACTATTATTTGATAATGCTGTAATGTGGATAAATAAATGCAAGCTCACAGTTTTCCCCTAAACAGCATCGAATCCACCCGGGAGTTTAAGTACTGCACACAAACAGCTCGTTACTAATGCGGATTCCTCACTGGCCGCCGTTTGTTTATTGTTGTGTTTATGCAAACTTGATTTTAACTTAAACACTGAGATTAGGGAGACAGATGGACCAGAGGATTTTTTGGCAGCTACATGGGGACAGGAAGTGCAAAGCGCCTTCAGTCACAGCCTCATCACGTACTACATATCATCACGTTATACAGCTCTGTCGGGTCTATCCCAATCCACTGAGAAAAGCTCGTTTTAGAACATGTCCAAACCCCACAGTGTCCATCTGGGCGACAGGCTAGTGTCCTCTCTCTCCCAAAACAGTCAGTACCGGCTCAGTGAAAGAATGTTTACATAAACAGTAAAATATCCAAATATTTAAAACAATTCTCATCTTAATCACTTCAATACACAATTAAATTATTAAAAGAACAGAACACCTTTTATTTGTCATATAAATATACAGCTGTACAGTATAATGTCGTTCTTTCTTTACATATCCCAGTTTGTTTTGGAAGCCGGGGTCAGAGCAGAGGGTCAGCCATTGTACAGCACCCCTGGAGCAGAGAGGGTTAAGGGCCTTGCTCAAGGGCCCAACAGTGGCTGCATGGCAGAGCTGGGATTCAAACTCTCAACCTTTTAATTGATAACCCAAAGCTCTACCCACTAGGCTACCACTGTCCATCTCGAGCTCGCAAGTTCAAATCTCAGCCTTGCTATCACCTGGCCGGTCACCAACATGGACATTGTCATAGCTGCTCCAGTTACGACCTCTGCTGGCTGATTGATGCCGCTTCGACAGTGGCAAGGGGAATAATGGAGATCAGTGAGTGACTCTCCGTGCATGATACAGATCCCCATATGAACCTGAAAATTGGTGGAAAATGCTTTAAAAGTTACACGAACAATGATTGGCTGTTGTTCAGAGGGGTGCCGGAGGGGATTCCTCATAACTGATGTACTTACAACCTCCGCTGCCTGATGGTGCGGGAGGATCAGGGTGTAATTCTCCGTACACAAAGCTGATCCACATATGAACTCGCCTCGTGCAGGTGAAAAAATGCAGTCGGGTACTGCACACATGTCGAAGGAGGCGTGTGTTAGTCATGGCTCTCCTCAGTCAAAGTGGAGGTCACGATCAGTAGAGAGGAAGCGAAATGTAATTGGGTGATTGGATACGACCAAATTGGGAGGAAAATGGGGGGGGGGGGGGGGGGGGGGAGTTTGCAGTAGAGGTTGCTTGGTGGAACTGCTCTGTAATACACTAGCCCACTACTGCCAAGACTTGACTCAAGGCCGTGAGCATCAGCAATGCTAATAGCCTGGCTGGGCGCCCTACAGACACAAGTAGCTTCGCCTTCCTGCCAGTGCAACAGCGACTCCATCTGTCTGGTTGACTACAACACTGAGAGATGAGAGGAGTGTGGAAGCCTGCAGCACTCCTTGACCAGTACGACCAAAAAAGGGGAAAAAAAGAAACTTCTGCAATCGCAGGAATGCAGTAAAGGAAGTAAAATACAGTGTACTGATAACTGAACACACGAGGAACAGCTGATGATAATAAAACAACGTACAAATTAAAAAAGAGGGTGTTGAAGTGCAGGGAATGTAAATAAACACAGAGTCCATGTGCAGTGTTGCCTCAGTCGCCACAGGAAGAGACTGAGACTGTCACACCTGACATCAATTTACAACTAAAATAAATAGAACGAATAGGTCCAGTAAGTCTTTTGTTTTGGACCTGATATTTGGGGTTTTTTTGCCTCCTTTTTAAACCCAGAGCATAATTCCAAAAGCCCCGAGTTTAAAAGGATTCTGCTTGGTGTTCATTGTTTTTTTTTGTATTTTTTTTAATCGTTTTTTTCCTGATGTGTTCATTCCTTTATCCCCAATATTCAGTTTGCATTTTGCTTATTTTATTTATTAATTATATTTATTATATTATATTATATATTGTATATGAATCTTGCTGGCTACTTTCTATGTAGGTTTGAGATCTATCAAGGTCCCTGACAACCAGGGAGGCTTTGCAGTACTTTACCTCTGACTAAATGACCGGAACTCATACTTTCTTGTAACAGGCTCACCTGATGGGCAGTGGTATGGGGACAGGGTTACAGAATAATGCCCTTTTGCCTTGCTATTTATGGCATAAAAGTGCCTATGATTGATGTCTTGGTTCCTCAAAACTGACGGAGAATCTGGCTACTCTGTGAGGAAGAAAACCTAATAAATAGAAACATTTCCACCTTGCTCCAGGTGGAAATGTTTCTATTTATTAGACTTTCTTCCTCATGGACCAAGCCCAACATCAAGGTTTCAAGAGAAAGCAAGTTGCCAAAAGAGGAGCCGGCAACTGTAAAGCGTGTATTACCTGAGTTATTTTGTTTAATTAGTTATCATTATTGACTTTCTTTTGTTTCCTGGGCGCAGCCACATGGTAACCACAGTGCACCGCTGTATCCAGACTTCTGTTAAAGTAATAGATTAAACATACAGTAATGATTTCAGTCAGCGCTGTCTTAAAATATCTTACTTGTTTGTACACATTTCATGAATCCAAAGCCTCCGGCACAGGGGGTTTGCCAAAATATTGAAGGGATTACTGCTAATGTGTTTTTAAAAAAAAAAACAGCAAACGTGAGCTCCGTGACTGATTACGTTTTAAAATGTTTGAGGAGCACATCGTCTGATCTGAAGCGACGCTGCACATTTAACTGTGTTTATAGTTGCTGTAGGAACTCTGGGAATACGGACCAGAAGTTCAGAGGACTTGGACGTGTGCCAGAATATCCCAGATCATTCTGATTTTCATTTACGAGTGGTGCGTGATGCCTTACCACAGTTCCTCTTATTGCTTAGTATATAGACGGGTGGGTCCTGATGACCTGGGTTCAACACGTTCAGAAATTTTGTGTGTTTGTTTTATGTCTGCAGGGGTTCCTTCAGGTTTCTTCCTCAGGTTTCAATAAACAAAAAGGTCAAGTGGTCACTCTAAATTGTTACTAGGTGTGAGTGAGTGAGTGAGTGAGTGAGTAAGTAATGAGTGAGTAAGGATGGAAATAAATAAGTGTGAAATACCTTGCAACAGGTTGAAGCCCTGTCCAGGGTCAAGTCCTGTTCCCAGTGTCCTGCGTCCATGGTTTTTGGTGGTACTAAACCAACTTCGGCGGCACGGTGGCTCGGTGGCAAGAAGGTCCTGGGTTCGATCCCCAGGCGGGGCCGTCTGGGTCCTTTCTGTGCTGAGTTTGCATGTTCTCCCCGTGTCTGCGTGGGTTTCCTCTGGGAGCTCCGGTTTCCTCCCACAGTCCAAAAACATGCAGTCAGGTTAATTGGAGACACTGAATTGCCCTATAGGTGTATGTGTGTGTATGTGTGTCTGCCCTGCAATGGACTGGCGCCCTGTCCAGGGTGTTACTGTGTGCCTTGCGCCTATTGAAAAGCTGGGATAGAGTGAGTGAGTGAGTGAGTAAACCAACCTCACAAATAACCCCACCATGGTATACTCTCTGTGAGGACTGTGTGGCATGTTTTCGTTGTATCTGTGTGAGTTCCTTTGTACTCCAGTGTTCACCCACCTCCCAAAACCATTCCAAGCTATTGGTCTATTGATTAGCACCACCACCACTAATTTGCCACTGTTGGGCCACCAAACAGGCCCTTACCCCTTATTTCCTGCATTATATATGGTGAACCTTTTAGGACAAAAGTCCACTAAATGCTTTAAATGACATTAATGTAAAATAAGCTGTGTCTGAGGAAGGGAAGATGGAATAAGGGGTTTCCTGCTTTACGCCCAATGAATTAGACTCACTGCGACCCTGACCAGGATAAAGCAGTGGTAAAACAGACCACGAATGAATGAATGGCCCACAACTGCCAAAATTTTCACCCACTAGTGAGTGTGTCACAGGAAATGAAACCAAATACAATAACAGCTTAAGTTTTCTTTCTGACCTTGCCAGAGACCACTGTTCCATGTCCTTAAGTGCAGCCAAACTAGCCCTATTTATACATTCACAAAGACATCATCTGTAAAGAACATTCTAGTCAGAGAAAAAGATCTGATCAGAACAGAAGACTGAACGTGACTCCTGAAGTCTGAAGACATCTGCAGTGCTTACTTGAGCCATCAGCCACGTTGCCAGATCTCTCAGTTCACTGACAGCAGAGGCACTTCATGCACTTTTCACTCCTACTTTATCTGTAATGCCAATAAAGCATCCAGCTAATGGGCTTTTAACCTGCGATGGCCGAGGGCAGCGCTCCCCAGCTTCTGTTTCAGACAAGGCTGAGACATAAGTCATAGATAAAATAAATTAGATTATCAGACCAGACTGGTGGTGTAGGTATATTCTGTGAATGACCATCAAAATTCTGGCCGGCTCCCAATTCAGCTTCGGCCACAAACCCAGACTATTGTTACAGAGCAACATACTGAGGAGGATGTTACCGGAGAGGACAAGTCTCTTATGAGTGTAGTTCCTCTTAAGGTTTCTTCTAATTTCCACACAAAACTGGAACTCAAATATCATATAATAACAACAGTTATAATAATAACAACAACAACAACAACAACAATAATAATAATAATAATAATAATAATAATGATAATAATAATCATAATAATGATAATAATAACAATAATAATAACAATAATATGATAATAATATGATAATATTAATAATAATAATAATGATAATAATAATAATGATGATAATAATAATATTAATAACAATAACAATAATAATGATAATAATATTAATAATAACAATAATAATAATAATTATAATAATATTAATGATAATAAAAATGATAATAATATTAATGATAATAATGATAAAAATAACAATGATAATAATATTAATAATAACAATAATAATAATAATAATAATAATAATAATGATAATAATATTAATGATAATAATGATAAAAATAATAATAATAATAACAATAATAATAATAACAATAATAATAATCATAATAATAATCATAATAATGATAATAATAATAATAATAATAATAATAAAAATATAATATAATAATAATAATAAATATAATGATAATAATATAAATAATAATAACAATAATAATGATTATGATAATAATAAAAATAATATAAAAATAATAATGATGATAATAATAACGATAATAATAATAACAATAACAACAACAACAATAATTATAATAATAATAATAAATATAATAATGTTAAACAGGAAAAAGTCAAAATGTCATTTAGTTTTGGTGGCTTCATTTATTTTTAGTTTTGAATTAGTTTAGAATTAAATTAAAGTGTCTTACAGATGTGAACAGAGGTAAGGATTAAACCCAACTCTTGTAGATGCATTTCGCTGTGCAGCACCCGCTCAACCAGCTGTGTCAGCACTCCACCCGGATTTTATTATAACACATTATGTTCACTAGAATGTCTTCATTCACTATAATTACTACAATAATCCATTATTTTTATAAAACCGATAGCAGGGCTATTTAATTAGCTGACCACATAACAGTTCTGGTGTCCTGTTTTTTTTTTACGAGCAAGTGGGGCGTAAATAATGGTTATAAATAATATGCAGCAGTTAATAGCTACTGATCATAAACTTAAGATCGACTATTAGAGTAAAACTGTGTGTATTATTTAAATTTATGTAGATGATACATAATTTTTTACGAGCTCATCCACAAGCCACATGTTTTTTTTCTTCACCCTGAAGAAAGTCTCGACTCCTCAGAATAATCTAATATTTAATTTTCTCTTTCTGTGTTGGATTTTCACTAAGTGCTTCTGCGGCGGGGTTTAAACCTTGAAGCCGGGTTTGCTTACAGTTCTGTAAATATTAAGCAGATCATTTTATAGCATTTTACAGCAGTTCTTATTGTCACAAACTTTCTTGTAACATCCCAGCTGCCCTGCCCATGTTGGTTGACAGTAAGTGTAACCCCCCTGTGCCTCATCAAATGTTAGTCCTGGAACTTGTTTGGTAAACGATAGTGGCATTCTTTTTCTGTAGCCTTTTGTTTACACTGTCCATTTCTCTATTGAGCATTAGGGCTGTAACCTGGCAGTGGACTGAGTAGCTGGCGGAATTGAACTGTTTTATTTTATCTGGAGTTTGTCTCGTTGTTTTGAGCTCTTACTGCCGATTGCTTTCATGGAGCTTAGGGTCCATGGGAGTTATTCTTTTGCTCCTTTAGCAATTCTACTTTTTAGCCACAGTATCGTCCTGTCCTGGTTAAATCTCCAGCACTTGGGATGCAAATACTGAATCATTATTTAGTTAGAATGCAGGTTCGTCCATTCAGCTCTCATATTTAGCTTTTTCCTTTGCTTATATAAAAAATATTATAAGTATTTTAAACCTCTTTTGTTTTACACAGTGGTCTCAAACCTTTGTTTTTTATCAGGAAATGTAGTATTTATTTTCTTAAGTATAACAGCAGGTGTTGTGGCATCCTTGCGGCTCGGATTTAAAAACTGTCTCTGCCCTTGAATACATCTTTACCTGACCTTTAGATTAGCATTTTGGAAGCATTAGGTAAACGAATCAGTGGTTTTCATCAGTCACACACCATCTGGTGACCTGCAGCAGTTTCTGGAACTTGCAGGACCTGAAAAATTCAGGGAAAGTTTTCTCAGTCATGGATACTTGCACTGATGGTTTTAACAATATTAAACTTAATGTAAATATTTCAGCCACCAGTCCTGCAGATGTAGACGAGTAATAACACATTTATCAGCTAGCAGATCTTACATCACTGCCCTCATATTGTGCTGACAACTTATAATTCTGCCTACAATGATATAGGTAATGAAAAAAATCATTATCCAAGCGTACAGATACAGATTTAGCTTCTGTAAACAGATGGGGTCTGTGTAAACAAATACAATATATGAGGAGAAATGCTAACATGTAAATTGGTTGGTCCAGTGTTATATGGTTGGTACAGCGTTATTATATGTTATGGTTGGTGCAGTGTTACATGGTTGGTGCAGTGTTATATGGTTGGTGCAGTGTTATGTTATATGGTTGGTGCAGTGTTATATGGTTGGTGCAGTGTTATATGGTTGATACAGTGTTATATGGTTGGTACAGCGTTATTATATGTTATGGTTGGTGCAGTGTTATATGCTTGGTGCAGTGTTATATTGTTGATACAGTGTTATATGGTTGGTGCAGTGTTATAATTTGATAGGGTTGGTACAGTGCTATGGTTTGTACAGTCTTATATTGTTGGTACAGCGTTATAATTTGATAGGGTTGGTACAGTGCTATGGTTTGTACAGTGTTATATGGGTAGCACAGTGTTATGGTTGGTACAGTGTTATATGGTTGGTACAGCATTATAATTTGATAGGGTTGGTACAGTGCTATGGTTTGTACAATGTTATGATATAGTTGGTACAGTGTTATGATTGGTATATGTTATGGTGGGTATAGTGTTATGGTTGGTAAAGTGTTATGATATGGTGGGTACAATACTATGCCCCTCCAGGCACTAATTACACCAGGCCTTAGTGATGGTGGTCCAGCACATTAGACACCCGACTAGTTCTAATCTACAATTAAATGTAGCCAAACCCACCAATGCAGCACGTTCAGTTCTCTCTACCTGGGCATCAGGGTTCCTTGTACCTCGTATACCCCGTTTTTTTACTTCAGTTTTCAGTGTTTCTCTTTGTCACCAGCTTGCCTGTGCCTTCGACCCAGGAGTATGGATTCGTCCGGGTTAATCATATAAAGTTGTTAGAGATCCCCTGCAGTGCATCCTGATAACAATTCTTGGAAATCCTCAGTAAGCAGACTCTCCACATCTCTGTTTACATCCTCTCACCTCTGGTCCTCACGTGATCCCATCACATCTGCCGTGTGAACGCTACTCGACAGGAAATGAAGCTGGATTACATTAAAGTCACGTCTTAAAGTAGGAGAAGAAAACATGCCAAAGTCCGGCTGTGTGTGATGGGGTGAGCTGTCAATGAAAGAAAAACAAGACGGAGGAGGTAGTCACAGCCAATTAGGTTCATAGGAATAGAGGAAGAAGGAAAACAACTGACTCAAGAGACAAACATTTGGAAGCACAGTATCATGAGTGTACAAGACATTGAGTGTGAGCAAGAAATTGAGAGAAAGGCTGAACTATTGGGAATTCAAATGATTGTTCTCTGAAAATACCCCCAAATTCATTATTATTATTATTGTACAAACACAATTTATTTAAAGTTTCCCCCTTTTTTATCAAATCCAGTCTTGGTAAAGTGGAGCTTGTCTTTCTCTTGTCACTATTACCACCCGCACCCCGAGGGCTGTCGCGCGCCCCCTTTGACATACGTTCAGCTGCCAATCACTCTTTTTCACCTGCCAGTAACCACAGTATCACATGCAGAGAGCCACTCACTGCCATCCACGATAAGTCCCCAGAAGGGAAGGTGCTTTGACCTGTCAGCACAGACCACAATTGCCCAAACAATAAAGAATTCTGTTTCAGTTATTGTTCATTGCGCAGCGCTGGCTCAGTGTTTAACATAATGGACTAGTAATTAGAAAGGTTGCTGGTTCAACTCCCACCACTGCCGAGTTGCCACTGTTGGGCCCCGAGCAAGGCCCTTAACCCTAAATTTCAAATTGCATTTGGTCACAATTGTAAGTCACTTTGGATAAAAGCATCCACTAAAATCATTTAGGGCAGCTGTAGCCTAGCGCTTAAGGTACTAGACTAGTAAACATAAGGTTGCTGGTTCAAACCCCACCACTGCCAGTTTGCTACTGTTGGGCCCTTGAGACAGGCCCTTAACCCTCAATTGCTCACACTGTATTCTGTCACACTACTGTAAGTCGCTTTGGATAAAAGCATCTGCTAAATGCTGAAAATGTAAACTGTAAATGTCCATCCCCACCCTACGGCTAATCATATGTCCTTGGAGGCACCCGGCTGGTAACCCTTTCAAAGTGCCTGACTATTACCATGAATGGGTTAATCAAGTTTTTTTTTGGGGGGGGGGGGCATTGTGCCACCTCCTATGAAATAAACCTGAAGATTATGACAGATTATGGATCAGGATGATGATGGAAAATTCCTATCCTAATGGGTGTGGTCTCTAATGGGATGGCAATGCCCCATTGCACAGGGCATGAGGTGTCACTGAAGGGTTTGATGAGTATGGAAATAATAATAATAAATAATGTTATATGACCTTCACTGTGAACAGCTCTTAACTTATCAATTAAGGCAAGATCTTTTAACAGAAAGGTGCTCCCTGATCTTAGATACACTTCCAGAGACTTGTGGGATTGATGGCAAAGCACACCGAAGCTGTTTTGGTGGTTTATGCAGCCGCAACACTATATACTGTATGTTGCGTTCGCCTATAATTCATAATCCTTCTGTATATGAGAAGTAAGTGTACATGAATAAAGAACCAAGCTGGATTTATGTATGAATAAGAAATGGAATGGTGTTATATGAGAAGGAAGTAAACGGAAAGACGGGAGGAAAAGAAGTGATTTAGGAAGAGAGGGCGGGGTAGAAATATGGAAGAAGTGGCAGGATGAGAAGTATAAGTGTCATTGATTGACGAATGTAAAGCTCCTTATACTGATAAGGTTTGGCACTTCCCTCTGAGTCATGGGACATCTAATCTGTGTGCCTTTCTGACGGCAAATATCTACGCCAACTCCAGCTAGAGAGGCGCTCACAGCCAATCTAAGTGTAAATCTGAGGCTGGAGGAAAATAGAATGAAGGAAGAAGAAATGGGGTGAAACGAGAGCGCGGAGAGATTTAAGATTTTGGAAGGCGACGGGACGGAGAATAAAACATGTGAATGATGTGGAGAAGAAAGTGATCCGAGAGAGAGGGCACTGTAGAGGGGTGATTTAGGAAAGAGGGTGTACAGGAGAGGGAGAGAGGATGCATTTCGAGTGTCACTGACTGGAGGATGTAGAGCTCCTTAAACGGCTGATTTCTGGGAACTCTTTCTGAATAGTGGGGTGTCTAATATGCGTCATGGCCATGATGGATTTTAATGTGTCAGAAACAAGGCCAAAAATACATACCTCAACTTCGTCTGAGTCAGAGAGGTGATCTGAATCAATCTGAGGATATTTCATCAAAATGTTCTCGGTGAACTTGTTTACAGAAAGTACATTTCGAGACATGGTCATGTCTAAAAGTAAAGCTGCAGACTTCGCTAGTTCAGTACCACAGGATGTTTATGGCTGGGAGCTGAAAGCTGATTGGCTATGCTCTCTGGATAAAAGGAATATCACTGCAATTTCCCCCTTTACCTACAATAGGGGTAAAGATAGATAGAATGATAGAAAGCCTTTATTTGTCATATATACATATACAGACATACAGTACAACAAAAAAATTTCTGCGCTTAGGGAGCGCAGGGCCTCAATTGTACGGCACCCCTGGAGCAGAGAGGGTAAAGGGCTTTGCTTAAGGGCCCAACAGTGGCAGCATAGCAGAGCTGGGATTCAAACTCTGAACCTTTCAGTTGATAGCCCAAAGCTCTACCCACTAGGCTTCCACTGTCCAGGTCTGAGACCACTAGAGAAAATGCTTCTATTTTTGCATGCTTGCAATGTTTGTGCTTTTTTTATTGAAACCATGTAAAAATGTATATGAATTTGAGAGTTTGGTATGACCATATTCGTAATATGTGAACAGTGGCTGCAAATTCAACTCAAACGAGCTTCTGATGAGTAGATTTAAAATCCACCTACACAAAGTTTTTACTAGTAGTCTCAGATTTTGGTTACTGTATGTAAAACCAGACAAACTGCAGCAGGAAGGAATATCACATAGGCCACAGCTCAGAAAGAGGCAGTGGCTTGCTCTGTATGACCTGAGTAAACACAAGCCTGCTTGATCTCCTCTTAGAAGTGCAGTGGGCTACCATAGACTGAAGCTCCATCCGAACACAACAGATAACTTTAGACTGAATGTATCCAGGTAAAAACATGCATTACATGCATTATCAATCCATTTCACATCTATGAAGAATATGAAGAAGAAATAAATTACAGCCATTAGCTCTTACCCAGAACTACTCAGTCCAGCATCAATATCAATCTTCAGATTTCTCTCTGCATGTTTCCCTTAGTTCTTATATTGTCTGTATGAATGGTTGTGTCCCAATTCACATCATACAGTTTGATTAAAGGATGTATAATCAAGTTCTTTAAAGCGATAATTTTCCAGGTGATTTGGGAAAATATGCTCTATTCGTAAACATGCACAAAGCAAACCAGCGTGATCACGCTATGAACCATAGAGAAGAGGTTCAGCAGAGGTTGAGGAGGAAGAAATATGGCAAAAATGGTAGAAGAAAAGACAGACAGTCAAAAGACTGAAGAGTTTAAAAGAGAACAGAAATACAGAAATACAAAGTAAAGATAGAATAATAAGTATAATGAAACTGTGTGGATAAATGAAGCAAAGAAAAGCAAACTGAAATTAAAAAGTCAACAGAATAGAGGTTTTTTTGCAAAAGAGCCAGGCTGAGGAAATGTTACAATAATAAGACATATAGTTAAAAAAATAATTTATTAAAAATGTCATCTAGTCAATAGACTGGAAATCTTCTTGCCCATTCCACAAAGACATTCTAACATAGCTTTGATACATTTTTGATACCCTTGGAAAGCTGTAATAAATAATTGCACTGAGGTAATAGTTCCAGCAGAGCGTTCTGATTTAATTAGTCCTTCAGCTTTTTTCAACCTTAAAATCACTTGTGCAGCCGGTTCATCCCACTGCTTTATGCCGCTGTGGGCATCACATGAAAATGCCAAATAGACAGAAAAGTGAAAAGTAGTCCAAGCATTTTCAATGTAAGGATTACAAGACCATTTCTAAAGATTTATTAAAGGAATGTGTGTATGGGTAAATATGGTTCTGGATACCAGCCAAATGTCTTAAATCTACACTGATATTACTGCCTTACTGATACAGTGGTAACTTGTTACTCGACATTTCAGTTGCATTTACATTTACATTTTTGGCATTTAGCAGACGCTTTTATCCAAAGTGATTCACACTTGTGACTATACAATCCAAGCAATTGATGGTTAAGCATCTTGCTCAGGGGCCCAACAGTGGCTTGTACTGGCAATCTTCTGATTACTAGTCCAGTACCTTAACCACTAAGCTACAACTGCCCTCGACGTCCCCTAAACTTAAAATCTTTAAAACCTGACGCCCTTTGTCGGTAAATTTGTTTACCTTAACCTCAACGTATTCAGTTTTTTTAAAATTATTTATTTATTGAATTTTGTTTAGCGCTCTGCTTGAGCGGTGCCTTAAAACGTCAAAGTGCGCATATGAGACGAATCTGCAATTGTGTGGAATAACCGTCAAATCCACTCCAAAAGCTCCACATGTATCTGTGTTGATCTGGATTCTTCTCCTGTTTCAATTTTTATATCTATTTTCTTTATGAATTTTCTCCCCTTTTTCTCCCTTTTTTAGCGCATCCAATTGCCCAATTGCATCATGCTTCCTCTCCACCAATGCCGATCCCCACTCTGATCGAGGAGAACGAAGCTAAGCCACGCCCCCCTCCGACACCTGGGCAGTAGCCGTATGCATTTTGTCACCTACGATTTTTGACGAGTGCAATGCGGATCAGCACTGTGTACGGAGAGACACACCCTGACAGCACTCTTTTCCCGTCTCTCTGCAGGCACCATCAATCAGCCAGCAGAGGTCATGGTTGCATTAGTTATGAGAGAGACTCTATCCGGCTTATCCCACCCCTATCTGAACAACAGGCCAATCATTGTTCATGTGGCTGCTCAGCCCAGCCGGCAGGATGTATTCGAGATCCCAGCTCTGGTGTTCCAGTGTGTGTTTTTACTGCTGAATTAGATTTTCTGAGAATGTCTAAAACACTTAATGTATTAAAAGAATGACATGGAAACACTAAACCTCTCTTAATTATTACTGCTTGTACCACTGTTAACCACTGCTGTTACAAATATAAGGCAAAACTTTAAAGAATGGTGGTGGGAGCTGCATGAGAGCTTTGCTACCTACAGGCTCAGAAAGTCTTCTGTCATTAAAGAAACAATGAAGAGTGATTAATGAAGTGAGTTATAATCCAGAGCAAATGCGATTGTGTTAGACCTGACAAAGACCGTCCATGTGAGACTAATGCTCTAGGAGGTTCAACCTGCTGTTAAAAGAGATGAATCACATCTATTTTCCAGCCTGGATTATGAATGATAATTTAATGTGTCAAATTAAGACATTACCATTTTATTTAAGCTATAATTATGCTTGGATAAAAAATCAGACCACAGAAATCTAATCTAAAGTCATTTCAGATAGTTCAAAGTTCACAGTTTCTTTCTCGTGACTGCGTGTTAACCTTTCCAAATGTTCCGTTCATTCCCCAGCCTGCGCGGTCTCTGCTTCTGAAAAATAATCTGGGGAAAAAAAGAGCTCATTTAAAAATCTCATTTATGTGTCACAACCTGGAGCATTTGCCTAATGCTGACAGCTCTTTTACCCCGCAGCAGTTCATCCTGCCCACTGCTGTTCCAGTGAGTCTGGTAAGTAAGCAGTCGTGCTGGTGTCATTTTTCAATTTCATCGAATTTGGCCGTGATTAAGTGTAGAAAATCTCCATCCAATGTAAATCTTATGAGATTATATTGACCATTTGCACTCCAGACATTTGCGAAGGCTGTTTTCTGCTGATTTATGCTTTAGTGTTACAGATGGTTGTTGCATCCACCCTCAGCAAAAAGTCTCCACAGGTTTCAGGTTCTTATATATGAAGTTTTAGATGTATATGAAGATCATATGGCATGATCTGCTGACATTTCTACAAATAAAAGCATATTGCAAGCAGGGGTGTGCTGTACCTCAGATAATTCACAAAAGGGGTCAGCCAATAATAATAGCCTTTTTTCAGATATGTCAAATATAGAATCAGTTCCCTTTACATTACACTCTCTCAGTACTTACGTATTTGGTCACTAAACTCTTTATTAGGTACACCTACATTGATCAGGCATATCATTATGACCACCTTCCTAATGTTGTGTTGGTCCCCCTTTTGCTGCCAAAACAGCCCTGACCTGCTGAGGCACGGACTCCACTAGACCCCTGAAGGTGTGCTGTGGTATCTGGCACCAAGATGTCAGCAGCAGAGGTGGGGAGGTGGGGCCTCCATAGATCGGACTTGTTTGTCTAGCACAGGGGTGTCAAACTCATTTTCACCGAGGGCCACATCAACATTATGGTGGCCCTCAAAGGGCCGATTGTAACGTATCCTGCTGTGATTGCAGTCTGTTGTTTTTCTTGGAGGCTGAATTCTGCATTTATATTGTCCTCCTTTACCACAGACACTCATAACACAAGAGACGCACTTTGTATTCTCACACCTTTCTGTCGTAACCAGCATAAACTTCTTCACCAATTTCAGCTACAGTAGTTTGTCTGTTGGATCGGACCACACGGGCCAGCCAGGTGTATCAATGAGCCTTGACCTGACCACTGCAGACCGGGAACACCCCACAAGAGCTGCAGTTTTGGAGATGCTCTGACCCAGTCGTCTAGCCATCACAATTTGGCCCTCGTCAAACTCGCTCAAATCCTCACGCTCGTCCATTTTTCCTGCTTCTAACATCAACTTTGAGGAAAAAATGTTCACTTGCTGCCTAATATATCCCCCCCCACTAACAGGTGCCGTGATGAGGAGATAATCAGTGTTATTCACTTCACCTGTCAGTGCTCATAATGTTATGCCTGGTCAGTGTATTCTTTGATTATTTGTACCAGATACTCTTGTGCCACAACAACACACTCCACCATGTCTTTATCATGTCAGTGTCATTCTGTATATCTGTCTATGCTGTGCTGAGAATGCTCCACCACCCAAACAGTAAACTTAAGTTTATGTAAAATCTCCAGACATACATTAGCCCATATCAACAGCAGTACCTTATTGTTTAATGAGAAATCTGTTGCACACTTGAATTAATGTAGCATAACATAAAATGGTCAGTTGTTGGTCAGACTCTCAGGTATGAACAATATGTATAAAAAGCAATAGACACAAAGAAATGTTGGGTAAAATACAAATAATGTTACTGCATTTGGTAGAGCAATATGACACCAGTTAAATAAACCAGTCACTTAACTAACAAGAATGGTGGGGAACTTCATCGCGATCCCTCCATTCTGCAAACTCAAATCTTCTCCACATTCCCAGAACTAAACTAAGTACCATGAGTGATCGGGCTTTCAGTTCTGCTGCTCCTCGTCTATGGAATGCCCTTCCCAACCATCTGACGGCACCACAAACGATTGAGAGTTTTAAAAAGGGTCTAAAAACGTTTCTTTTTAACAGATGTTATGACTCTTAAATAACCGCTGATTTTATGATTTTTTTATATTACTCTTTTTCTGTAGCACTTTGAGATTTGGTTTCAAATGTAAAGTGTGTTATAAATAAAATGTATTATTATTATTATTAACTATTGGTTTCTTCTTTGTTATGGGCAGCCAAACCCGCAAAAGCTGGAGTTAGATTAGTACTAGCTGTTCACGAGTCACTTAGTAGCGGAAAGCACCAAGTCAGACAGCAATGGTGGTGGGGGGTGTCTTTTACTGCGGCTGTTGGTCTAGTTAATTTTTCAGCTGGGTAGATGGAGTTTAGTTGATTGACGACTTGCTGTATTGGGCTTTGTTGGCAGTGGGACTTTTGGCTGTGGATGGTGGACAAGTTGTAATTGTGTGATTGTTGTGTTTAATTCAAGCTTGGTTAATTAATTTATGGTGCCTGAGGCGACATCTGTCCTGAAAGACTTGGAAAAGATCTATATCTGTATATCTAACTCACCCGGCTCTAAATCTCCAATGAGCAAGCCAGGTGCAACAGTGGCAAAGAAAAACTCCATTAGTTGCATTAGGAAACTTTGACAGAAACCAGGCTCAGAGGAGGGAACCAATTTTCTTCTGGTCTAAACCAGGGACTTGGTAAAGCTAAGATTGTAAGACTACACATCAGCCATAACATTAAAACCTCCTCTTTGTTTCTACACTCACTGTCCATTTTATCAGCTCCACTTACCATATGGAAGCAGTTTGTAGTTCTACAATTACTGACTGCAGTTTATCTGTTTCTCTACATACTTTTTTAACCTACTTTTATCCTGTTCTTCAGTGGTCAGGACCCCCACAGGACCACCACAGAGCAGGTATTATTTAGGTGGTGGATCATTCTCAGCACTGCAGTGACACTGACATGGTGCTGGTGTGTTAGTGCGTGTTGTGCTGGTATGAGTGGATCAGACACAGCAGCGCTGCTGGAGTTTTTAAATACCGTGTTCACTCACTGTCCACTCTATTAGACACTCCTGCCTAGCTGGTCCACCTTGTAGATGTAAAGTCAGAGACGATCGCTCATCTATTGCTGCTGTTTGAGTCGGTCATCTTCTAGACCTTCATAAGTGGTCACAGGACGCTGCCCACAGGGCGCTGTTGGCTGGATATTTTTGGTTGGTGGACTATTCTCAGTCCAGCAGTGACAGTGAGGTGTTTAAAAACTCCAGCAGAGCTGCTGTGTCTGATCCACTCATACCTGCACAACACACACTAACACACGACCACCATGTCAGTGTCACTGCAGTGCTGAGAATGATCCACCAACCAAATAATACCTGCTCTGTGGGGGTCCTGTGGGGGTCCTGACCATTGAAGAACAGCATAAAAGGGGACTAAAAAAGTATGCAGAGAAACAGATGGACTACAGTCAGTAATTGTAGAACTACAATGTGCTTCTATATGGTAAGTGAAGCTGATAAAATGGACAGTGAGTGTAGAAACAAGGAGGTGGTTTTAATGTTATGGCTGTTCAGTGTATGCAGATGGTTTAGCACTAGGAACTAGTTAGGACCTAATTAGTGAATAAAGGTAGTTTGGTATTATTATTATTATTTTGAGGTTGAGTGTCCTTATTAAGGTTAATGAGGTTAAAGAGTTAGGATGGCATGTGAGATTTCAATTCATTTTGTTTGGAAGTCTAAAGTATTTGCTTATTCTCTGGCTATGAGGGGGCAGATGAATATCGGGTGGGTAATGTGGCTGGAGGGCTGAATGAATGGGCCTGCTGGAGGCACCAGTAATGGGATGCGATGGCGTAGGTGAAATGCTGCTCGGTTGATAGGAGCCATTTATGGAGTAAGAAATAATGGAAGTGCTTCTGTCTGAGACAAATGTAGGGAGAGAGTGCTGCAAAAATAGGTTTGATGTTTCCATTTGGTAGATTAGGAGGGCTGCAGGGTTGATTGGAAAGAGCTTGAATATGGACAAAGAGGCGTATAGAATGGTTTCATTTAAGGTGATGAGGCTTAGAATATTACTGAATGATCAGAATATGATTAGTAAGAAACAGGCCGGTGTTTGTGAAGGTCCACATAGGGTGGTGAAGCAATCAGGTGCAGTTTAGGCATTGAAGGGTCCCTGATTGATAGTTTGAGTGCTAGATTATGAAGATTAAAGGGAGGAGCACGGTGTATTAGAGGCATGGGGTTGCAGGGTTTTGTTCACAGTACCAATCGTCTTTGTCTGATGGCGCTACAGGGGTTAACGATGTTCATCTGGAGTATCTGGGATTATTTGGGTGTTCTGAAAGTTGTTGAGGAAGTTTCACTCAACTTTCATTCCTTAGAAAGATCTTAAATGTTGTGTTTAATTAAAAACAGCTTTCAGTCTGTAGATTTTTCTTCTATAGATTTCTTCTATATTTTATGGTTAACTGATTTCTGGGTTGCTTTTCAATTTTTTGGAAATTTTTTGTGTATGAAGTTGACCTCAAATTGGGCAGTTGAAATAGATTGGGTTGGTCGAGATGGATAACAGGAAGAACTGGGAAGGATAAAGTAGGGGTTGTTTAGTGGATGAGCGCATGGTTGATTGTAGTATTTTTAAGGTTGGGGGAAAGGGGGATGGTGGTGGGATGAATGTGGAGGGTGAATAAAAATAGAATGTCTCAATAATGTCGCAATTTTGGTGTAGTTGAAGAGAAGAATGGCATATTTCTGTTTTTTGGAAGCTACTGGAAGTTTATTATGCGTAGAGAACTCCTTGGTGTATGAATCTTTGAAGTTTGTACAGTCTGGACTGAGATGATGGGAGGAGAGACTTGGATTGTGGGACTGTAGAAAGTTCAGAAGCATGGATGTTTAAAACAAGAGCTGTTTGTTTACAGACATGGGCAGTAGAAGCGGGTGGTGCAGTTGAGATGCTGGTGTGTAGAGGTTACAGCAGGGGTGTAAGAAGGTGCTGGCAGAAGTGGAAGATGGAGAAACAGCAGTGCTTGGATGTTGGAATCTATCTTGTACAAGTGCATGGCCTCTGATGGGAAGCATAAATGTTCAGGTCCTGTTGCAGAACTATTTGTGAGTGTGTTTCACAGAAAAGAGAAAGAAATAATAGGTAAATATGTAGCCAGTTAATTAGGATGTGGGGGTAGTTGTGTTCTTTTCTCTGTTTCACAGCAACACTGGCCAAAAACTGCATCCTTATGCACACCACAGTGTTACATTTCCTGTTTCTTTCAAAGTCCTAGTTAGCACTGAAAAAAAATATTATACTTGGAAGTCTTTTTCATTCTTTTATTGATGCCAATAAACTGTGACCAGAAGCTAAATTCAGAAAGAAATTAAAGCTGTAAGTGGTCAACGGCAGACAATTACATGAACAGAATAGAAAAAAATGGACTGAATAAAAGAAACGGGAGGACAAAAAGGGTTTGAAGAGCTGGAGAGGCCGAGAACATCAGAGAGAGAGAGAGAGAGAGAGAGAGAGAGAGAGAGAGAGAGAGAGAGAGAGAGAGAGTGACAGGAGAAAAAATGGAAGGTGGAGGAGTGTGAATGATGAAAAGGAAAGAAAGTGAAGAGCAAAAGAGCTTCTTTGAGGAGGGTGATTTAGGAAGAAGGAACCAGGGCGAGAGAGAGAGAGAGAGAGAGAGAGAGAGAGAGAGAGAGAGAGAGAGAGAGAATACATTATATGTGTCTCAGGCTGACGGAGGTAAAACTCCTTAAATTGATGATGTTGAGAAACTCCTACTGAATAGTGGAGAAAAAGCAAAGAGAGAGAACGAGAGCGTGAGAGAGCCAGCAAATGAAGCATGACAACTGAGACCTTTTCATTAAAGCATTTCATTATAGATTAGACTTGAAAGATTGAGCGCTGTGCACCAGTCACAACCAACCGTGTTTGAACAAAGTTTAACATGTGAAAAGGACATTTCCATCTACCAGAGAGCGTCCGACTAGAAACCAGCCACTGGGTCAAATATGATTTACACTTCCATTCACACACTTTTATCCAAAGCAACTTTCAATTAAGACAGGATACAATCCAATTAACTGAAGGTTAAAGGCCCTAAAAGCAGCGAGAGTTTGGCAGTCAGTACATGAATTGTCATCCATGCAATCGATAGCCGTTAACATGGCCGTTGTACTATGCAGAGACACACAAGCTCTAATTTTCACTATACTGAGACCACCATGATCATATTTTTGCCACCCCACAGTCTCATGTTACATAATTTGGCAATCTCAAACCCCTTCATATGGATTGTAGGTTTGACCCATCTTGACAAAGCAGCTTCAGGATGTTTTCTGAAAACCCACAAATGTGAGACCCAAAAAGTGTGCTCCAACCATTCAGAACCACTGGCGCCAAGTTGCTACAGCTGGGTCCCAGAGCAAGGCTGTTGACCTTCTATTACTGGCATGGCATTTAGTCATAACTGTGTTTTTCTTTTAGGGACAATGATAGCCTAGTGGGTAGGGCTGTACCAACTGGAGGGTTGTGGGTTTTAATCCAGGTTCGGCCATGCAGCCACTGTTGGGCCTTTGAGCAAGGCCGTTAACCCTCTAGGCTCCAAGGGGCTGTGCAATGGCTGACCCTACGCTCTGACCCCAGCTTCCAAAAAGTGTACATATATAAATGTATAAGTATCTCTATCTATCTATCTATCTATCTATCTATCTATCTATCTATCTATCTATCTATCTCTCTGTATATATATATATATATATATATATATACTGTATATATATATATGTATATATATATATATGACGATTAAAGGCATTCTATCTGCCCTTTTTCATTCACAAAAAGAGCTGTTTATTATTCAAAATTATTCAAAATGTAATAATGCCATAACATAAATGTGCCTTACAAATGTTGAATTATGCTAGCCCACTACCGCTGAGGTCCAGGGATCCGAGGTTCAAATCTCATTGGTCCAATTGGCCCGTCAGGCATTTGCATAGACATAACTGGCTAATGTCTGACTGGGGGGTGGCTATGGCAACCCCTAAAAAAATATGAGAGCAGATGAAAGACAATAAAATATAAGCTTTATGTAAGTAATAAAATATAAGTAAAATTATGGGTATAAAGATATAAATATACAAATTAATTCCCATACAATATCACCTCCGAAGCTTTTTTTACATTTCTAGTTCCAGGTGCCTTATACATCAGCTAGCAGGTTCAGGAGAAATTCTTCTGCACACTAAGAGACTGCTCGGTCGTACCTAGTTAATAAGAAAATACCAACAAATCTGGCAAAGTGCATTCTCACGTCTACATGCTTTCGTTAATGACATTGATAATGCCACATTATTGAGCACCTGCTGCTCTGATACGTTTAGCACACAGCAGTAGCGTGGCATGAGTCACGCATTTCAAAGCTACAGCCAAGGATGCCGTGTAATTACCAGGCAGCAAAGTGGTGGTGTCTGCAAATTACAGCATTTCCTGCAGCTGACAGCGGCCAGTGACGTGTTACATCTCGGAGATGTAATGCTGCTTAACAGCTCATGATGGTAAAGCAGCTGTGGAGGTGGACAGAAATGCTCCTTTCCAGTTCCTGTTCACAAAAAAAATTATTTTTGTGCAGGAGGAGGCTGAGCAAGTGCTGAGAATGTGAGTAGGATGTAATGGTGCTCTGCTTTCAGATGGCATACAAAAGGTCAGGTTTGATGAGCCAAGCAACAATATGGATGGATTCTTTTGCATCTGAGTTGTAAACTATTAGCCATGTTTATTTATTTATTAGGATTTTAATGTCATGTTTTACACACTTTGGTTACATTCATGACAGGACAGGTAGTTACTGGTTACACTGGATTTATTCATTCAAGTCAAACACAGTCATGGACAATTTTGTCCAGTTCACCTCACGTGCACGTCTTTGTACTGTGGGAGGAAACCAGAGCTTCCAGAGGAAACCCATGCAGACAGGGGGAGAACATGCAAACTCCAGGACCTTCTTGCTGTGAGGCGACAGTACTACCCACCGAACCACTTTATTACCCATGTTTACCAACAATAGCTCTATGATATGAGATGCACTCATGATGTTAACATCAGTTCTATCAACTAAATTATATGCATCCAACTTTTTGGCACCAGTTTGGGAAGACCTTTACCTGTTCCAGCGTGCACACACAGGAAGGTCCATTAAAACTTGATTTAACGAGGTTGGTGTAAGGAAGCTCTGGTGGCTTGCACAAGGCCCTGACCTCAGTCCCAATTACCTTTGGAATTATGCTGGCCACAACACTGTGTGAGGCAAAGGTTTTACTCTGAATTACTCAAGGTACCCAACCATGATGGATCACGTACTGTATATCAGAGACACTGGACTCCATTGATTCATGTTCAAGCTTTGCTTTTCTTAGCTGTTAAAATAAAACTGGACCAGGAAACCGTGTTAACAGCTGACGGCTCTAAAGTTACTTTAAATAATCTTCATCTAGTTCAGGAAGCTGCAGCGCATGTGTCCTGTATTATTTAGGTTACACTGACTGTCTGCACTGAATACAAAGACCTGCCAATGACCTTTAAAGCCCTTAATAATTTATCTCCTGCATATCGTGCTGATCTTCTGAAGCAGCAAAGTCCACCTCAAGGACTGTGTCCAGCCAAATAGATGTCAGGGAGTCAGGACTGCTATTAATCCCACCAGGACCTCAATCAAGATAAAGTGCTTAATAAGGGTGATTGTGGGAATAAAAAATGCTGCACTTAGAAGACAGCTAGGAAGCTATCGTGAGCCAGGTCAGGTTTAGGGTTTTAACAGTGAAACTAATTATCTTAAAACATTTTATGCTAGCTAAATGTTAGCATCTAAAGTTAAATAGCTAGCTACAATGCAACCAAGCCTTATAGAGACTTAATATTTGCATCACTGGTTACCTAATGTTGCAATTCGAATGGGTGTGCAACCTGTTTTTATAATCTAACCCTAGTCCAGTGTGGCTTACGTTATCTTAATTACAAGCTAATTTCCTTTCTTGGAGCTAAAGGACTTTTTAACTATTTAGCTTTTTAACAACGTCGTCCTTCTCTATTCTCAGGAGACACAAGGAAGCTAATTAAACAAGTAAGCTATTAAAATATACACTGATCAGCCATAACATTAAAACCAGGGTGAAAGCAGGCTAAAAAAGTATGTACTGTAGAGAAACAGATGGACTACAGTCAGTAATTGTAGAATGGACAGTGAGTGTAGAAACCAGGAGGTGGTTTTAATGTTATGGCTGATCAGTGTATATATATTATAATATTTGAATGCAAATGCACCTGGTATTATTATAAAAGATTTGCTATTTGTTAGAACACTTCATAACAATCATAATAAAAGTAAAGCTGCTTTCTAAAGTTCCCAGGAACAACACTCGAACAGAAAAAGGCACAACAAACCACTTAAACGCCCATGTCAGTACAATAGGTCTAATAATTCACAAGTGGAAAGTTTAATTGAACCACAGATCATTCCTGGAGAAAGGTAAGATAGTTAGCAGTCAAAAACATTAAAGTAATTTAACAACAATATTTCTTAGACCCCTTTTTTTGATGCATTCGCTCTCTTTTTGCTATTAAAAATATCCAAATGTAACTCTTCAGTTTCCCCTAATTGTTATTGCCAGTCTCACATCCCTATAAAGACCATTACATTTGTAATATTATTTTCATTTCCTAATAAAAGTTTCTAATAAGCTCACTCATTCTCATGTCTGAAATCTTAACCTAGGTGGTACCAGCCGACAGCCAATCAAGGTATTTGATCGTGTGCGATTGTTTAAGGAACTAAGGTATTTATAGTAATCCAATAAAAGTGGATGAGAGTGAGACTGATAGCCGCTAGAAAAATACACCTGGATTAAAGAAACTGACGCGGAAAAGAAGAGAAAGGAAAAGAAGTGCAACACTAAATGAGTGGCACAGCGGGGAACGTGGGAGTTTGAAATGAAAGGCCAAGCTAAATGAGAGCAGAGTGCCATTTGGTTTCTTGAACAAAAAACGACAGCTCAATACTATGAAAGCTGCTGACGACAGAAAAATTTAATAGAGTGAAGAGAGAGAGAGAGAGACAATGTCATTCGTATATTTTATATCTGTATTTCACTTTATGAGCACTGGGATAATATTGAGAATAACCTTCAGTGCACAAGGCTAGTGTGATTTTGGAACTGTCTTCTGAGATAGGCTTTAGACATGAATTGGATGAGAATCAGAGGCACCCAAGTGAAGTGATGAGAGTCTTTGTGCTCTACATCTATCATTAGTTTTGCTCATCTCGTGTTGTCTCTAGAGTGCTGATATAGATTTAAGTAGAACCTCTATTCCACGCTGGGCGTGTAATAACTTTGTGCTTGAGAAAAAGTACAATTGTGAAACTTTGCGTAAGCTTTTCCCATTACATTTCAAGTGAGAAGCTGATTCATGCTTAAAGCTGTTTCTCATGAGTCATTTATTTTAGGACTGCTTGTCTCTTTCTCCTGGACATACAAACCATTAATGTTGTACCGTAATGCTGCACAATATTTTCCTTGGCAATAAAAAGCATCTAAAGTTAAACGTCCATATGGTCTTGTTTGGACTTTACGTTTACCAATTAAGGTTCTGAATCTGTGTTAAATCAGATGGGACACAAGAAATGTGACACAGTAAGGGAATAAACAACATTATGTGTTTTGTCAAGGTGTTGGAACTGTACTGGAGGGATGGAACACTATTCTTACAAAGGATTTTCCCTCAAGTGGTGTTTTAATGATGTTGCTGGAGAGAGTGCTTGTTAACACATCACTCCAGACATCCCCAAAGGGGTTAGAGATCTGGTAACTGTGAACACCATACCATATATTTTGTTCTTACACTGTTTTTTACTCATCCTATGAGTGACTTATCATGGTGTTGTTATCCTGAAAAAGACCCCTCATTGCAGGAAATAAACGTTTATCCATATTAATTAGGTGATCAGACAGTAACAGTGTATTGATATGCAGTGACCTTTCCTATAATGGGACACACAGACCAGATCCTGTCAGCAAGATGCCCCTCATACATGTGTACTTTTTATGCTGGTTCACTTATTTATTCAACTTTCCTCTTCATCATCTGTCTATATTTTTCACTCCACTGCACTAACTAGAATCAGAAAACATATTGGCAGTGACACAATGCAGGTCAGACAGGCACCTGAAAGAAAGCTGGAGTGTTTTTGGTTGAGCAAAACAGTAGAGGATTCCTAGTTCATATAAAAAAAATAAACAAACTGCTTCTCTGCATGCTTTGTTAGCCCCCTTTCCTGCTGTCCTTCAATGGTCAGGACTCTACAGAGCAGGTATTATTTAGGTGGTGGATCATTCTCAGCACTGCAGTGACACTGACATGGTGGTCGTGTGTTAGTGTGTGTTGTGCTGGTATGAGTGGATCAGACACAGCAGCGCTGGTTGAGTTTTTAAACACCTCACTGTCACTGCTGGACTGAGAATAGTCCACCAACCAAAAACATCCAGCCAACAGCACCCCGTGGGCAGCGTCCTGTGACCACTTATGAAGGTCTAGAAGATGACTGACTCAAACAGCAGCAATACATGAGCGATCGTCTCTGACTTTACATCTACAAGGTGGACCAACTAGGTAGGAGTGTCTAATAGAGTGGACAGTGAGTGGACACGGTATTTAAAAACTCCAGCAGTGCTGCTGTGTCTGAACCACTTATACCAGCACAACACACACTAACACACCAGCACCATGTCAGTGTCACTGCAGTGCTGAGAATGATCCACCACCCAAATAATACCTGCTCTGTAGTAAGTCACTCATAGACAGACAATCTTACTAAACTAATGTTTTATTCAGCACATTGAGTAAACATCCACCGTTCAGGGATAAACAGTAAGTGAAGCCTTGAATTTAAATACCTTGTGTAGCCTATTTAGCAGCAATCACTTTCACCAAATGTTTCCTGTAGCTGCAAATAAGATTTGCACAGCATTAAGCAGGAATTGTGGACCATTTCTTCCTACAAATGTGTTTGGGTTTATTACTATTCTCTGGGATGCATCACCTGCGCAGCTCTCTTCAGGTCCTGCATCTTAAAAGGTTTAGGGTCAAGGCTCTGACTTGGCCTTTCCAAAACACAAGCCTTCTTCTTTTTCAACCATTCGTTTATTTAATTTACTTGTTTGCCTTGGGGGACTGTCTTGCTGCCTAAACTAATATCTTCAGTGCTGACACTTCACAGCAAGAAAGGCTTGGTATTGATTCACTGGACCGACAGTCAGGATCTTTCTGTGTTAAGTCTGCATGTTCTTCCTGTGTCTGTGTGGAGCTCCAGTTTGCTCCCACAAGTCCACAGAAATGCAGGCAGGCCATTAAAATTGAGTGTGTGTGTTTGCCCTTTGATGGACTGACAACCTGTCTGGGGTGTTTCCTGCCTTTTGCCCAATTAATTGGACCCACCGCGACCTGACCAGAATAAAACAGGTCATTCATTGTCTGGTAAAACAGACAATGACTGAATAAACAAATGAACGTGAACATCTAGATAGATGGCACATCCACACTTACTCATAAGTCTCAACTGGTCGGTCGCTTGGGAGGCGACTGGTAAGTGTGGTCACTACTATTTTTAACAGTGACCGTCCTGAGCTGTCTTAGCCTTATCCATTCTCAGGACCTACCTGAATGTCAGAAGGAATCTAAATTCAGTTCAGATAAAAGAATAAACCAGGTTTAACTTTTTTTAAAGCACTACCAGAAATGTCCTGCTTCGTCTATAATTCATATAATTTGCCTTAACATTTAAATCACGAGACCATAACGATCAACTACTTAACTACTCTACTGACACAAAACAAAAAGGGGGCATTTAGATAACCTTTAAATAATAGCCTTTAATAATTCATTGAAAGACAGCTGAAGGCTCATTAGAGGAAATATCTTGGCTTGAAAGCAGTCATATTATGTAAAATTAATCGACGTATAACTGATGCCTGAAAAGGAGGCTGACAGCACTTCATCTAGCAGATGATGATTTATTTTAGTTCACTTACATGTTTCCATGATTCCATGAGAAACTTCCAAAAGATAATGATCTGAGATAATAAGGATTTAGTGGTCAGTTGATTTTTTAATGTAATTTCTATTTTATGTGACCTTTGGTGAAGAAAAACTAGACTGGCCTTTTGGCAGAGCAATTTAAAACCCTTTCACAATAGCTGAAGAGTAAAAGTGGGTCATGTGTCATATAGAATGAACAGTAAGAAACGTAATCATGTAATTCATGATTGAAATATCTGCTTTCTAAAATATGCAGAAGGTAAATCCACTGTTCTAAATGGCTCCAGCTCAAAAAGCATTACCTTCAGTTTCTAATGTGTAGTGAAGGTCTGTACAGAATTGTTTTTTATTCAATTTAGTACCTGTCGGCTGCTATAACCATAATATATAGATGCACAAACTCTAATTTAATGCATGTTTAACCAAGCTTCAACAAAGTCAGTGACTGGAAACAATTTACATTTAACAAGGCACCTTTTTAGGACTGTAGGATAAGTAAACTTTTAAAATTTTTTATTTTTAAATGGGCTTATTTATTTCATTGCTATTTTTGCAGCGTCTGGCTGTCTAGGCAGTACAAACTGTGCCATGTACCCTGTGTTAATGCCAGCGTCTGTCGTGTACCAAGTGTTACTCCTGAATTGGCACTCCACATATATGCTACAGATTTTTTCCACTTAACCATGCTGAGAAATGTCTGGCCTGTACAATCCTATGGCAACATACATAACAACCACGCTGTTAACATTTCCAATAGTTGGCTTCGAGAATAAAGTCAGAATAGTTGAATGATAAAGTCAGAATATTTTAAAAACAGAGTTGTAATATTTTGAGAATAAAGTCAAAATAAAGTTGGGATATAATGGCCAAAGTGTGTGCAAAAGATGGTGAAGTCTACAGTTATACTTTACTATACTTTTATAAGATGCTAATTTTTGTCCGTGCTGCTCTAAACTGCTAAAATTAGCCCAGTTTATTCTAAAGTGTCTAAAGTACCATATTTTTACCATATTTTGCCATATTTAACTTATATTCTTGAAATATTTTGACTTTATTCTACAGGTCAACTATTAAAATTTAAATGTAAAAGTGGCCCTAGCTGTCGTAAGTACGGCGGTGTATTAGGGCCACTGTAAAAAAATATTATATACAGTTTTGATTTCGAGAATAAAGTTGAAATGATTATGAGAATAAAGTCGAAATATTATGGCCAAAGAGTGTGCAGCCTTCATAGGCTTGTCAGTTCAAAGAAGCACAGGTCTCAGGTCCAATGCCCGTTACTGTGGTTATCCAGTAACCCGCGATTACTTTTGGGTTGTTGTTTGTATTGTATGCTTCCATCCACATGACATGACGACTAAACCCGTCAATGCAACCATTTATAGCGATGCAATACGGCGATTCCATCTATCTTGGGGCCTCAATTGAAGTCCTGAACCTAATAACAAACTGGTGCTGATGTGCAGGAGATTGGAGATTTCTTTATTTGTGAAACTGAGACGAAAGTATAACTTTACCAAATCATGAACATCCCTCATTTTAACATGAGGAGGTTGCTCTGGCCATAATATTTCGACTTTAAAAATATATATTTTTTAACAGTGGCCCTCATACATTGTTGTAATTGAGAGCTGTGTAGAAATCCTTACATTTTAATGTGTGGAAGAATGTCAGCATGTTGGCTCGGTGGGTAGCACTGTTGCCTGACAGCAAGAAGGTTTTACAAGAAGTTTACTTCCCAGGTGGGGCGGTCTGGGTCCTTTCTGCGTGGATTTTGCATGTTCTCCCCGTGTCTGTGTGGGTTTTCTCCCACAGTCCAAAGACGTGCAAGTGAGCTGAATTGGAGATACAAAATTGTCCATGACTGTGTTTGATATTAAACTTGTGAACTGATGAATCTTGTGTAATGAGTAACTACCTGTTCTGTCATTAGTGTAACCAAGAGTGTAAAACATGACGTTAAAACCCTAATAATAAATAAATAAATAAATAAATGTGAAAGACTGTTGTCATTTTTGGCTTTCCATATGCAACCTTTATTTTCCACCCAGCTGAAAGTCACGTGTTTGGAGCTAAATTGTACTTTAGTACTAATTAAAATAATTCAGAGTGGGGTGAGAAGACACAGACCTGTGTGGAAGGTAGGTAATATTTAAACTTAATGTATTAATTTCTTAATATTTTGTTCTGGAAGAAACGCTGCTTGAATGTCTTGAAATGTCACTGTCAACGTCAAACGGTGTCAGTTTATTGGTCGTTGATACCACGTAGCGTTCAGATTGGGGGGTTGTTTGTGTTTTTTTTAAAGAAATGTGTAAGTTTGGTGTTTTACCTTGCGTGTACGTTCATGTATAATACACAGTTTATTATTTATAGATTATTTAAGCACATTACCGACTGAACACACTTTATATACTTGGTTTTACTGCACGTTATCTTGTGAGCGCGTGAATGACCGTTAGATTTTGAATTTCAAATTTTGGTTGGCAGTTAACGGTTTCAGGTTGTGTGTGTTCGCGTGCACGCTCGTGTGTGTGTGTGTGAGAGAGTGTGTTTGTGAGTGTGTGTGTGTGTGAGAGAGAGTGTGTGTGTGAGAGTGTGTGTGTGTGAGAGAGAGTGTGTGTGTGTGAGAGAGAGAGAGTGTGTGTGTGAGAGAGTGTGTGTGTGTGTGTGAGAGAGAGTGTGTGTGTGTGAGAGAGTAAGAGAGAGTGTGTGTGAGAGAGAGAGTGTGTGTGAGAGAGTGTGTTTGTGTGTGAGAGAGTGTGTGTGTGTGTGTGAGAGTGTGAGAGAGAGAGTGTGTGTGAGAGAGAGAGAGGGTGTGTGTGTGTGTGTGATTGAAAATACATTTTAAGTTAATAGGAGCATTGCAGCAGGGCAAGCCGTAGCCTAGTGGCTAAGGTACTGGACTAGTAACCAGAAGGTTGCCGGTTCAAGCCCCACCACTGCCAGGTTGCTGCTGTTGGGCCCTTGAGCAAGGCCCTTCACCCTCAATTGCTCAGACTTTATACTGTACTGTAAGTTGCTTTGGATAAAAGCTTCAACATGTAAATGTAAATTGCAGATTAACATGTTCAATGTGCAGCCAACACTGGTTTGGGGAATCCATCCTAAGGATTTTAAGGTGTTTCCGAGGGAATTTGTGGCCAGTTGTGGTCAGCATTTATGAAGTCAGGCACTGATGCGGGCCAACAAAAGCCTGGATTGTATTTAACGGGTATTTAATAAGGTCAGGGCTCTGTGCAGGCCTCTGGAGTTCCTCGACACTAAACATGTCAAACCATGCCTTTATGGACCTGGCTTTGTGCACAGACAGGCGTACAGTCATGCTGGAAGACGACAAGGCCTTCCCCAGACTGTTGCCACAGTGTTAGAAGCAAATAGTTCTGTGAAATATCCCAGGCTTAGCCCAGACCCTAAAAACAGCACCAGACTGCTGTTAAAAAACACAGTGTGGGCTATTTTAATACAGAAGTGTGTAAAACAGTTGACTGGACTGGGTACTTCATTCCCAAATTCATACAGTGGGTACTTCCATACAATACTTGGGTAGATTAAGGCCTAGTTTACAATAACATGGGTACAGGGGTACTTTCTTTTTTATTTGTCACCCTTTTTTAGTGACTTCCACACCCTAAACATCTTAATAGTGTGTAATATTTTGAAATTCGCCCTCCCATTTTGATACTGAAGCTTTTAGGCTTTCGTGTTTGACTTGTATACACATATTTAAGGCCCTACGTACTTCACAGACGTGAAAATCACTTCACGGTCCCTGGAATGAGCCCTTTTTCGTGTAATATGCAATTTGCGAATTTTATGAAGGTTTGTGTTTAGCGATTTAACATTTTTAATTCACGTAACATTGAAGTGCCTCACGTTTACCGGTTAATTTGCTCTATGAGACGGACCTAGTGATCCTACGGCAATTCAGTTAGCAATCGGTTAGTCAAAATGTACGATATGTCTAAGTGTAACGCATCTAAACAGACTACTCGAGTAATTCCACACAGTATTATGGACGCAGGTGGGGGATTGGGGTGTCAAAACACGGTAGAGTATTTTTAAGACCATTGCTGGATTTACAGTCAACCGTTAAGGTAGGCTATGTATTGTATTGTAGCTCTATTCTGTAAAAATCCGTGAAATCTGTGATTTTTAGAAATTGTTCCTGAAAAGGTTTAGATTAGTTCATTTTTATGAATTGGAAATCCAGATGGAAATCCAGAAACTTGGATTTTACTGTTTAGTATTTAGCTATTTAGTTTGTAAACTCACCCTGCTCCTAATTAGGTATACCTCCATTATGTGTACATCCATATATATATATACACAACCAGGCATAACATAATGATCATCTCCTCATCACGGCCAGCAAGTGAACATTTTATCCTCAAACTTGATGTTAGAAGCAGGAAAAATGGGCGAGCGTGAGGATTTGAGCGAGTTTGACGAGGGCCAGATTGTGATGGCTAGACGACTGGGTCAGAGCATCTCCAAAACTGCAGCTCTTGTGGGGTGTTCCCGGTCTGCAGTGGTCAGTATCTATCAAAAGTGGTCCAAGGAAGGAAAATTGGTAAATCGGCGACAGGGTCATGGGCGGCCAAGGCTCATCGATGCACGTTGGGAGCGAACAGATGATCCAACAGACGAGCTACTGTAGCTCAAATTGCTGCAGAAGTTAATGCTGGTTCTGACAGAAAGGTCTCAGAATACACATTATACAACAGTTAGTTCCGACCTTACAATCTGATTGGTTGAGAAGCGTTCTAACTGTGCTGATATTCGTGATAACAGCACGGCCTTTTCACACCACAACTGTATTACTCCGCTGACGCGTTGCCATTAACGACAAGCTTCATGCACAGAAACGCGCACGCAGGCGACACAACCTTTTTTCCCGGTCGCGTTTTAAATCCGTTATCTGATATACAATCTAGCGCACTGTGTAGGGAACATAAATCAATTGTCTAATTCACTATCTAGTGCACTATGTAGGGAACATAAATCCATGATCTGATACACAATCTAGTGCACTATGTAGGGAACATAAATAAATTGTCTAATTCACTATCTAGTGCACTATGTAGGGAACATAAATCCGTGATCTGATACACAATCTAGTGCACTATGTAGGGAACATAAATCCGTGATCTGATACACAATCTAGTGCACTATGTAGGGAACATAAATCCGTGATCTGATACACAATCTAGTGCACTATGTAGAGAACATAAATCCGTGATCTGATACACAATCTAGTGCACTATGTAGGGAACATAAATAAATTGTCTAATTCACTATCTAGTGCACTATGTAGGGAACATAAATCCGTGATCTGATACACAATCTAGTGCACTATGTAGGGAACATAAATCCGTGATCTGATACACAATCTAGTGCACTATGCAGGGAACATAAATCCGTGATCTGATACACAATCTAGTGCACTATGTAGGGAACATTAATGTGTTTGTGACGCTAACAGTTAGCTTAATAGCCCAGTTAGCAGCTCATAAAAGTTCTGTTATCACCCATAATCCTTTGGTGTGTGCGAGAGGTTTTTTATTTCTTTTTTTTCCCTTCGGAGGTTCTGGCCTTCTTCTTGTTGTTGTTCTTACCTCCCTGAAATGAGTTTTTGCAACTTGGGATGTCTGCTTTGTAGTGTTAAACTTTATATTCGTTGTGGAACTACTTTTTTGGCGGAAGGTATTGTCAATATTAAAGCATATTTATTATGAAATTCAGGACTTCTTTGATTTATTTTCTTTCTTTATTTTGTAAAAACTGTTGTATAAAAGCAATAGAACACTTGATGTCGTGATGTTATTCGCGATAACACACTCCCTCTCGTGTTCTATTGCTTAAGTGCATCACAGTTTGTTGTGTATGGGGCAGCAAAAAAGGGACCAACACAATATTAGGAAGGTGGTCATAATGTTATGCCTGATCTGTGTATAATATTCTTTCATATATTGTAAATGTACAGTTAGTATTTGTATTCCCACAAAGTTTATGCCTGTGTTAGCTTTTAAAATAATCATTGAATGTAGGTATCACGTAGGTGTATGTAATAAAGTGCTTGGCCAGTATAATGTTTCCTATATGCTGGTAAATAACTATAAGTAGCAGGTAAGAAACCATTTGGGATTCGGCCCACTCCACTTGGCTGTAGCACTGAACAAATGGGAAGCTTTGGAGATGTAAGAGATACCCACACATACACAGCATGTTTTTGAATTTCACTACAGATGGAAACACTTTGAAAAATGCACTAAAAATGCTCGTGTAGCCAACAAACGCACAATTTAAACTTATCCTCGTCATTGTACATCTTTACGACTCTAAAGCCCCAACGAGAGGAGCAGCGAAAATGAATATGTTGTGCTGTCAGTACAAGAAGACCTAATTTATGCCTAAACAAGATTGATTATTAATTATAATTTAGTAAGAAGCACAGAGGTCCACAAACAGAATCTGACGAGCGTGGCAGTGAGTTTAAGTCTGCTGGGACTAAATACTTTCACTATCGGTATTTACAATCATATGCTAGTCGTTCAAGCTCGTTTGCTGAGCGGTGTTTTAACAACTCGACGTTGATTAATTTGATGCAGTGACCTTAGCACAAAACGAAATCAATTAATTGCTGTCTCTGCTGTGATTTACTAATTAGGGGTCAGAGGTTGACGATGATCAAGTCATGATAAATTGGGTGAAGTCTTGGGAGACGTGTGAACAACGTAAAGCAGCAACCCTGCGTGTGTGTGTGTGGCCTGCGTATAAGTGTTTCTGACCGTGCAGCAGTGTGTGTGTGTGTGTGTGTGTGTGTGTGGCCTGCGTATAAGTGTTTCTGACCGTGCAGCAGTGTGTGTGTGTGTGTGTGTGTGTGATGTGTGTACACTTAATTAATTCAGTGTATTGCTAATGATGCAGCTTTTTGTGAACTTAATTGAAGTTCTATTGTGTAAAGCTGCAAGAGAGAACAAAGCTTTGTGTTTGCTTATTTGCTTTTTTGTCTTTAATTGTGCCAGTGATTAAAACGAAGCCTAAAGTTTTATTTTTTACTCTGATATGCTAGTATGAGCATCATGAAACTTACCATCTCACTACTATTCTTTTGTGTGCCTTTATATATACAAGAAAAACTAACATCTAAGTAACATTAGAAGAGAGAATACAGCCTAGTAGGTCTGTATCGGAGTTGTGGTTGATTCAGTCTTTAAATTTAATGTTGGCCGCTCAGGCGGCGCAGCGGTAAAACACACTAGCACACCAGAGCTGGGATCTCGAATACATCGGGCCTGCTGGGCTGAGCAGCTACATGAACAAAGCTTGGTCCGTTGTTCATATAGGGGTGGGGTATTAAGCCGGATTGGGACTCTCTCATAACTAATGCAACTACGACCTCTGCTGGCTGGGCGATGGCGCCTGCACAGAGACGGGGAAGGAGTGCGTTGATCAGGGTGTGTCTCTCCGTACACAGTGCTCGTCCGCAGCTGATCTCGTCTGGTGTAGGTGACAAAATGCATACGGCTGCTGACCACGTGTCGAAGGGGGTGTGGGTTAGCTTCGTTCTCCTCAATCAGAGACGGGGCCGGCAATGGTGGAGAGGAAGAATGCCGCAATTGGGCTCGCTAAAAGTCAGAGAAAATGCATATAAACAAAATATATAATATATTTAAAAAAAAGTTAAGTGTTGAATGTAGCTCTCCAGAGTGTACAGATCTCCCCCATCTACGGTTTCTAAATAATTTCAACCCAGTCGTCTGGCCCTAACGATTGGATCCTTAAATTGAGTCCCTCAGGTGTTTATGCTGATCAAATCTGCTGCATTTAACACATGAACTACGAGGAAATAGGCATTGCCCTCCATGAACCCTTGGAAATTATTACAAGGAAAAATACTACAGAACGAGGCCAAATGTGATAGGACAGGCCACTGGAATACCGAAATGACAGATATTCAGCCTAATTAGCCACGGTGGGAGCTGGACAGTGGTGCTGTGCACATCTAATCTGTTCTGTGTTCACTCAGATTAAAGGGTTGTAAACATTAAAGATAAGGGAGCAGTTCATGCTCATCACATCAAACACTTTTGGTTAGACAAATATAGAAGCTATAGTGGGAGCATACTACAACTCCTCCTCACGCTGTACTACCAAAACATTTTAACTCTGTGGAGAGAATCCAGTGTGAGTTATGTAATGCAGTATCATTTGGGGATGTCCCGATTCAATACCAGCCTTAAAATAATGACTCTTTAAGGATTTGATATGACTTTTTCCAACCAGATCTATTATTTGTTGTTTTAATGTATCTAATGTTGTGGGCACAACACAGATGATCCACATGTACACATTCATTGGTCTCCAGCTATAATAAAGTGCATCACCATCACACCTTTCACATGATACATAAGTGTGGTTACTGTTGCTGAACAGTGATGGAGCTGCACAACCAGGGTTCTGCAGACCTGTGGCAGATTTTTTTCCCTCCTTCTTCTTGTTAGAACTTAGGTATTTTGTGTCAATGCCTGTCCAACATCCACCAATGAGAAATAAACGGAAGGGTTTTTTGAGTGGTAGAAGGGTTGACTGCTTTCTCTTGAATGCTGATGGTAGCCAGCTGTACGTGCTATTTGCATTGTAGCTGTCACTATGACCTTGTGAACTGAAGAACCTTGTGTAATGAGTAACTACTGTTCCTGTCATGAATGTAACCAAAGTGTGAAACATGACATTAAAATCCTAATAAACAAACAAATAAAAGAAACAGAAGGGTTTTTTTAAGGTGGTAGAAGGGTTGACTGCTTTCTCTTGAAAGCTGATGGTAACCTGCTGTATGTGCTACTTGCATCGCAGCTATCACTGCAAATTGAGCTGGTACATCTTGGCAGTACGACGTATTGGGTGCATTTGGAGAACCTGTTGTCATCATTCTTGAATTTGGTGAGGTATTACTTTTTAAGTCATTAAGAAATCTGTCCAGAATAGACCAACCCAAGCAACTCAACATCTAGTACCTCAACACCAGGTTTGCTGTATTAAACAACAAAGTGCTTTTAATCACCTACCAAATTATAGACCATATTAGTAATAACATCAGTGTTTGACTGAAGCTTGGCAACAATCTCAGTTTTGACTTTTACCCATTCTTAAAAGGAAGAGTGGTCTGACTGTGCATGCACTTGCATCTAAAGATCATATATATATATATATATAATATATATATATATATATATACAGTGTATCACAAAAGTGAGTACACCCCTCACATTTCTGCAAATATTTCATTATATCTTTTCATGGGACAACACTATAGACATGAAACTTGGATATAACTTAGAGTAGTCAGTGTACAGCTTGTATAGCAGTGTAGATTTACTGTCTTCTGAAAATAACTCAACACACAGCCATTAATGTCTAAATGGCTGGCAACATAAGTGAGTACACCCCACAGTGAACATGTCCAAATTGTGCCCAAAGTGTCAATATTTTGTGTAATCACCATTATTATCCAGCACTGCCTTAACCCTCCTGGGCATGGAATTCACCAGAGCTGCACAGGTTGCTACTGGAATCCTCTTCCACTCCTCCATGATGACATCACGGAGCTGGTGGATGTTAGACACCTTGAACTCCTCCACCTTCCACTTGAGGATGCGCCACAGGTGCTCAATTGGGTTTAGTCCATCACCTTTACCTTCAGCTTCCTCAGCAAGGCAGTTGTCATCTTGGAGGTTGTGTTTGGAGTCGTTATCCTGTTGGAAAACTGCCATGAGTCCCAGTTTTCGAAGGGAGGGGATCATGCTCTGTTTCAGAATGTCACAGTACATGTTGGAATTCATGTTTCCCTCAATGAACTGCAGCTCCCCAGTGCCAGCAACACTCATGCAGCCCAAGACCATGATGCTACCACCACCATGCTTGACTGTAGGCAAGATACAGTTGTCTTGGTACTTCTCACCAGGGCGCCGCCACACATGCTGGACACCATCTGAGCCAAACAAGTTTATCTTGGTCTCGTCAGACCACAGGGCATTCCAGTAATCCATGTTCTTGGACTGCTTGTCTTCAGCAAACTGTTTGCGGGCTTTCTTGTGCGTCAGCTTCCTTCTGGGATGACGACCATGCAGACCGAGTTGATGCAGTGTGCGGCGTATGGTCTGAGCACTGACAGGCTGACCTCCCACGTCTTCAACCTCTGCAGCAATGCTGGCAGCACTCATGTGTCTATTTTTTAAAGCCAACCTCTGGATATGACGCCGAACACGTGGACTCAACTTCTTTGGTCGACCCTGGCGAAGCCTGTTCCGAGTGGAACCTGTCCTGGAAAACCGCTGTATGACCTTGGCCACCATGCTGTAGCTCAGTTTCAGGGTGTTCGCAATCTTCTTATAGCCCAGGCCATCTTTGTGGAGAGCAACAATTCTATTTCTCACATCCTCAGAGAGTTCTTTGCCATGAGGTGCCATGTTGAATATCCAGGGCCAGTATGAGAAAATTGTACCCAAAACACCAAATTTAACAGCCCTGCTCCCCATTTACACCTGGGACCTTGACACATGACACCAGGGAGGGACAACGACACATTTGGGCACAATTTGGACATGTTCACTGTGGGGTGTACTCACTTATGTTGCCAGCTATTTAGACATTAATGGCTGTGTGTTGAGTTATTTTCAGAAGACAGTAAATCTACACTGCTATACAAGCTGTACACTGACTACTCTAAGTTATATCCAAGTTTCATGTCTATAGTGTTGTCCCATGAAAAGATATAATGAAATATTTGCAGAAATGTGAGGGGTGTACTCACTTTTGTGATACACTGTATATATATATATATATATATATATATATATATATATATATATATACAAGGGGTTGGACAAAATAACTGAAACACCTGGTTTTAGACCACACTAATTTATTAGTATGGTGTAGGGCCTCCTTTTGCGGCCAATACAGCGTCAATTCGTCTTGGAAATGACATATACAAGTCCTGCACAGTGGTCAGAGGGATTTTAAGCCCTTCTTCTTGCAGGATAGTGGCCAGGTCACTACGTGATGCTGGTGGAGGAAAACGTTGCCTGACTCGCTTCTCCAAAACACCCCAAAGTGGCTCAATAATATTTAGATCTGGTGACTGTGCAGGCCATGGGAGATGTTCAACTTCACTTTCATGTTCATCAAACCAATCTTTCACCAGTCTTGCTGTGTGTATTGGTGCATTGTCATCCTGATACACGGCACCGCCATTGGATGCACATGGTCCTCCAGAATGGTTCGGTAGTCCTTGGCAGTGACGCGCCCATCTAGCACAAGTATTGGGCCGAGGGAATGCCATGATATGGCAGCCCAAACCATCACTGATCCACCCCCATGCTTCACTCTGGGCATGCAACAGTCTGGGTGGTACGCTTCTTTGGGGCTTCTCCACACCGTAACTCTCCCGGATGTGGGGAAAACAGTAAAGGTGGACTCATCAGAGAACAATACATGTTTCACATTGTCCACAGCCCAAGATTTGCGCTCCTTGCACCATTGAAACCGACGTTTGGCATTGGCACGAGTGACCAAAGGTTTGGCTATAGCAGCCCGGCCGTGTATATTGACCCTGTGGAGCTCCCGACGGACAGTTCTGGTGGAAACAGGAGAGTTGAGGTGCACATTTAATTCTGCCGTGATTTGGGCAGCCGTGGTTTTATGTTTTTTGGATACAATCCAGGTTAGCACCCGAACATCCCTTTCAGACAGCTTCCTCTTGCGTCCACAGTTAATCCTGTTGGATGTGGTTTGTCCTTCTTGGTGGTATGCTGACATTACCCTGGATACCGTGGCTCTTGATACATCACAAAGACTTGCTGTCTTGGTCACAGATGCGCCAGCAAGACGTGCACCAACAATTTGTCCTCTTTTGAACTCTGGTATGTCACCCATAATGTTGTGTGCATTGCAATATTTTGAGCAAAACTGTGCTCTTACCCTGCTAATTGAACCTTCACACTCTGCTCTTACTGGTGCAATGTGCAATTAATGAAGATTGGCCACCAGACTGGTCCAATTTAGCCATGAAACCTCCCACACTAAAATGACAGGTGTTTCAGTTATTTTGTCCAACCCCTGTATATACAGTGTATCACAGAAGTGAGTACACCCCTCACATTTCTGCAAATATTTTATTATATCTTTTCATGGGACAACACTATAGACATGAAACTTGGATATAATTTAGAGTAGTCAGTGTACAACTTGTATAGCAGTGTAGATTTACTGTCTTCTGAAAATAACTCAACACACAGCCATTAATGTCTAAATGGCTGGCAACATAAGTGAGTACACCCCACAGTGAACATGTCCAAATTGTGCCCAAAGTGTCAATATTTTGTGTGCCCACCATTATTAGCACTGCCTTAACCCTCCTGGGCATGGAATTCACCAGAGCTGCACAGGTTGCTACTGGAATCCTCTTCCACTCCTCCATGATGACATCACGGAGCTGGTGGATGTTAGACACCTTGAACTCCTCCACCTTCCACTTGAGGATGCGCCACAGGTGCTCAATTGGGTTTAGTCCATCACCTTTACCTTCAGCTTCCTCAGCAAGGCAGTTGTCATCTTGGAGGTTGTGTTTGGGATCGTTATCCTGTTGGAAAACTGCCATGAGGCCCAGTTTTCGAAGGGAGGGGATCATGCTCTGTTTCAGAATGTCACAGTACATGTTGGAATTCATGTTTCCCTCAATGAACTGCAGCTCCCCAGTGCCAGCAACACTCATGCAGCCCAAGACCATGATGCTACCACCACCATGCTTGACTGTAGGCAAGATACAGTTGTCTTGGTACTTCTCACCAGGGCGCCGCCACACATGCTGGACACCATCTGAGCCAAACAAGTTTATCTTGGTCTCGTCAGACCACAGGGCATTCCAGTAATCCATGTTCTTGGACTGCTTGTCTTCAGCAAACTGTTTGCGGGCTTTCTTGTGCGTCAGCTTCCTTCTGGGATGACGACCATGCAGACCGAGTTGATGCAGTGTGCGGCGTATGGTCTGAGCACTGACAGGCTGACCTCCCACGTCTTCAACCTCTGCAGCAATGCTGGCAGCACTCATGTGTCTATTTTTTAAAGCCAACCTCTGGATATGACGCCGAACACGTGGACTCAACTTCTTTGGTCGACCCTGGCGAAGCCTGTTCCGAGTGGAACCTGTCCTGGAAAACCGCTGTATGACCTTGGCCACCATGCTGTAGCTCAGTTTCAGGGTGTTAGCAATCTTCTTATAGCCCAGGCCATCTTTGTGGAGAGCAACAATTCTATTTCTCACATCCTCAGAGAGTTCTTTGCCATGAGGTGCCATGTTGAATATCCAGTGGCCAGTATGAGAGAATTGTACCCAAAACACCAAATTTAACAGCCCTGCTCCCCATTTACATCTGGGACCTTGACACATGACACCAGGGAGGGACAACGACACATTTGGGCACAATTTGGACATGTTCACTGTGGGGTGTACTCACTTATGTTGCCAGCTATTTAGACATTAATGGCTGTGTGTTGAGTTATTTTCAGAAGACAGTAAATCTACACTGCTATACAAGCTGTACACTGACTACTCTAAGTTATATCCAACTTTCATGTCTATAGTGTTGTCCCATGAAAAGATATAATGAAATATTTGCAGAAATGTGAGGGGTGTACTCATTTTTGTGATACACTGTATATATATATATATATATATATATATATTACAAGGAGACACTTAGGAAAGCCAAGACTTCTGAACCACTGTCATAAGTAATGGTCAGAAAAAACTCTGACCTCTCTTCAGTCCTATGAGTAAACTGTTGCGATTGGTTAACAGTTCTCCACTGACTCCACTTTCTGAGCTCCGCTGCAAATTTCTGATGTTTTTATCGACAGAATTTAAAACCTGCACTTTTCCCTCCTGTCTGAGTGTTTTTATGCTTTTACACCCCTGAAGGAAAGTTTGGTTGCAAAGCTGATCAAGGCATCTAGAGGCTTCCACCAGTCAACTTGATCTCATGTCTACTTCTCTTGTTAAAGCATCTCTCCCTTCTTTATGCCCTTCTTTAAGTGTAACTACGCTGTCAATGCTTTGCTTGGCTCTGGGTTTGTTCCCCCATTTTAAAACTGGCTGTAATCACTTCATTTTTGACAAAGTTTGGGCTTGTTTCTGAAGGCTTCAGCAATTATCGGTCTATCATGTCTATCATGCTTTTTTTTTGGCAGGCTCCTTGAGCATGATGTTGCTGCTCAGTTTAAAGAATAACTAGCTTTCAACAATCTGTTTGAAGAGTTTCAGTCTGGGTTTTGGGGAAATCACAGTACTAAAACTTCTTTTGTCAGGTTCATAAATGGAATGATGGTTGCAACTGATCATGGATTATTAAACATCTTTGTTCTGCTAGATCTGTTCTGCTGTGTTTGACACAGTAAGTCATAACATACTCCTGCAATTTCTTGGAAAAGTTGTTGGCATCTCAGTACATGCTGTCTTCTCATGTTTTCAATCATATTCTTTCTGACAGACAGCAGTTTCTCTAAATAGCTTTAGGTCTGATTTGTCTCACTCCTCTCTTGGTTTTCCCCACAGCTCAGGTCTTGACCCTCTGTTATTTGTTATTTATATGGTCGTAATGTCGGCAACATCAGACAACACGGTCTACAGTTCAGCTCTTGCACTGATCATATGCTGATTTATATACACACACAATCCTCACACGGCCTCCCCTTCCTGTCCTGGTTAACTGCCTTTAATGACCTAAAGACCTTAATGAGTGCAAACTTTTGAGACTTTACAATAATAAATCTGAGGGATTATTGATCGCATCTCCAGCGATTTCAAAGAAAAATAAAACACTTTGACTCTACTCTGACATTTCATTCTCACATTGAAAATACTCGCAAGACAGCTTTCATTTACCTTAGGAACACTGCCAGACTCTGTCCTTCCCTTTCCCACTGTGCACTACTTGGCTTGTACAGGGTGTCCCTAAAGTCTGGACACACAGGCAAAATGCATATTTTAATAAATTTTATGCCATTATAATATGAATCAGTAACATCTTATGTTTTCTACTATTTGTGATGCAAAATGTATGTGTGTGTATTTTAGTAAACATAGAGTTATACTGTAGTTAGTGATGTGTCCAGACTTTAGGACGCCCTGTAGTTACCTGGCTTGTAGTTTAAACAGTAAGCAATATATGCTGAACCTACCTGCTAGTGTTCTCGCCCTGTCAGTCTGAGGAAGGCGTGGTCTCTTTACCTGTCGATCTTACTGAGGGGGGTGGTGTCTGTGTACCTATCAGTCCAAATGAGTGAGGGGTGCTCTCTGTACATGTCAGTCTGACTGGCGGGGGTGCAGTCTCTGTACATGTCAGTTTAAAAGAGGGAGGCGTGGTCTCTGTACCTGGCAGTCAGAATGAGGGAGGCGTGGTCTCTGTACCTGTTGATCTTACTGAGGGGGGTGGTGTCTGTGTACCTATCAGTCCAAATGAATGAGGGGTGCTCTCTGTACCTGTCAGTCTGATTGAGGGAGTCGCAGTCTCCCTCATTTTTGGGTTTATCTGTCTGACGTTTTTTGGTTGTATCTGTCAGGTTGGTGAAACCACATTATGGTGTGTATTGTCTGATGAAGGCAACAAATGTGGCATTTTATGAACTTGTGAACATGTAGATGGCACCAGACCTACAGAGACGCTAAGCTTTTAGCACACTGTTTCCATTTGGCTCTCTGCAGTGTCCGTAATCAGAACGGCAGATGTTGCGGCGTGGCTGCGGCGTGAGACAGCTTTCATTTCTGTCGGATGCCGTGTGTCTGGGCCTTTTGGCCTTTGATGTATTTAATGCACATGAACAAGCAGGCGTTCGTGAAGCTCAGCGTCGTTTTTGATGAGAAAAGCCCAGCGAGGCTAAAATCGATAATAATATTAAGTTTAAGCTTAACAGCGTCTTCCTAAATCACAAGAAACCCTGAGATGCATTAAACCAGAGGAAAACCAGTTATATTCATGAGCTCTAAAAAAAAGATTGGTGTAATTTCTATAGAATTCTGTGTCTTTACTGTCACTTCCTGTTGTGTTTCTGCTGAGTGATTATAGTGCAGGAAGGAAATGCGGTTGGTTTTGTAATGCTTTCATTTAAAGTACTTTCATTTAGATGATTGACCGTGTCTGAGGGAGAAAGATTGTAAGAATATACAAAAAATATCCCAACTTCCAGCCACCACCTAGCCACCCCCCCCCCCCTACATTCTTGAATACCCTACGAATCACCTGGCAACCACCTTTAATACAATAGCGACTGTCTAAACACATTCAAGCAGATGCTACAGCTGTTGGCTATAGTATTCCAGCAAGTAACATCCCAACAACCACCTTTGGTCTTTAAGTGACCTACTACAAACATCCTATCCACCACCGGAGATACCAAAGCAACCCCTCAGCTACACCCTAAAAACCACCTGGCATACCATAGCAACACCCTAGCAACCCTCCAAAAGGCCATGGAAACTGAACAGCAACACATCACATCTATTTGAAATACCCCTGCAGCTGCAAAGAAACACCCAAGCAGCCAGATGGAATACCACAGCAAGATTTTGAATTGCTCAAAATTCTAGCAACCATCTAGCAGCAATCAAGCAATACCAGGGAAGTGCTGAAGCTGAGCAATTCCTCTGCATTTGACTTTTTTTTAAATTTGTACTTCTTCATTGCTTTTTCTGAGTAACTAATGCCAAGTTCACACTACACGACTTTCCAAGTCATCAGGTCGCTGTACAGTTCACACTACACGACCGGATCTCTTGTAATCGGGAGTCTTTCAGGTCGGTGTGTATTTCACACTACACGACTGATCGGCGATAGGGGGTCACACACTACACCATCTATCACCAACTGGAATCGCAGGCGAGCTTCTCTGCTCTCCCAAACTACGTTCTGTCACGAAAACAAACGCGAGAAGTGACGAGGGGTTTAATGATACCACGTCCAAAAATGCACATCAACAAGTAGAGATCGATCAGAGTTTGTGCGCTGATGTGCAGCGTAAAATCAGGAAGAAAAAATAAATGAATCTGACTGGATTTGGCTACGTGAACAGCATGGATTCTTCTGTAGTAAGTTGGAGGTTAATAAATATTTTTTACATAACGTTGGTGTTATGTTTTGTAGAGAACGATCAGGTCAGAAATACTGTAAAACTTGTGTGTGTGCTGATGTATTCTGATAGAAACTATATTACGCCCCTGTCCCTTGTTTTACAACTCCTCCCCTGCGTTTCCCCTCACCCTGTATCTTGCTGTTCGACATAGTACTCATTGCCAGTTGGGCGACTCAGATCCAGATATTTGACATGCTAGATATAGTTCTTTAGTCGCCCGCTCGGCGAGCCGCTCGGATCGAGTTGTTGGGTAGTTAACACATAGCGATTTAGAGCCGAGTTTCGATCACCGAGCCGGCAAATCTAGCGCTGACCGGTCGGCGAGCGCAAATCAGGGCAAAAATCGTGTAGTGTGAACTGGGCATAAGAGGTACTGATCAACCTGAATCCAGCTTTTAGACTTTTTACATTTCTACATATTTGTTTCGACATTTGCAGAGACAGTAAATATGCTAATGGTGACTTTATATTTAATAAAATTAAGCAAAACTTGGTGAGAGAGTTGACCTGTAATAATTTGACACTGCACTGTTTGTATTCCTTCCTTGTAGCCACTGCAACACTGACCAGAAAAGGCTAGTTTGTTTGTTTGTTTATTAGGATTTTAATGTCATGTTTTACACTTTGGTTACATGACAGGAACGGTAGTTACTTAGTTCACAAGGTTATATCGAACACTCATGAACAATTTAGTGTCTCCAATTCACCTCACTTGCATGTCTTTGGACTGTGGGCGGAAACCGGAGCACCCGGACAAAACCCACGCGGACACGGGGAGAACATGCAAACTCCACACAGAAAGGACCCGGACCGCTCCACCTGGGGATCGAACCCAGGACCTTCTCGCTGTGAGGCGACAGGGCTACCCACTTAGCCACCGTGCCACCCGAAAAGGCTAGTAAAAATTCATCAGTAATTAAATGACTTAACTTCCTACCGAGGCCCAAGAACGGCTGCTCATTATGCCGGGATTAAAATCAATTGTGAATAAAGAGAATTTTAATACAAGACGGCAGCAAGTGTTGACTCAGTTTTTTTGCATGTATTTGCATCTGTTCACTTTTTCTGGCTGGGAGATAATGGATTTATGGATTTAATTATGGATTTAATGTAATCAGTAGCTGATTGTAACATCCTGTTTTTAAATAAACATGCAGAACCCACGCTCGTGCTCTCAGCATATTAATCAGCGTTTCTGTTTACTTAAATCTTCTTTGCATCTTGAAATGTGGTATTCATTAGAAAAATCCACCAGCACTGCAAATAACACCAGCGGTCTAGAGAAGCTATTTGTCTACATGTCAGCCTTTAAATGTTTTCTATTCCTGTCAGTCATAGACTTCTCAAACCCGTATGTAGCGCTCTGTAGTTTATTTTCCTCTGATGCTGAAAGTAAATGAAAAGTTTGAAATCTGAATGCCATGACACTTTGAAGGAAAGGCTTTTCCGAGCGAGACGCAGCGATCCAGTAATAAATAACTGAAGAAATATCAAACTGCTACTGACTTCAAAGATTTGACAAATCTTCCCATCTAATCCAGAGATGACATTTTCATACATGACTGTGTGATGTTTTCTGAGGAACTGATAATCTTTCATATTACCAGGACATGGATCATCCTGAATCAAGCCACAATCATGTTAAAAGGGAAACAGTCACGTTCTGGATAGAAAATAAAAAAATTACCTATGACATTGCAATGCAAGGCCAAAAAAATTCAATTACCACTTGTTGATTCGATGTGACCCATAAGCTTGGAGATGCAAAAGAAATGCAGTCTGGGAAAATATCATTCTCTGAATTCCCTGTTTGATGCAGAAGAAGATGCAGTTTCATCATTGGTCCATTTTGGAGAATTGATGAAGGGTTCGACTTGGCTGTTGATCAGAATGAATAGATTTTAGACCACAACATGGAATCATTTCATTTTCATGTTTTACCACCGCTTTATCCTGGTCAGGGATGCTGTGGTTCAGACTTCTACATCAGACTAGAATCACTGGGTGCAATGCATAACACACCTTGGACAAACCATTGTGGGGTAACCACACTGCCCCCCCTCCAGAGATAAGCAATCATGCGTATATGTTGATGCCTGACTGGCTGATAGCACCGCTGGGGATTCGTACCCTGGATCCCAGAATATTAGACCGCTACAGCACTCGAGCACCCTACGTCATAAGTACACTACAGTATTGCCTCCCCCCCCTTTCATATTTAAAAATTTTTTTATGCATTTTCTCCCCATTTTCCTCCTGATTTAGTGCACTCAATTTTGTCTTCCGCTGCTGAGAGATACCAGATTGCATCCGAGGAGAGCACGTCACTGTACACGCCTCTTCCGAAACGTGTACAGCCCTCCTCTTCCTGCCCCTGCATTCTGCACAGGCGTCTCTTCTGCCAATCAGGGTTTTTACACAGTGTATGAAGATCCACCCACCCACCCACACATAGTCCGGCCCCCACCCTGCAGATACGGTGGCCAATTAGTATCTGCTGCAGGCACTGCCAATTATGCCCGCTAGATGGCGCCCAGCTGACCGATGGCAACACCGAGTTTTAAACCGAGGAGTTCAGAAACTCTGTGCTGGTGAATATCCCGCTGGGGATTCCTTATATAAAGGAAATATGCTTGGTTTAAAGAAACTCCAGTGTCCTGCACAGGACAGGACCTCAGCACCACTGGACAGCTTCTGGGGCCAGGCTTTCTTGACCAGCATCAGTGCCCAACCATAGCAATGCTGTCATCTTTTGACTGATCGGGCACAAGTTCCCTCAGACATACTTCAGATTCTTGTGAGAAGCCTTAGAAGAGCGGCGGCTGTTCTAGCTTGAAAGATCGCATAGAGGTGACTGTTTTAATACCATTTGTTTTTGGAACAGGATGTCCAACAAGCCCATGTGATGCCACCCCGCTCCCACAACCACCAGCAGCAGGAAGACACCCCGTCAGATCTTCACCACATCAAATTTGGTCAGTTGTGTTTTGTACGCCTGGCCAGGTCGGTGGCAGTTTTGTACCGCTGTGGTTTAGTGGTTTAGGAAAAAGATCAGATACGTTATTGATGGCTCCTTATTAGAGTACTCTTTCTAAATATCTAAGTACTTTATTAACAATGACCAGCTTATTTAATTATCACAGCACACACATCTGATGTGTCGTTTCTTTTTTCATTGATCTTGTTTTTAGTAAATAAGCATTTAAGTCTACACAAAAAGTTCTGGTTGATTTGAAAGACAAAACATCCAGATCTAAAGATGATCAAGCAGGAAGGATGAAAGAATCACAAGTTATGGTTTACTGCTGGGTTTGGAGCATCTTTTTGGCTTTACACTAAAAGACAGTTTGTTCTTCTAAAAGCTTAAATTGTGTTAAAGATCAAGCTAAAAAAAATCCAGCAATTTCCTAAAAAATTCAGTCAGTCGCAGTAAAATTGGTGCCACCACTTCAAGAAATATAAAAGCCGGGGTTGCGATTGAAAGGATTTTCCTCTGCTTAAATGGTGGCGCAGCGGGGGGATCGGGGGATTCGAGGGACTTTAATTAGCCATTTGTAAGTGAAAGTTGCTTTAAGCCCTGCATTTGCATGGCAGCATAATAAACAGTGTTGATGGTGTGATGGTTTAAAGATGAGATGAAATTAGTCATCTAAAGATCACTGGGTCACTTGCATAATGACAACGTACCAATCTGACTGCATTTTCGATGAGTTCGGAGCCTGTAGCCTCTCCCGTCCTGATGATTAGGTGTGTGATTCGTGATGAAGGTTTATAGTCAGAGAACAAATATCGTTACTTCTGTGTTTCAGTCAGAAACAGGCTCAGAGTTCTGAAAGCTTATAAGCCTCGTAATCTCTTTTTGGTTTACTGAAACAGGGTTTTGTTGCTTCTATTTTCTTCAGATAACCCGGCTCAGATCTCCTGCCGAAATGAACTTATAACCCTTAATAAAGCCAAAAAAGAGAGGCTTACATGTCAGGCTTGTTTGTTTTCCAAGATATTTGCTTTATAAAATGATATGTTGGGCCAGACTAACAGGTCTGCAGTTCACTTTTTTGACAGACTGATGAGCAGTGTGAGCAGTGGAAAGGACTGGAAGCTTGGGTGAAATTTCACGTCATTTAAAAAAAAAAAAGAAAAGAAAGTAGTTGTTGTCCTGGTCATTTTGCCTCATTGGGGTTTTATGTTTGCTGCAGTTGGGCTTTGTGTGTGTCGCTGAATTTACTGTCTTGTGCGTCCACTGACGTCTGAGCTCTGATAGTGTAACGTGAGCGGCTGGTCAGTCACTGAAATGAACAGGACGAAACGCTGCACTGATCATGATAAGCTGCTTAATGATGATTTGTAGGTGGAGATGGTGATGCTTCTGATATTGGAGATAGTTATACCATTGTGTGACATCTGCAGCAGAGTGCACATACAGCTTATTGGTGAGTGTGTACACGGGCAATATGTGAATGCCAATATTCCTTGTGTCTATCTTATCAGCTCCACTCACCATATAGAAGCACTTTGTAGTTCTACAATTACTGACTGTAGTTCATCTGTTTCTCTACATACTTTTTAGCCCCGTTGACACTGTTCTTTAATGGTCAGGATTGTGGATCATTTTCAGCACTGCAATGACACTGACATGGTGGTGGTGTGTTAGTGTGTGTTGTGCTGGTATGAGTGGATCAGACACAGCAATGCTGCTGGAGCTTTTAAATACCGTGTCCACTCACTGTCCACTCTATTAGACACTCCTACCTAGTCGGTCCACCTTGTAGATGTAAAGTCAGAGACGATCGCTCATCTATTGCTGCTGTTTGAGTCGGTCATCTTCTAGACCTTCATCAGTGGTCACAGGACGCTGCCCACAAGGCGCTGTTGGTTGGATATTTTTGGTTGGTGGACGATTCGCAGTCCAGCAGTGACGGTGAGGTGTTTAAAAACTCCATCAGCGCTGCTGTGTCTGATCCACTCATACCAGCACAACACACACTAACACACCACCACCATGTCAGTGTCACTGCAGTGCTGAGAATGACCCACTACCCACTGTGGGAGGAAACTGGAGCTCCCAGAGGAAGCCCACACAGACACGAGGAGAACATGCAAACTCCAAAAAACAAAAAGGACACGGACCGCCCCACCTAGGGATCGAACCCAGGATCTTCTTGCTGTGAGGTGACAGTGCTACCCACTGAGCCACCGTGCTGCACCACCCGACTGGATAAACAGCAGCAAGTCGATCGTTTCTAGTTATTAGTGCAGTTCCATCCAGTTTCCATGTTGATGGTCTCAGTTATTAAACAGAGCTCGTCACTTTGGGCTCCAGTCATGTAGTCATGGTCTCATGATATTCTACAGGTCATTTAATGATGGTGAGATAATGTACAGAACATTATTACGACTAGTTAAGCTCATAATAATAGGAAGCGCGGCGTCCGTGAGGAACATGTTTAATATCAGTAAGCTCTTCAAAGGAAAAAAATAGATCCTTTCATTATGAGGATTTTTTTTTGTTCCCGACTCTTGTTTTAATAACGTAATTTGATTTTGCGCTCGTGTGTCATGGTGACCCTGGAGATAATTGCTGCGTTTTTATGAAATCACGACTGCTGTGTACATTAGCGACACATTTGGGTAGGACATGCATTAACGTTAGCAGGATTGAAAATCATCGCGCAACTGCATTAATATTAGAAATTTGCATAAGCGTTCTCTCACTGTTCTCTTTATTACTGTTGCTTTACTGTCGGTGCGTTGTGATGAAGAGTGGAAGAGTGGACGCATCTCGCATGCTAAGCTCAAGGTTTTCTTAGCAAACGGAGGATCGCTGAGCAGCTGATGAGTTGCTGGGAAAATTGTCTCTGATGAAATAAAGTAATTTTGTGTCTGATCTGATGCTGCACAGATGAACCCAGTTTTTTTCATTTCTGGAACGTTGACCTTTTGTTTTATGAAGGTTCATAAATTTGGTGACCCCATGTACATTATAAAGAGATAGTGATTACTTATTTGTTATACGTAGATGTAAAAAATGTTAGCCACAGTGCGCTTCATGATGCAGCCTTCCTACACAGACATGGGCGTCTACATACGTCATAGTCTTTTGTCTGGTGGGGTTCTCTGGCTCCGGCGACCAATGTGACGTAATTGCGGAGAAAGCGAACAACCACGGACGTCGCGCACATGGAAGCTGGGCGAACTCCACGGACGATGGCACTCCGCGACAACGTCTGTGATTGGTCGGTAAAAAAAGAGGCGTGCCGTGAAAACAAACATGGGCGATTTTGAGGAGCGTCTCTCGGAGCAAGTACGGCGGTATCGTCACCTTTCATTCCTCGCTGAGAGATCACAAAGACTCAGATTGTTCTTCCTCTGCTTCTTCTTGTAGCATTTTTAATACGCTTCCAATACCTCGCACGTCGCCATAACTGTGATCATCGTTTTTCCGTAGTCATGGAACTTAACATCATAAATGTCACAGCGTCACCTGCAGCTGTGGAGCGGACACGACAGGCAAAACAAAACCGCTGAAAGTATGCAGCTTGTAAGCTCGCGAAGGCACGTTCGGCTTCACGCGACACTAGCGAACTTAGTTTCGCAGGAAGGATGCGGAGGCCTTAAGTCAGTGTGCTCTCAGTGCCCGTCCCAAGCCCAGATATAATAAGAAGGGGATCCAGTGTGATAACTGTGCCAAATCAGGTAGGATGATCCGTGGAGGTGGCTCCTAAATATAGGAGCATCCGACTGCAGCAATGAAAAACCCCATCCACCTCCCTCCCTAAGGCTCGGCCTTTTGAATACCCGACCTGATTAATATTCAGATTTAAACTTAAGAGCCGGAGATCTTAGCGGTGGTGGGCTTGGGCAGACCTGCTCATTTCTTACACACACACACACACACACACAAAGCCGTGTTCAGTTCTGACTCACCCACCCTCAGTGTATAAGCTCCAGTTCTGTTTTCAGATACATGCTTCACTTCTGACTCGAACATGAAAACATTTGTATGCATTCGTTTTACTGAAATCATGAACTTTTCAGCATTCTGCTCATAAACCGAAGCTGTTCATCGGCAGCGTGCAGTCGGGCTGCACGTTAAACTCAGCACGTGTGAATGCGTGTGGAATTATGTTGAGATATTGTATCGTGTTCCTGAATAAATATAGAACTCATAATGTTATCATGAAAAGCTTTAATATATCGACTGCATCTCTGTCTCAGGTTAGCATGTTTAGTTAGTGCTGGTAATGAACTGTTCATTAACCACTACTGCTAATATCTGTGTTCTAAATGCTCACAATGTTTCTCATCTTTTTGTTCTGCATTGCTTCCACGTTTGCTACGTTACGCCGTTTTTTTATCAATAAAGCATGAAGCCTTGTAGATAAACTCTGGAGTGTTTTCGATCATTTAAAAGAAACTGGAAATCTGCATCCCTAAAGCCAGCCAAGGCTATCTGCGACTGTTCTGCTCGTCCTGATCAATAATTCTCGTAAATCCGGAACATTTTTGCCATCTGGTAAATCTCTGCCTGTTTTTCTTCCAAACCCTGTCAGACAGGAAGATCAGTGGTTTTGTCCGAGTGTAGCTGCTGCATAATTTTCCTGCACCAGACACCCTGATATCAGAGAGGGGGATTTAAAAAACCGAAAGCCTCCAGCCATCCGTGGCTTGCGATGCAAGAGGGCATGATTGACGGCTCACCGGGTGGAAAAAGAAACGGCCCCTTCTTCCTTTATCTGACAGGCTTATTATGGGCATCTGGTAGATCGTGCATACAGAATTTGGAGGTCTGTGCTCACATGGAGGGATGTTCTAGCTGGGTCTCAATTATTTCATCTAATTACTTTTGCCTAATCGCAGTTCTTTAAACCGATTGAAATTGTTTCAACCTTTCCACTCTCGAGCTGCCAACGGCCTCATTATGTGACCCAAAAAAACCACTTACTTAGTATCAGAACCCCAAAAAAGTTTAAATATCCCAAAATACAATAATGAATTGAATTCTGGTGAAATTCCTTAAAAGAATATTAGGGGAATGCACCACCCTGTTTGAGCATGTACACCGATCAGGCATAACATTATGACCACTGACAGGTGAAGTGAATAACACTGATCATCTCTTCATCACAGCACCTGTTAGTGGGGGGGATATATTAGGCAGCAAATGAACATTTTATCCTCAAAGTTGATGTGAAAAATGATCAAGCGTGAGGATTTGAGCGAGTTTGACGAGGGCTGAATTGTGACGGCTAGACGACCGGGTCAGAGCATCTCCAAAACTGCAGCTCTTGTGGGGTGTTCCCGGTCTACAGTGGTCAGTATCTATCAAAAGTGGTCCAAGGAAGGAACAGTGGTAAACCGGCGACAGGGTCATGGGCGGCCAAGGCTCATTGATGCACGTGAGGAGCGAAGGCTGGCCCGTGTGGTCCGATCCAACAGACGAGCTACTGTAGCTCAAACTGCTGAAGAAGTTCATGCTGGTTCTGATAGAAAGGTGACCAGTCAGTTAGAAAGGTGGTCATAATGTTATGCCTGATCGGTGTATCTACTCCTGTGCACAAAGTAAGGTCCATAAAGGCTTTGTTGGCTATATTTGGTCTGTAGGAACTCCAGTGGCCTGCACACAGCCCAGACCTCAAACCTACTGAACATCATTGGGATGAGTTAGAATGGGGTCAGTGAGCCAGGCCATCTCATCCAACATCTCATCAGTCGAAGAAAATGGCACAAATCTTTAGACACCAATATTTTGTTAAGTCTAGAACATTGAATAATTTCCTTTGGGATAAATAAAATATCTATTCATCTAATTTATGGTCAGTTGTCCACATACATTTGACTAAGAGTCTTGACGGTGCTACCAGCCTGGCCGGGCACTCATCAGACACAATACTCAGCCCATACACGAGAAAAGGGAGGTCGAATTGGGAATCGCCTTCCTGCTGCCAACACAGCGACTCCTACTGTCTAGTCGAGGCGCCAGCACATACAGACCCGTTTATGTACATATAAAACCTCAGTAAACTGCTTATGTAAACACACCATCAGCCCTGGAGATCAAATGTAAAAATGAACAATGTGGAGATTCATGTTCATGCGGCGTGCAGGGTTGAACACACGTACCCGAACATCTGGTGAGACGTACACCCGAGTGAGATCTAAATATATATAAAGAAAACCTGAACTGATGAGTCAGTGTCCCAAAACAATGCATTAAACCCATGTGAGTACAGGAAGTGGGAGAGAGCAATGACCTGGAAAGGATAAAAATATGGTAGTAGGAGTGAAACTGTGTCCGCCTTGTTATGTTGATCATGTGTTACAAAACTGCAGGAGGTAGCTCCTCCACAATCAAGCTTCAAACTTTCCATTTAAAGAAGCAGCTCGGCTAAAAATGATTCAGCTCCGGGAACAATCCGGCACAGTGACTAGCCAGCTGTGGAACGCTGGGTTTGCATTTTGGATAGCAAGTTTCCTCATTCTGAACTCGCTTATTGTGGCTTCGTAGCTCTTCAATATGATTTAATTCACCTTTAAATTAATAAAACGAAGTTTCATGAAGCCACTTTATTCTTCACGTCATGTGTTTAAGTGGCAAAGTTGCAGTACGATGTTGTGCCTTAATGCATGTAAATAAACCAGCAATAGTGTGTATTGTTTTCAAGCTCTCCGCTCAGTGACCTTAATTTAAAGGGTAAAACACTTGTAAGACTCAGACTTTCATCTCCTAATGCCAAGTTCACTTACACGACTTTCCAAGTCGTCAGGTCGCTGTACAGTTCACACTACACGACTGGATCTCTTGTAATCGGGGGTCTTTCACACTACACGACTGATCGGCGACAGGGGGTCATACACTACACCATCTAGCACCAACTGGAATCGTAGGCGAGCTTCTCTGGTCTCCCAAACTACATTTTGTCACGAAAACAAACACGAGAAGTGACGAGGGGTTTAATGATACCACGTCCAAAAATGCACGTCAACAAGTAGCGAGAGATCAAAGTTTGTGCGCTGATGTGCAGCGTAAAATCAAGTAGAAAAAATAGGAACAGCAGGGATTGTTCTATAGTGAGTTGGAGGTTAATAAATATTTTTGCAATGCAACGTTGGTGTTTTGTTTTGTAGAGAAAGATAAGATCAGAAATACTGTAAAACCCAACACTGTGTGTGTGTTGATGTATTCTGATATAAACTATATTATCCCCCTGTCCCACCTTTTTTCACTCCTCCCCTGCGTTTCCCCTCACATCGTATCTTGCCTTCTCATTGGCTGTTCGACATAGCACTCATTGCCAGTCGGGCAACTCAGATCCAGATATTTGACAAGCCAGAAATCTCGAGTGCTCGGCGAGCCGCTCGGATCGAGTTGTTGAGTAGTTCACACATAGCGATTGAGAGGCGAGTTGCTCCCGAGCCGGCAAATCTAGCGCCGACCAGTTGGCGAGCGAAAATCAGGGCAAAAATCGTGTAGTGTGAACTAGCCATAAATTGCAGTTAGGTCTTGTCATTAACACAGAGGTTCACTTACTTTTTCCTCCCTGCACTCTGAATGTGCTTAATAAAGAATGGTACGACTGTGTGTGTGTGTGTGTGTGTGTGTGTGTGTGTGTTATTAGTCTAGCTAGATGTTGGATTGCGTTTGTCTGTAATTGGTACCAAAGGGTTCACTTACTTTTTCTTGGAACTGTACATATTGTTGTGAGGTGTTGGGCCACTTTAAGCTCTTATAACAATGTCATTGTGCCTTTATGTAGCTTTTACAAATGTCTAAAGCATTACGGGACACAATTTCTCCCCAAAGATTTTCCCTCGGCTGCCGATTTGGTTCTACTGATGGGAAAATCAGACCAGATCAGATTGGAGATCAGAATTGGATAATTTGTGGCTAAAATATGTGATTCTCTTGCCCTTCCACAGGCCAGGCTTCGGATATGCCTGAAATATTTGGTTCTCTGTTCATGATGCAGCAGAAGAATAAAGAATGTGCTGAGATTGTTCTGAAGAACATGTGAATCTGAGAAAGTCACTCAGCACATCTGATGGCTCTTTGGAGGCCGGAGCTGCTTTAAGAAAACCCCCGTGTGTTTTAAAAGCTCGTAGGACGGAGGAGATACGCTCAGACTCATGCACAAGTTTGGGGATTTAGGGGTCAGCCCAGGGAGGGAAAATTTTCCATGTCAAACATGAACCACAGTTATATGGACGCACAACGGCTGCTTCTGCTCAGGTTCTGAAGACAGACGACGATTCTTGCGGCCTTGTTAATCCGTACCTGTAGCGGTTTCGGTCTCCTCCCGTGGCATTGCAGTTCTCAAGGTGATGCTACACATGGACTTTGGTGCTTTTTGTTGCTTTTTTCCTATCTGTACCCGGTCGCCGCGCTTTGCTATTTGCCATTTTTTGTCGTCTGTTCCTGTGTTCCATTGTGTTTGTAATCTGTTTATATAAAAACATCTTCTGTGCCGTTTCTCCCTTGTCGTGCATTTTTATTTGAAATTGAGTCTTGCCAGTGATGTTCTTATTGTTTGTTTGATTTGTTTTCATTCCTTTTTCTCTGCTAATGTGTGTTTCTAGTCTCTAGCTACGTTCTTGTTTAGAGGTGCGGTACACCGTACACCGATCAGTCATAACATTAAAAACCACCTCCTTGTTTCTACACTCACTGTCCATTTTATCAGCTCCACTTACCATATAGAAGCACTTTGTAGTTCTACAATTACTGACTGTAGTCCATCTGTTTCTCTACATACTTTTTTTAGCCTGCTTTCACGCTGTTCTTCAATGGTCAGGACCTCCACGGGGTGGTGGATCATTCTCAGCACTGCAGTGACACTGAAATGGTGGTGGTGTGTTAGTTTGTGTTGTGCTGGTATGAGTGGATCAGACACAGCAGCGCTGCTGGAGTTTTTAAATACCGTGTCCACTCACTGTCCACTCTATTAGACACTCCTACCTAGTCGGTCCACCTTGTAGATGTAAAGTCAGAGACGATCGCTCATCTATTGCTGCTGTTTGAGTCGGTCATCTTCTAGACCTTCATCAGTGGTCACAGGATGCTGCCCACATGGTGCTGTTGGCTGGATATTTTTGGTTGGTGGACTATTCTCAGTCCAGCAGTGACAGTGAGGTGTTTAAAAACTCCATCAGCGCTGCTGTGTCTGATCCACTCATACCAGCGCAACACACACTAACACACCACCACCATGTCAGTGTCACCGCAGTGCTGAGAATGATCCACCACCTAAATAATACCTGCTCTGTGGTGGTCCTGTGGGGGTCCTGACCATTGAGGAACAGCATGAAAGGGGGCTAACAAAGCATGCAGAGAAACAAATGGACTACAGTCAGTAATTGTAGAACTACAAAGTGCTTCTATATGGTTAGTGGAGCTGATAAGATGGACAGTGAGTGTAGAAACAAGGAGGTGGTTTTAATGTTATGGCTGATCAGTGTATATTCAGTGATTAGATGTGTTGTGTTCATGTTCACAGTTCTGTTTGAACTGACAATCTTCTGATTGATAGCCCAAAGTGTGTTGATAGAACAGTGTGACTGGTAGCGGTACTACAGCCTTGTACCAGCGGTCTGAACTGTGGTGAGTTGGACACCAGTGTCCACTCCAGCTTTAATTCTACTTTACAGAGTTCTAATCTAAACGCACGTTCTTTTCTTCTCAGTACGGGTTCTACATGAAACGAGCTTTGTCCTCCGTTCCTCCAGTAGCACAGCAGCGCCGCTTTTGTGTCTAAATATTTTAATCTGCCAGCTGCACTCATGAGCATTTTGTAACCTACATACACACACACACACACACACACACACACAGACACACACAGACACACACACACACACACAGACAGAGAAATGTGACCCCGTATAACTTCAGTCACAGAGCTTGAAAGTCTTGCTGTAGGGTGTCGGGGGTGTTAGTCTTGTTTTGGTTTGAAACACGCACACAGAGCATGAAAAACAAAATCTGACTTTTATCCGAGACTCTTAATCACAGAGAGATGTCAACATCATGATCCTGTTTAACCAGTTAACTTTGGTTAACCTGAACCTAAATCATTCATTCAAAAGAAATTCGAATTATACACTATATTGCCAAAAGTATTCACTCACCCATCCAACTCATTGAATTCAGGTGTTCCAATCACTTCCATGGCCACAGGTGTATAAAACCAAGCACCTGGGCATGCAGACTGCTTCTACAAACATTAGTGAAAGAATGGGTCGCTCTCGGGTGCTCAGTGAATTCTAGCGTGGTACCGTGATGCCACCTGTGCAACAAGTCCAGTCGTGAAATTTCCTCACTACTAAATATTCCACAGTCGACTGTCAGTGGTATTATAACAAAGTGGAAGCGATTGGGAACGACAGCAACTCAGCCACCAAGTGATAGGTCACGTAAAATGACAGGGCGGGGTCAGCGGATGCTGAGGCACATAGTGCACAGAGGTCGCCAACTTTCTGCAGAGTCGATCGCTACAGACCTCCAAAGTTCATGTGGCCTTCAGATTGGATCAAGAACAGTGTGTAGAGCTTCATGGAATGGGTTTTCATCACCAAACGCAATGCAAAGCTTCGGATGCTATGGTGTAAAGCACGCCGCCACTGGACTCTAGAGCAATGCAGACGTGTTCTCTGGAGTGACGAATCACGCCTCTCCGTCTGGCGATCCGATGGACGAGTCTGGGTTTGGGTCCCCATTATGGTGTGGGGGCGTTTTTCAGGAGTTGGGCTCGGCCCCTTAGTTCCAGTGAAAGGAACTCTTAATGCTTCAGCACACCAAGAGATTTTGGACAATTTCATGCTCCCAACTTTGTGGGAACAGTTTGGGGATGGCCCCTTCCTGTTCCAACATGACTGCGCACCAGTACACAAAGCAAGGTCCATAAAGACGTGGATGAGTGAGTTTGGTGTGGAAGAACTTGACCGGCCTGACCAGAGTCCTGACCTCAACCTGATAGAACACCTTTGGGATGAATTAGAGCGGAGACTGTGAGCCAGGCCTTCTCATCCAACATCAGTGTCTGACCTCACAAATGCGCTTCTGGAAGAATAGTCAAGAATTCCCATAAACACACTCCTAAACCTTGTGGAAAGCCTCCCCAGAAGAGTTGAAGCTGTTATAGCTGCAAAGAGTGGCTGACATCATATTAAACCCTATGGATTAAGAATGGGAAGGCAGACGAGCGACTGCTTTTGGCAATATAGTGTATATTCATTTACATTCAATTTGAAAGACTCAGAACTTCAACTTTCACTTAATGTTTGTCCGGTCATGAAGCACAGGTCATCTCATCTGGTTCCATTTGCATGAAAATGAGTTCAGTCTCTTTCAATGGTCTCCCCAGTCACCAGACCTAAATCTAAGAGAGCACTTTTGGATTGGGGTAGAATGGAAAAGCTGCAGCATGAACGATTACTTGATGAAGGACGCTGCAACCAATTAGGGCTGTTTTGATAGCAAAATGGGGTTTCTACATAGTGTTTGTAGTAATGTGTGCAGGTTTGGAAAAGGAAGACTGCTTCTTTACGTGGGTGATACCTGCAGCAGCTGAGGTTCGTTTACACATTTTATTATTTGTGTTACAGACCGTCAGAACATTTATTATAGATGGATGGATGGATGGATGGATAGATGGGTCAATGACGTATAAGGATTTTCAACAGGCCAATTTTAAAATACTAAAAATAAGAGTGTTTCTTGCAATTGTTCACACATTTAGAATGTTGTGTACATGTAAATTCCTATTAAAATTTTAAATTAAGTCATTTTAGTGTTTTTTCATCCAGATGAATTGGCTGTGGCCTAACAAAATGTCATGTGGTGCGACTGGTTTATTTTTAAATTAATTAATTTTCTCAACGTGCTTAACATTTTTTGTTTTTGCAAGTACTCAATAATATAATGTGTTCAGAAACAAATTATGTTATTACTTTGAGTTTTTGTAAATAATGTACTTGTATTTTTTGTTGTATAACATCAAATTTACTTCCTTAAATGTACTTAATAGACTTATTTTTCCTGTAAATCACATTAAACACAATAAAATGTTTTAGAATTACCGTTAACTTAAGCATACTGCATCAGTAATTAATATTTCAGCCACATAAGTGAGATTTATTATTTATAATTTAATTCAGTTACTTCTGTTATTGGTTGCACCACATGATAAGTGGTCGCCCCAAATGACATGAAGACCTCCTATTGTTAAAAATCTATTTGAAGAGATCAATAAACAAATTCCCTACAACAATAGATTTAAACCAGATGTTATTAACATTTCATCGAACTGACATGAATAGAAATGTTTCACAAACTTTCCATGAAAGGGTGAACATGGTCTGCAACAATGCTCAGGTAGGTGCTACGTGTCAGAGTAACATCCACAAGGATTGCAGGACCCAAGATTTCCCAGCGCAACGTTGCCCAAAGCATCACACTGCCTCCGCCGGCTCGCCTTCTTCCCATAGTGCATCCTGGTGCCATGTGTTCCCCATGTAAGCAATGCACACGCATCCGGCCATCCACGTGATGTAAAAGAAAACGTGCTTCATCAAGACCAGGCCACCTTCTTCTACTGCTCCGTGGACCAGTTCCAATGCTCATGTGCCCATTGTTGGCACTTTCGGAGGTGGCAGTGGTCAGCATGGACACCCTGACTGGTCTGTGGATATGCAGCCCCATACTCAACTGACACGCTTCTATCAGAACCAGCATGAACTTCTTCAGCAGGTTGAGTTACAGTAGCTCGTCTGTTGGATCGGACCACACGGGCCAGCCTTCGTTCCCCACGTGCATCAGTGAGCCTTGGCCGCCCATGACCCTGTCGCCGGTTTACCACTGTTCCTTCCTTGGACCACTTTTGATAGATACTGACCACTGCAGACGGGGAACACCCCACAAGAGCTGCAGTTTTGGAGATGCTCTGACCCAGTCGTCTAGCCATCACAATTCAGCCCTCGTCAAACTCGCTCAGATCCTCACGCTCGCCCATTTTTCCTGCTTCTAACATCAACTTTGGGATAAAATGTTCACTTGCTGCCTAATATATCCCCCCCCACTAACAGGTGCCGTGATGAAGAGATAATCAGTGTTATTCACTTCACCTGTCAGTGCTCATAATGTTATGCCTGATCGGTGTATAGTGTCATGCCTTAATTATATAGGGTGTATTTTATTTTGGACTAATGATGGACAGCAGAAGAGCATGTTAATGAAAAATCTATTTGTCTCCAGGTGATAGAAAGAACTAAAATACACACAAGCTATATGTACTTCATGTTTGTTTATTCATGCTTCATGTTTAACAAAACCTTTCTCTTCTCCTAGCAAGCTATTGAGCTCTTGCTGCAGATATAAATAAATATATAAATAAAAAATAATAAATGCCTAAAAATGCATAATTACCAAAGTGAAATGACATGCACTAATTTTGTTTTTGCATTATGTTTAAACATAAACAAATCCGAGTTTAAAAATAAATCGTTGTTTCTGAAATATTAGAATATTATATTAGTCATATTGCAATAAAATCTATTCCAAAAAATACTATAATAAAGTACTTTATGTACATAAATCATCAGTTATTTATATAAAAGCACAAATAATGCCAATCTAGGACATATATCCATCATGGAATTCACTCTGCAATGGTCGCACCACATGATATTTTCAAGTTTAGTTCAAATTTACAGGCACAGAATTGGCCACCTAAACAAAATAAGCTAGCTTCCGACATAATATAATTCTGAAATCTGTAATTAAAATATATGTTTGTAGAAATAACGTAATATTCATTATATTTTTGAGGTCATACCACATGATATCCAAATATGGCAACTTTATACCAGCTGTTAAAAAGGTAATTTTTTTGAGAATTGAGTTTGAGTTACAAACCTGCTTGTTGCTTTCAAGGGCCCTTGACAAATAGGTGTATGATACAACTTCTAGTCTTTGACTTGTTTTCAACATAAACTATAAAACACACTATAAAAATTCAACAATATAAATTCTAAAAAAATAAAACAGCACAAACATAACAACCAAGATTGAAAGACTGAGTTTTACATATATTGAATAACTACAGAGCCGTTATTAATGATGAGGATGGATTGAGTGTAAATAAACAAATGGAATGGAATTAAAAGTGCAGGAAGGTGCAGTTCCAAGTATACAGTATGTGGTTAAATATACAGTAGATTAAATAATAAATATAAAGTAATAAGTGACGAGTATTGCACATTGAATTGGGCCAATGTGATCAAGTCAAACCTCAACGGGGGCGGCACTGTGGCTAGGTAGGTAGCACTGTCACCTTACAGCAAGAAGGTCCTGGGTTTGAGCCCCAGGTGAGGCGGTCCGGGTCCTTTCTGTGTGGAGTTTGCATGTTCTCCTCGTGTCTGCTTGGGTTTACTCCGGGTGCTCCGGTCTCCTCCCACAGTCCAAAGACGTGCAAGTGAGGTGAATTGTATATACAAAAATTGTCCATGACTGTGTTTGATATAACCTTGTGAACTGATGAATCTTATGTAATGAGTAACTACCGTTCCTGTCATGAATGTAATCAAGAGACGTTAGACGTTAGAATCCTAATAAACAAACAAACAAACAAATGCACCTCAACAGAAACAGAAAACATTTAAAAAATGAAGCTGGTGTTTATTTTAATGTGTGAAAGCATTTACAGCGCTCCGGCTCTCCATCACAAGGTAGCTTTTATAAAACACACACACACACACACACACACGCACAGGTGAGAGCGACACTCTGAAAACAATAATTACAGAAGACGAGCATTGCACTCTCTCCTAAATTGCATTCCCATAAATCACGCTCACACTCTCTCTCAAACAAACCCACACCCCTGAAGCCTTTTAGCGTCTTTGCCCCCCTGTTTTTAAGGCAGTGTTCATTAGAATAATGTAAAGTGTCTCTGTGTGTGTTCCTCTCAGCTCCTGAATTTTTCTGGGTGGAAAAATAAAAGAAATAATACATGCCTTATTTTGAGTGCTTTGCTTTTTGTGATTTACAAAGTTGGTGCAAGAATTTCACCACCTAGACTTTCCATGCTCTCTTTTTGTAGCTGCTATTCCCATTGTGTGTGTGTGTGTGTGTGTCGGGGGGCTTTAGATGTGATTGCATCAACACTACAGACTACAGACGTTTGGGAATGGAACACACTCTGATACCGCAGGGATTACCAACTCTCCCCGCGCTCTCATGTGCATTTCCTGTCTAAGGTGTGCCTGCTTACCGCTGGACGAAGGTGTCTTCACGTTTATTTACCGATCGCCGAGGCTTTTCAGTAGAGGACACGGCATGTTTCAAACTGGGAGGTGCGGGACTGGATTTGGGGGCTGAATTTCCACTTTCTTGTGGTTAATAAGATGGATGTTTGCCGAATGTTTGGTTGTGTTTTGTGTTGATATGTGAAATTCACTCACTCACTGTCTTAACTGCTTATCCAATCAGGGTCGCGGGGGGTGCTGGAGCCTATCCCAGCTTTTCAATGGGCGCAAGGCACACAGTAACACCCTGGACGGGGCGCCAGTCCATTGCAGGGCAGACACACACACACATTCACTTATAGGGCGATTCAATGTCTCCAATTAACTTGACTGCATGGTTTTGGACTGTGGGAGGAAACCGGAGCTCCCGGGGGGAAACCCACACAGACACGAGGAGAAACATGCAAACTCTGCACAGAAAGGACCCGGACCGCCCCGTCTGGGGATCAAACTCGGGACCTTCTTGCTGTGAGGCGACAGTGCCGCCCACCGAGCCACCGTGCCGCCCTAATATGTGAAATTATAAAGTTTAATTAATTGTCAATAGGGTGAAGGCACATAAACTCTACAGCTCATTTATTTTACCCTGTTTGTTTCCCTGATCAGGGAGGGTAAAGGCATCACTCGCTCCCTCTGATGTGCGCTGCCATTCGGGTGGGGTCTTGCAGACCGAGAGCAGGGCGCAGTATCTTGACTGGTCAGCAGAGGCCACAGTCGCCCCAGCGACGAGGAACCCTGTTTCAGCCATCGTCCTTCCCTCTTCAGACACAGCCAATCGTGTGTCTGTGTAGGCGCCCATCCGGCTGATAGCTGAGCTGAGATTCAAACTTTAAGATCTAGAGAGATCTCAGCGCTGGTGGGCGTTACCGCTGAGCCACCCGATCGCCTCCTCCATAGACAGGACTGGAACATTAGGACATTGATAAATTGAAATAAACTGACCAGACGGAGTCTGTTCACAGGTGCGTGTTATCTGGAATGTCGATCAGTCGCGGAAGCTAATGTATTTGTCCCCCTGTTGGATGTAAGTCATTACCGCACTGATTCACAACGTTGTTGACGGTTATTTATTTACTGAATCTGCTTTAATTTCAATTTGCTGCTGTAATTACTTCATGCTAATCCACAATCTGCATCTCGGTCCTCTGTGGCTTCCTGAGCAGGAGCTGAAAACATCCAGGTGGATGAGAGACGGTTCTGAACGTCTTGGCCTGATCAGAATTCTTTCAGCCAACTGCAGCAGCAGCATCAGCATCTCGCCTCTCCTGGTCTCCAGTGGCGTTTCAGGAAAGGAAATGGCGACGCACGAGTCTCATGCAGTGACGCAATAGCACTGGGGATCGGCGAGGCAGGAAACGACTGATCCCAGAGAAAGCAGACGCTGCTTCTGATTTAAATTGCGCTCCATCACGGTTGGTGCTAATGAGATGTGTGTGTCTAAACGCTGATTGCAGAGGATGGATCAGCGCAGACGAACACAAAGAGTCTCTGATTATGAAGGAACGAAGAGACATTCAAATAGATACAAAAGAGTTCCGACCATAATAATACGTCCCGGTTAGTCCAGTTTTAGATCCGCAGGATTCACACTGTGTGGGTGCAGCACATCATCAAAGCCTGGCAGACCTGCTTTCTATCCTCCAACCATGAGCTCTGAGTAGATTCCCATGGTTTGTTTTCACGTCCTATAAAAACGTGCAGAAGGTGAATTGGCTGTTCTAATGCCTTGTCCAAGTTGGTTTTGGACCATGAATGATGCTGTTGCTGTGGATAAATACATCGATCAGGCATAACATTATGACCACCTTCCTAATATTGTGTTGGTCCCCTGCAACTGTGATGCTCTGTGTATTCTGACACCGTTCTATCAGAAGCAGCTTTAACTTCTGCAGCAATTTGAGCTGCAGTAGCTCGTCTATTGGATCTGACCACACGGGCCAGCCTTCGCTCCCCACGTGCATTGATGAGCCTTAGCCGCCCATGACCCTGTCTCCGGTTTACCACTGTTCCTTTCTTGGACCACTTTTGATAGATACTGACCACTGCAGACCAGGAACACTCCACAAGAGCTGCAGTTTTGGAGATGCTCTGACCCAGTCATCTAGCCATCACAATTCAGCCCTCGTCAAACTCGCTCAGATCCTCACGCTCGCCCATTTTTCCTGCTTCTAACATCAACTCTGAGGATAAAATGTTCACTTGCTGCCTAATATATCCCCCCCACTAACAGGTGCCGTGATGAAGAGATAATCAGTGTTATTCACTTCACCTGTCAGTGGTCATAATGAACTTTTTGGTTGTGCCATTGTGTATCATTCCAGTATGAAAGAATTTTTATCGATTTATAAAAAAATCAAAGCTTTTAGAAGAAACTGTGTAAAATAAAAGTGGCTGTACAAATAAAAAACATGGAAAGACGCCATCGATATGGCTGTCAATTTAAGAGCAGATATTAAACTTGGATCCTGAAAACAACATCCTCTAAATGTTCTAAAGGCTTGTAAAAAACAAATATCCTCACAGGCTGAGTCACAGTTTGTAAGCCAGAATGATTGGTTTATCCACTTGATCTGGTTTAGATCTGCCCCTTGGCATCTGACAATATTGCTAGCTGTGCTAAACACATTTTGGAAAAGCTCTGGCTTCTGAAGGTGCTTCCTAGCAAGGATTTTAAAAAAATGCTGTTCATGTATTTCTTTCTTTTTCTCCCAAAAAGTCATATCCAATTCCCCAGCTGTATCTCCTTCACTGCTACAGACCACGACACAGACCTAGCAGGGCCGTACATGTGTGCAGTTGCCAACCGCTTTCTACTTTTTACCTACATGAGGTGGTTTCACACAGGGGACGGCACGGTGGCTCGGTGGGTAGCACTGTCACATCACAGAAAGAAGGTCCTGGGTTCGATCCCCAGGTGGGGTGGTCCGGGTCCTTTCTGTGCGGAGTTTTCATGTCCTCCCCGTGTCCGCGTGGGTTTCCTCCGGGTTCCTCCCACAGTCCAAAAACATGCAGCCAGGCTAATTGGAAACACTGAATTGTCCTATAGATACCTAGCCGCTAGATGCACAAACCAGTGCATTGTAGTGCCGGTCCCAAGCCCGGATAAAATAGGGAGCGTCGTGTCAGGAAGGGCATCCGGCGTAAAAATTGTGCCAAATCAATGCAGATCATGATCCGCCGAGAGCCGACCCCGCAACCGAACGGGACAAAGGCCAAGGAAGAAGAAGAAGAGGTGGTTTCACACAGAGATCAGTTTCGCGTACGGAGAGTCATGCACTGCTCTCCATTATTCACCATCTCTGTGAAATGCCTCTACACGCCAGCAGATGCCGCAATTGCAGCAATGAGGACTCCTTCCGGCCCTCCCACCCTGCAGACGTTAGCCAGTCGTGACTGTGGCATACATTGGCTAATGTCTGTGTGTGAGTGCCTGGCCGGCCGATAGCACAGCTCGAGATCTCAGCGCTGGTCGGCCAGTGTGTTTTACCGAATCGTTACCTAAGCGTCCCCCTCAAGGATGTTGACCAAACATTTTTACCTATTGTGGAAACATCTGGAATGCAGCCGACAGAGCGCCATGCTTGTGTCCGCATTCGAATGCAGCTCACTTATATTGCATCGAATCACAAAGATGATGAAGAATGGATGTCTATGGTTACCTCGTTTTTACAGATTTAGTGTTTCTCAGACCCTCAGTTTTGAGTCCATTGCTTGACAAGTTCCCCCGTAACTATCAGTGAGTTTCTGGGTTAGTCCCCCCTCGACTGCTCCTGTGTTTAGGGGTCACTACAGCAGATTATTCTGGTCTGCATACCTGACTCAGCACGTTTTTACACCAGATGCCTTTTCTGGTGCAGCTACTCCTTATTATTTCAGGGCTTAGGTTTGGCACAGAGAGCGCACTGACATGTTCACTTCCCAAAGAGGGCAGCACAGTGGCTAAGTGGGTAGCACTGTCACCTCACAGCAAGAAGGTCCTGGGTTCGATCCCCAGGTGGGGCGGTCCGGGTCCTTTCTGTGTGGAGTTTGCATGTTCTCCCCATGTCTGCGTGGGTTTCCTCCGGGAGCTCCGGATGTGCAAGTGAGGTGAACTGGAGACACTAAATTGTCCAGGACTGTGTTTGATATAAACTTGTGAACTGATGAATCAAAGTGTAAAACATGACGTTAAGATCCTAATAAACAAACAAACAAACAAACCTCACAATGGCTGGGCTGTTCAAGTATAATGTAAGGTATAATGTAAGTTCTGTACACTGCATAGCACACTACACATTAATGCTATACAGGGTACAAAGTGCTTATCAAGAGCGCTACACAACCAGTTCCCTCCACACTTAACCACCTGAACATCTATCATTAAAGAGTCTTGCTGGACCTCACAAGCTCTATCGTGTTCTGAATTCAAGGAAAGATTAGACACTAGGATTCAATTAAACATGACACAGTTTATTCAAACTTAAGTACAAGCAATTGGTAAAGGTATTCTGAGCCCAGGGGTCCTTCTGTGCACAAAGCTCTGCAGAAGTCCATTGATCCATGGCATGTGCAGCCTTTTATTAAGAGAAGGAGGAGGAAGTGAGTGGTGTCTTCATCTTGACCACTCAAGAGTCGTGTCTAGATATCGTTGGTTTCACGGTTCATAAAGAGGAACAGGGAAACATCTGTGCTATGGTTACTCCATCTTGGTGTTCTTCAACTGTCAACTGATGTCTGTAAAACACTTGCATTTAAAACCATTTTAAAACCACCAATACATTCAGTTGTTCCTCTAAGCTCAGTGGACAGGATCTAACACACACACATAGTTGTTAACGGTCATTAGGTTATTTGAGTTCATCTACACACACATACATACACATGCAGTCTCTTGTTGTAAGGCACAATGATCTTTACCATATACGGAAACATTCTAGGGTATTACAAAAGCTAGGATACAAATGTGAGCATTCATTTTAATCCAACAGCTCCATTACCTCCCCGCGTTACCATATTGAACTCTTGTCTGCCTTTGTCTTTTTTCTTGTCGGCCCTCATCACCCTGAGTAATTACCACTTCCTGCCCCAACAGTTTCTCCGGCATCGTCACTCAGCAACTCCATTAAGTTCCTGATGCAGCGGTCAGCTTCTACCGAGAGCGTGAACTCCCCACACCTCCTCCCAATCATTTCTTACATTTCTATTAGTGGTGAAATTTTCAGACCTCCAGTTTTTCCCCACAGCGCTTGTTTCATGCTCAGGTCTTTTACCATATAGTTCTTTTATCTACAGACCATAAGTCTTCCTCCCCAGTATCCTGCAGTTACTTTGCAAACTGTGTGCACACAGGCACTGCTCAGCTTGGCTCGACCATATGTGGCACGTCTTAGCTAAATTACACAAAATATGCATGAACAACGATTGGCTGTTGTTCATAGGGTTAGGGGCAAGCCGGATCATGGGTCCTCATAACTGGTGCAACTACGACCCCTGCTGGCTGATTGATGGCGCCTGCACAGGCTGAGGAATAATGCTGATCAGGGTGTGGCTCTCCGTGCACGGTGCTGATCGGTGTATATGAACTTGACTCGTGCGGGTGAAAAATGCAGTCTGTACTGACTGTACGTGCCGGAGGGGCATGTGTCAGTTAGGAAGCGTCCTCAGTCAGCGGTGGAGGGTTGAATCAGTGGAGGATGCAATCGGGGTAATTGGACACGACTAGATAGACTAGGGAGAAAAAACAGAATAAAGTGAATGTTTTTGTGGATGGACCCTTTTAGACAGAGATTGAGGTAAATTACACTAGCCCCTACCACTAGGATCTGGGGTTCAAATCCCCAGCTGGTTGAGCATTTACGTGATCAACTCGGTCTGAGGAGGGCGGGTGGTCCCACTGTAGGTTGCCATCCTGTTGGCTGATGTCGGACTTGCCTTGACCCTGACCAGGATAAAGTAGTGGTGAAACATAAAGAATATATACCCATACACTCACCATATCGCACAAAAATACCTGACCATTAGCTTGTTGGACATTCCATTTAAAAAACAAATGCTATTAAAATAGAGTGACCTCTGTGTGATCTTGTCTGTGGGAATTTGTGCCCATTTAGTCAAAAGATGTACGACTGGTCACTGATGTTGGTCAAGAAAGCCTCAATTGATGTTCCAGTTCACTGCAGATCTGTTGAGAAAGGCTGAGGTCAGGGCTCTGTGAAGGACGATAGTTTCTTTAAACTGAGCTTTACTTCATGTCTTTATAGGTACAGTCATTCTGGAGGAGGAAATGGCCTTCCCTAAACTGTTGCTGCAAAGTTGGAAACATGTATAATGTATAATATATATGTTAATACACCTGTTAACAATTGTTATGGCTGAAAGGGCAGTGGTAGCACAGCAGTTAAGGTACAGGACTAGTAATCAGAAGGTTGCTGATTCAAGCCCCGCATCAGCCAGCTTGCAACCGTTGGGCCCTTGAGCAAGGCCCTTAACCCTGTCTCAATTGTAAGCCGCTTTAAATATAAATGCATAAAGTCCAAAATTAACAGGGGTGTCCCAATACTTTTGTCTGTATATATGAGTCTTTTTGATCAGAATTCATTTTGATCGTGGCAAACTGTTCCTGTAGAAACTTTGAGGTGACTGCTCGGCTTTGATGGTTCCATTTTTGTCTTACAGATTGAATTTCTTTTACGATCTGAAGTAATTCCGTTTGACACAAAACGCCGAGGCGACTAAAATAAGCGCCGCCGGTTTTTCACGCCGCTGAACGTGAGCATTCAATACACACGTGTCAATCCTCCGAATCGTAAGCGGACGATTTTCTCTCAGAGCTGATGCAGTAATAGTATGTGTTCGCACCTCTGAAGATGGAAAAAAGCCGCGCTCGATGTATCTGCCGCATATTTTAGCATTTTTTTACGACTGTCTTTTTATAGAGAAATAAACCTTTTCTTTAGAGTTTAGAGCCGCGCTGAAAGATCCCGTCCAGCGTCAGCCCACCTGAAAAGGTTCGAGTTTGCTGTAATATATGCGCCATTAAAATGTAATAGAAAAATTAAACCACTTTAAAAGTTTGTTGTAGAGGTGGAATTTCATTACCATTGATTTTCTCCATCATGATGTTTGAGGAACGAATTTATGATGAATTTATGATGAATAAATGATTCATACCGACTCGTTTTCTCAACCTTTCATAAAGCTGCGAAAATTAAAAACCAGTCTCAGCTGCTCTCAAACTTTACTTTCATAACGTTCCAAACTTCTCATTTTTCTGCGGAGTGTAGAAGTTTGATGCATAGCAACACTGTACGACCAAAAGTATGTGGACACCTGATCATAAGCTTGTTAATACCATGGGTATTAATAAGGAATCAGGGATAAGCACCCTCGCTTTGTCTGTATTAGATCCTTCATTCACTGACCGGACTTTCTTTCAGATTTGGGAGTTTGTAGTTGGGAATTTGACAATTAGGTTGAAAAAAGGGCGGTGGGTAGCACTGTCGTCTCACAGCAAGAAGATCCTGTGTTCGATTCCCAGGTGGAGCGGTCCGGGTTCTTTCTGTGTGTTTTTGTCCCACAGTCCAAAGACGTACAAGTGAGGTGAATTAGAGATAGAAAATTGTCCATGTCTGTGTTTATTTCACCATCACATGAAAATCTTTTTCACCTTAAAGCTTCTTTGAGGGTCCAAAAAGGTGGAAACTAGATGGCGCTAAATCCGGACTATAAGCGTCTCTGTCTCATAGACATGAAAAATTACTACTCCTCACACCCTCACAGCTTATAACCACAATATAAAGTGCAGAAACTCTTTGAAGATCCCTCGTATATATCTGAAATAAAAATAAAGCCTCTCTTGAGCTCTTGAACTTGACGTCTAGAAAGACCCAACAATGTCTGTAGGCCTGCTGTAATCATCACATTTACTTGTTTGATGTCACTCGTCTTTGTTCTTCCGTTTTCACCTAGCACTCACTCCTGGAGGGTCATCGGAGTGGGTCCGATGCCACCCGGAAGCACAGGGAGTGGGGCAGGAATACTCTTTGCTCAGGGTGTCGTGCTATAACAGGATAACGAACGCCAACCCATTCAGGTACTTCAGAGGGGCCGGTGTACCTGCTGCATGCTTCTAAGAGGTGGAAGGAAATCTATTTGGGGTGCAGCAACCACTCTCTCATCTGCACCAGTGTGCCAACCTTTAATATTGTTTCTGTATTACATGGGGGGGTGGGGGTGGGGGTAATCGGGGTATCATTTCTGTCCATGCTGTTCGTTTAATGGTGTGTAAACCTGCACTCTGTGGCCTCTTTTGGACCGCCGTGATGCTTCATTGCTCAGACTAGAAGTATTTTTTCTGGGTTAGTAGCACAACCATAAGTGTGTGTGTGTGTGTGTGTGTGTGTGTGTGTGTGTGTGCATTAAACTTATGGGAGGATGAAAATGGATATAACACCTCTATCCAGTTGGATTTTGACAAATGGTTCTGTCAGTTCCCTGCTGTCGTGCTGCACTGTGCAGCCTTTCGGTTTGAGTTTGTTTTCTGTATTCATGTGAGCTGTAAAACCATCTTCTACGTTTACTTTGGTGCTAAAATCCGTTCTGTCAGTGTGTCGCTGTCAGGATCTCACTCCAGTCCTGTACATCACACAGCATGTGACTTCTGCCTTCCACAGAGCACGTTTCGGAAACGTTCATCATTCTAGTCACATTCTGGGACTTCGGAACTTAAACCGAAATGAGTGGAAGTGCACTATGTGGACGAAAGTATTGGGACACCCCGATGTTTTTTATGAACCGGCTAAAAAGAGACAACTGTGTGTGAATAACTGCTAACTCGGAGGTCCAGATGTTTTCATAGGGACCTGAAATTCCCGGAGGGTTTTATTTTCGTGATGCTTCCATCTTCCACTCGTAAAACCTTCATGCCGACTTTGATGAATCTCTTGGGTCGCGGGGTTTTTTGTATGAGTCACGACTGCGTGACTGACGTCAGATTGCGCCGTTCTCATGGGTAACGTCACCGTGAGTTCTCTTTTAAGTCTGCAGCACAGTCTGCAGTCTAGCTTACAAAGATCTGTTGGATTTCAGGCAGAAGTAGCGCAGTGGTTAAGCTGCTGGACTAGTAATCAGAAGGTTGTCGGTTTAATTGGCCATGATCTGAGTTCAGTGTCCCAGTCGGGCAGCCAGGGTCCTTTCTGTTTGGAATTTGCATGTTCTCTCTGTGTATGTGGGTTTTCTCCAGGTGCTCCGGTTTTCACCCACAGTCCAAAGACATGCAGTCAGGTTTATTGGAATGTTGCTCTAAGTGTGTGTGTGTGTGTGTGTGTGTGTGTGTGTGTCTCCTTTTTGATGGACTGGCAACCTGTCCAGGGTGTTTTCTGCCTTTTGCCCGATGAATCAGACCCACTGTGACTTGGGGTCTGTTTGAAAACCTAGTGAGCTGCCTCGTTGCCTACTGCCTACCTGGGCAGCTGCCTCAGTAGAGAGGATTCTAATAAGACACCGAACTCATAAGGCAGATTATTTAGACGCACTACTTAGACAGGGATCACGTTACCACAGTTTTAGCTTACTAAGCTAACACAGCACAACCCGCTGGCATGCCAGCTAACATCTCCCTCCGTTTACCGAAAACGGTTAAACTGTCCCTGACAAGCCGAATTTGCAAATAAACGACACTTTATACACATTAAACATCAATAAAAAATATTTACATTTGAAAAGAACATATTTGACTCTCATATTTATAATTATTTGTGAGAAAAGTTGTGTCGCACGGAATGCTGGGATAGCCTTTACAGCATAATTGGCATAATAATCTGCCTTTTAAAGTTCAACGTCAGTCAGAATCCTCTCTAGGTAGGTAGTGGGCCGCAAGGCAGCTCGCTAGGTTTTAAGACCCACTCAGTGTCCGATGCTTCAGCTGTCCTTTTTTCAGAAGAGGTGGGAGTTATACAGATTGATGGCCACTGGTAGACTCGGTGGTCTCAGTCTACATCTGAAGGTGCTTCTATATGAAACCAGTGTGGCATGCAGGGCATAAGAGTAATAGTCCATAATACTAAGTAGTTTTCCCAGCATCCTCCTTTCCAACACCTCCACCAATGACTCCAGGTTTGTTGCCAGGACAGAACTCGCTAGTCTGTATTAAATAAACTGTATGGTCAAGCTTTTGTGGACATCTGATACCAGATCCTCTAATACAGAAACAATTCTCAAATTTCTCGATAGTACAGGACTGAAAGCACATATATAATCAGAATCAGAATCAGAATCAGAAGGACTGAAAGCACATATATAAGACCGTAAGAAACACGAAACCCTGTTCCTGCCGCGAATATCACGAATGTGCAAACGTGGCATTATAGGAAACAAATAAACAAACAGGAAATGATACCAGATCATCAGTTTTGCCTCTTCTGGGTTGCTGAGGAAGCGAAATGCAAATGCAAGAGATCAGTGATAAACACTTCATGTCAAGTGTGTGTGGGGACGCCTGATCATAAGTTTGACAGCTCATTTCAAAACCTTCCTCAGTTTTCTCGCTTGCTGCTGTTTTTATGAAGCTTTATTTGATTGAAAATGTGCATTTTCAAAAAAGTCTGAAAGTTAAATCGTTTAAACTTATTGCGCTCGCTCGCGTGTGTCTAAATAGAACATCTGGTGTCCCATCTTTTCCCTTTTTTTTCTCTCTCTTTGTGTTTCTCGCAGCAGGTCCCCTCTCTTCTTCGTCTCTCAGGTGACCTTTTTCTAAAAGTGCAGAGGAAGCACCAAAAAAAATCACAAAAGCACTCGGGGCGCATCAGTCATCCACAAACCAGCATTAGGGAGGCAAAGCAGCCTGGGGGGTGAATTAAATCAACCTAAGATTTTATAACGGGACAGAATAACTGACGAGCGTTAAATCTAATAGTTCCAACAAGGTCAGTCATGTCTTAAAGTGGGGAAAGGAAAGGTAAACAAACAAGTTGCTCCAGCATTCAAAGGCACCAACATGAACAGATGAGCTTTCAGCAGACAGTGAAAACAGAACAGCTCATTTGTTGTGATACACAGAAAATCATTCAGAGATTCAAGATTCAATTTATTTTTTTGTGAGCACAATTGATCTGGTTTTGGGCGGCTGGAGAAAACATCACATTAGCAGCTCGAATAACTACAGATCGACGTGTGTTTTATTTATAAATAAAATGCATAAATGGTTTTTTTTTTATTATATTGTATTATATTTTGTTATATTTACTTTTTATTGTGTCATGCAGTGTGTACTTTGATTTGATTTCTGTGCTTTAGTGATTTTTTACTGGGATTTTAGGTTTTTATGGGGGGGGGAGGTCTTTTCCTCGCAGGGCTTTGGCTGTAGCCCCACTCAGACTCAACCATGTCTGTGTAGACACCCGGCAAGCTGATAGCACCGCTGTCCTGAAGATTCTCCTCTGTCACCCCAGTCACATCCAAAATCCTCGTCCTTAACCTTCCTCTCCTCCTCCTTCTCCACATAGCACTCTCATCCCTTCTCTGCACATGCTCAAACCACCCTAACCTCACCTCCCCAACCTGCACCGTCCCAGCATCTTCATCACTGCTACCTCCAGCTCCCTCTCCTGACTTTTTCTCAGTGCCAACAACATATCAGGCCTCACTACTGTCATGTAAACTCTCCCTTTCACTGTGACAGATACCCTTCTATTACAAGTCATGCCACTCATATGCCACCCACTCCACCCAGCCTGCACACACTTCTACCACACTCTTCATTTCTGTGTACACTCCTTCACCCCAATTATTTCAACTCGTCCAGTTTAATCATCTCATTTCTGTAAATTATGAGCAATAATCATTAGTTTATTACATCAGAGCAGTTCTGTAGAGTCACGTGAATCTGAGGCGTGCGTGTGGTGACGATTTTTAGGCTGGAAGTACGAGTAAAAAGCTTGACGTTTCAGGCACGGTTACACGATCATACATGGCGTATCTGATGATTCTGTTAAAGCGAGTTGATAATCAGAGTTGGGTGATTTGCCGGAGAAGCTTTTAAAAGATCAGATTTCTGTACAGAAGTCTGAGGTTTGGCTTCATTAGAGGAAAATGCAGTTTGACGGGTTACAGAGAGAGCGCGGTTTGAGCTGAGCGGCTTCATTTAAATCCACCACCTATCATTTCCTCAGCGGTCCCGGATGTCCAGTGTGAAGCTCATTTAGGAGAACGTGAGAAGCAAAATGATGAACCCTGTAAATTAAACCTGCACTTATTGCTGCGAGTCCATTAGAGCTGAGCGCCGTGGTGCCGTGAACTTGTACTGAATTTTACACCCACCAGCAGCAGCGGGACATGTGAATTAGGGCTGGGCGATATGGATCAAAAATTATATCTCGATATTTTTTAGCTGAATGGCGATATACGATATACAGTGTATCACAAAAGTGAGTACACCCCTCACATTTCTGCAAATATTTCATTATATCTTTTCATGGGACAACACTATAGACATGAAACTTGGATATAACTTAGAGTAGTCAGTGTACAGCTTGTATAGCAGTGTAGATTTACTGTCTTCTGAAAATAACTCAACACACAGCCATTAATGTCTAAATAGCTGGCAACATAAGTGAGTACACCCCACAGTGAACATGTCCGAATTGTGCCCAAATGTGTCGTTGTCCCTCCCTGGTGTCATGTGTCAAGGTCCCAGGTGTAAATGGGGAGCAGGGCTGTTAAATTTGGTGTTTTGGGTACAATTCTCTCATACTGGCCACTGGATATTCAACATGGCACCTCATGGCAAAGAACTCTCTGAGGATGTGAGAAATAGAATTGTTGCTCTCCACAAAGATGGCCTGGGCTATAAGAAGATTGCTAACACCCTGAAACTGAGCTACAGCATGGTGGCCAAGGTCATACAGCGGTTTTCCAGGACAGGTTCCACTCGGAACAGGCTTCGCCAGGGTCGACCAAAGAAGTTGAGTCCACGTGTTCGGCGTCATATCCAGAGGTTGGCTTTAAAAAATAGACACATGAGTGCTGCCAGCATTGCTGCAGAGGTTGAAGACGTGGGAGGTCAGCCTGTCAGTGCTCAGACCATACGCAACATACTGCATCAACTCGGTCTGCATGGTCGTCATCCCAGAAGGAAGCTGACGCACAAGAAAGCCAGCAAACAGTTTGCTGAAGACAAGCAGTCCAAGAACATGGATTACTGGAATGCCCTGTGGTCTGACGAGACCAAGATAAACTTGTTTGGCTCAGATGGTGTCCAGCATGTGTGGCGGCGCCCTGGTGAGAAGTACCAAGACAACTGTATCTTGCCTACAGTCAAGCATGGTGGTGGTAGCATCATGGTCTTGGGCTGCATGAGTGTTGCTGGCACTGGGGAGCTGCGGTTCATTGAGGGAAACATGAATTCCAACATGTACTGTGACATTCTGAAACAGAGCATGATCCCCTCCCTTCGAAAACTGGGCCTCATGGCAGTTTTCCAACAGGATAACGACCCCAAACACAACCTCCAAGATGACAACTGCCTTGCTGAGGAAGCTAAAGGTAAAGGTGATGGACTAAACCCAATTGAGCACCTGTGGCGCATCCTCAAGTGGAAGGTGGAGGAGTTCAAGGTGTCTAACATCCACCAGCTCCGTGATGTCATCATGGAGGAGTGGAAGAGGATTCCAGTAGCAACCAGTGCAGCTCTGGTGAATTCCATGCCCAGGAGGGTTAAGGCAGTGCTGGATAATAATGGTGGTCACACAAAATATTGACACTTTGGGCACAATTTGGACATGTTCACTGTGGGGTGTACTCACTTATGTTGCCAGCTATTTAGACATTAATGGCTGTGTGTTGAGTTATTTTCAGAAGACAGTAAATCTACACTGCTATACAAGCTGTACACTGACTACTCTAAGTTATATCCAAGTTTTATGTCTATAGTGTTGTCCCATGAAAAGATATAATGAAATATTTGCAGAAATGTGAGGGGTGTACTCACTTTTGTGATACACTGTATATCTTGATATTTTTTCATCCCATAAGGTAATAACAACAAGACACTTCTGAGACAAAGCTACATGTTCCAAATTTTTTACAGGCACTTTTATTAATATTCATGCTGGGAAGCTTCACACAAGAACTGTTTTTCCTTTAGAAAAAAAATAACTATTGTAAGTGTACTATAGGGCGCAGGAAGCGAGTGTGTAGGGAAGATAACAGAAATTGACCGTTTCCGGCTGCGCTTGTGTGAGCTTGCGTGTTTTGCACTGAGCTTGCGTGACATTAAAAGTAGCGTTCTCGTTAAACCCCCCCTCACATGTTTGGACTTTATACATTATTTTTACATCAGTCGCCACAACATTAACATTTACATTAATATTTTCTTTTACTGTATAGAACTCAGTTCTGTAATACAGGCAGAACTAATCGTTCATGTTACTGTGTAACTATTACAATATATAATGCATTTTAATCAGCGTTCTGCTTCATGCACTTCATTATTATTTAACAGCTTTATTTGTTGTTTAATTGCTGTTTGCTCCTTGTTTACTGCAGAGTTAGTTCAAGCAATTTTATTAATTTTTGGATGTTTATTGGCCGAGAACAAGAAATACTATAATAGAAGATAAATAAATAAATGAGTCTCGGACGTCGGGATATCATCCAGTATAAACTAACGTGCAGGTCAGCCCGTGCATGCGCTTGTATGTTTATATTGGTTTTTGAAACGAATAACGACTCGTTTTCTTGTTTTTCAACTTTGGGATTTGAAGTGAAAAACGAACGGTACACGGAGCTCGAAGATTTTGTCTGGACTTGTTTTCGGCTTTCTCTACAGAATACATTATTCTGCTGCTCATCTGACACTTTGAATCCGAACCATCTCCAAATAATTGAGCCATTATTTTTCTTTTTACTAAGCAGCTCCTCCTCGATAGCTTCTGTCATGTCTTTATCCGTCTCCATGCTATCGCTGCCTGCAGGAATTACTGAAGCGGTGGGGCGTGGCGAGTTGTGTTCAGTGAGGGAGAGGGGCGGGGCAGGTGAACATGTGCAGAGACAAACTGGGAGAACAGAAAGTCGAACTGTCGGATCTAATTGGAACGCAACATCTATATCGATATAAGCGATATTGTCTTATCTTATATCGCGTATGAAAATATATCGATATATTATAAAATCTCGATATATCGCCCAGCCCTAATGTGAATACCGTTCATTAGCATGTGACACACATCTGTGTCTTGAAATCAGGAAAATCCGGACCATTTCATTATCATACCATTTCATTTTTATTAACCTCTTCATCCTGGTCAGGTTTGTAGTGGGTCCGGTACCATCGGGAATTACAGGGTGCCCATCGCAGGGTGCCCATTTGCCTGCCTCAGACATAGCCAACCATGTCTGTGTAGACACCCGGCCAGCTGATAGCATTGCTGCCCTGAAAATCCTCTTGTCACCCCAATCACATCCAAAAACCTCCTCCATAATCTTCCTCTCCTCCTCAGCATCCTCCTCGTTCCTACTAAAAGTGAATACTATTGATTAGTTTGTTACAGTGACACCCACCAGAAGAAGAATGCCTTTATTTGTCATATATACTTTTACACGTAGAGTACAATGAAGATCTTTCTTCGCATATCCCAGCTTGTTTTTGGAAGTTGGGGTCAGAGCGCAGGGTCAGCAATTGTACGGCGCCCCTTGCTCAAAGGCCCAACAGTGGCTGCATGGCAGAGCGGGGATTCAAACTCTCCACCTCTCAGTTGGTAGCCCAAAGCTCTACCCACTAGGCCACCACTGTCCCTTCTCACTTGGAGCAGTGTCTCAGACGAATTTGGATCAGAGCGATTTTGACACGGACCGAAAGCCTTATTAAAAGGTGTCCACATATTTTTGGCCATATAGTGTACACATTATGTTTGGGGAAAAAACTCCCTCATTTTTGGTGCGATTACTTATTCTCAGCGCCAGTGTGAACGGTGGGTAAGACTGACATTTTGACAGCGAGACCAGACGGCTCTGATTTAGCATTAGCGCTACATCACGTTGCAGAGGCGTAATATTGAAGCAGGACGTTTAATGTTGAGGACAGAAGCACACGTAGCTGGAGAGGAGCTCCGTGTGTGGCTCATGTCGCACCTGCCTGCGCTGTATCAGTTCCTTTAATGCAGGAGATGTGATTAGTGTGTAGTGGCTGATCATCACTCCGGCACTCTGGGCGTCTTTGATCCTGTCGCTTCTGACTGATGAATAGAACCAGGATCAAACAGCGAGGTTCAGCGTCATGGCTGCTGATGACCAAATCGATGCGCGGATGATGAATAATGCTGCCGCCGCCGTCGACGCTTCTGTGCACCTTCATGCTTTTTATTTATTTATCAGTTCAGCCTGTGGTCCTGTCTGCGCTCTTTGATGTGTGATCAGTGAATAAAGTGAAGAATGAGACGAAGCCGATCGGGCCACGTCAATTCAAAGTCAGAAGTTCACACGCAGCCTCAAAAGCGCACGTACGTGATTTTAGTCATTACCGCAACTTTCTTTTACTGTCGGGTGGGTTTCACATGACGAGGGTTTTGTGCTTGGTTTATCCTGAGGCTGGGCGCACGTTTACATGAATCAGTGATTCACCCTGTATTTTTAGGGGTCGCCACACCGGCTCATTCATCCATATATTCGATTTGGCAGAGTTTTTATACCAGATGCCCTTCCTGACACAACCCTCCTATTTATCCGGGCTGGGGACTATGGGCTGCAGCTATCGATTATTTTTGTAATCGAGTATTCTATCGATTATTCCAGCGATTAATCATGTAATCGGATAAGAAATACTTTTGCTTTAATGAAGAGCAAAAATAAATGCATTTACATTTTACATTTTCAGCATTTAGCAGACGCTTTTATCCAAAGCGACTTACACGATGAGCAATTGAGGGTTAGGGGCCTTGCTCAGGGACCCAACAGTGGCAACTTGGTGGTAGCGGGGCTTGAACCGGGAACCTTCTGTTTACTAGTCCAGTACCTTAACCACTGAGCTATCACTGGCCCTTATACATATAAGATTAAATAAGACGCGACTCTTAAAACAGACTGTACATTTTTATTCCTTGCATACAGGACAGTTTAAAGAGAACACTTTTGAAATGCAAAAACAAATACATCAAAAATAAATCAAATTACCTTTAAATGTAAACAGGCAACCTGAAACTAAGGCATAAATAATAATAAACAATAATACATGAACATTGCTTCGAATTTGTGCAACTTTTAGAACTAAAAGATTCAGCTACAGCTCACGCAGAACATAACACTTTAATATTTAGTTGGGAGGCTTTGTGGTATTTGTAGGAGGTTCTGTCAGGATTGTATCTCTTAGATGAGGTAGATTTAGTGTGTGTGTGTGTGTGTGTGTGTGTGTGTGTGTTTGCCCAAGTCTTCAAAAAAGCCTGTGGTGGTTGCGATGTAGAAGTAAACGTATCAACATGATGCTCTGATGGTGTGGATGTTCTTCTGAGTTTTTGTTGTTTGTATTGTTTGTATTTGTGAGCCCAGCCAGGGATTCGAACCCCAGGGACTCAGGTACCCCTGTTATTTTGCTAATCAGGGGCACAAAGATTTGAGCTTTATGGCAGCAGAAATGATCTTCAAACTAACAGAAATATTTAAAGAGAATAATGTATTTATACACACACACACACACACACACACACACACACACACACACTCGCACACCATCACTGACGTAAAAGCGGCACTTCAAAGAGAAGAGGGCTCTTGGTAAACTTTGTTATGAAACCTCACACACTAAACTAATGAAAATCCGAATGTAAGAGCACACGGGATCTTTGCAATATGTTCTAATCGGATCAGAACCGTCATCATATTACCGGTGAGGTGAGCTCACAGATCCGAAACTGAATTAGAAATCAAACCGTTTTGTTTTTATGTAAAACGGATATATTAGAATTACCTTTCTGGATAAAACATACACCGATCAGCCATAACATTAAAACCACCTCCTTGTTTCTACACTCACTGTCCAGCTTATCAGCTCCACTTACCATATAGAAGCACTTTGTAGTTCTACAATTACTGACTGTAGTCCATCTGTTTCTCTGCATGCTTTGTTAGCCCCCTTTCATGCTGTTCTTCAAATGGTCAGGACCCCCACAGGACCACCACAGAGCAGGTATTATTTAGGTGGTGGATCATTCTCAGCAATACAGTAAAAGAAATCTCATCATCCACAGAAGCTCAGATTTGTAGGGAGTAAGAGTAGATTATTTATGGACAGCAGATAGGGTCAGAGACGTTGGAACTCCATGTTTTTCAGTAGATGAATGTTTTTCAGGCTCCGGACTTGTTTACAGGTTTTCATTACGCCTCGTCGTGTCGCTTTGACATGCGTGTCGTGAGAGTTTATCAGGATCGGAAATGGAGGTGACTGACATTGTCACTTTAATAAACTTCAATTTTCTAACCGGACACACTGCTGTGAGCGCTCGCTGTGTGACGGGTCAGATTTACATGCTGAATATTACTCAGGTTCTTTCATGCTTATTTACAAACCTTACTTTCACTGTATTAAATGCAAATAATAGCAGAAAGCGGCGATTCTGACCTGCACAGCGGTACCTTGTAACTCGACGTCCCCCAAACTCGAAATCTTTTAAACTTACCGCCCTTCGTCGAGAAATTTGTACCTTTAAACTCAACATGTGTGTGACTGTCGCTTTTCAGCGCTTGGCTTGAGCGGTGTAGTTAAACGTCATGCGAACATGAGACGAATCGGCGTTTGTGCGGAATAACCGTCAAATTCACTCTGATAGCTCCACATGTATCTGTGTTCAGCTGTGTTTCTCCTGTTTCACTTTTAAACTTGTGTTACAGCTCGAGCTTCTGAGAAATTGTGAGAATCAGCTTTTCTGAGAGAGTCTAAAACGCTTATCGTTAAAAAAATAATAATGTAACTTTATGTATCAAAGGAACAACATATGAGCAGTAATAATTGAGAGGTTTAGTGTTTCTAAGTTCTCTCCACCAAGTAAGAAGCGTAATGAAATAATAAAGGTAAAGTGTAGGTTTGATTGTATTTTTATATTAGTTTGTTATTTAATTGTATTTCAGTGTTTATAATATTTGTGTTATTTTCAGTGTAAAAGTGTCAAAAATTACCCCATTATTTTACGTTAGCCTAAAATATATGCAGTTACACGGGACCATGGAACGCATTAACAGGTTTCCCAGACATCCCTATGGAAAAAAAATACCTTAGAACTCAACGTCTTTTAAACTCAACACCACTCCCAGAAGTTCTTTTGTCTTGCACTTTTTGTACCGTGTTACACCGTGATCCTAGAGGAACGCTGTTTCGTTTCAATATGTACTTGTATGTAGCTGAAATGACAATAAAACCTCTCTGACTCTGACTCTGACTCTGACTCTGAGTGTTCAGTTGTTTACAGGCAGTGATGTGTTGAGACTGAACACTTTGCCAGGAATATAAAAACAACAAAAACTAATTTTCCTCAAGGATGATTCTTTTTTCTTTCTGCTGCTTTTGTTTTTCTTCTCGGTTGCCACAGCGGATTTGGTCTTCATACCAGACTTGGCACAGTTTTTACACTGAATGCCTTTTCTGACTCAACCCTCCTATTTTATCCGGTTGGGAGCGGCACTGAGCGCGCACTCACCCATTCAGCCCTCTCAGGACATCAGCCAATCATGTCCAGGCAGCTGCCTGACCGGCTGATAGCTGCGCTGAGAATTAAACGCCGGATTACATTCTCAGTGGTAGCGGGCTGGCGTACTTTACCTCTCTTGAGGGTGAATAAATCTACCTGTGAATAAACCATTTGTTTACAATTTACAGTGCATAATATCATAATTACAGTAGCCTAGTGGTTAAGATACTGGACTAGAAATCAAAAGGTCGCTGATTCAACCCCCACCACTGCCAGGTTGCTGTTGTTGGGCCCTTGAGCAAGGCCCTTAACCTTCAATTGCTCAGACTGTATACTGTCACACTACTGTACTGGCTTTTCGTCCCGATTTAGCACACTCAATTTGTCTTCCGCTGCTGAGAGATACCAGATTGCATCCGCCACGTGTACGGCCCTCCTCTTCTCGCCCCTGCATTCTGCACAGGCGTCTCTTCCGCCAGTCAGGGTCCTTACGTATGAAGATCCACCCACCCACACATAGTCCGGCCCCCACCCTGCAGATACGGTGGCCATTTAGTTATGCCTGCCTGCCTGATGGCGCCCAGCCGACCGGTGGCAACGCCAAGTTTCAAACCGAGGAGTTCAGAATCTCAGTGCTGGTGTGCTAGTGGAATATCCCACTGCGCCACATGGGCGCCCACATGCATGTTTCTGTAATGGATGTCATCACATGGGCTCAGGAATGCTTCAGTCCGAAAACACACTTGGTTGCTGCAACCACGAATGCAGACCAACGACATCCAGAGATACCACACTGACTTCTCTCACCTGAAATGAACCGATGCTTTCGGACAGGTCATGGATGTAATGAACTTTGTGTCCTCTGTGGAACCGTTAGCACTGAATGTGATCCATATACTTTAAAGCAACGTGCTTTTTAAGGACGTCCATACTTGTTTTTTTTTTTTTTTTTTTACCCCTTTTACTCCTACTTTAGCGCATCCAGTTTCTACCCGTCAATCATCCTCTCGCTAATGCTGGTCCCTGCTTCTGATTGGGGAGGACGAGGCTGCTCCACGCCCCCTCCGACACGTGCACAGCAATCGAACATCTTATCACCTACACTTGACGCACGGAGAGCCACACCCTCTACCGCACTCCTTCCCCATCTCTGTGCAGGCGTCACCAACCAGCCAGCAGAGGTCGTAATCGCACTAGTCTGAGAGAGAGTCCCCATCCGGCTTAGTCCCGCCCCTTATCTGAACAACAGGCCAATCGTTGTTCATGTAGCCACTCGGCCTCAGCCGGCAAGGCAGAGCCGAAATTCGATACGATGTATTCGAGAGTGAACAGCGTGTGTTTTACCGCTGCGCCACCTGAGCGGCTATCCATTCATGTTCCTACAGCATGGCTTTGTAATCAGAGAGTGCTAATCTGGCCTGCCTGCAGTCCAGGATAGATGAATGAATGTGCTCTTGGTGTTTATCGTATTAGCATTCTCTGAGCAGTCAAGATTGGTTTTATACATTTGAATGCTAATGAATATTCACAGAATCGGCTCCTCCAGTCGAGACCTCTTATGTGAATTGCTTGCAGTGAAGTGGCTCTCATTATCTGCACCATGTGCAATCAGGCCGTTTTACCCCGTGAATGTCTTTTTTTTTTTTTTTTGAAAAGACCTAATTTGTGTTTCTTTTTTTTTTTGTATTTGGTTTTCAGATGGAAGAATTTTTAATTAGTAATCTCAGCTCTTCTTTCTCTCCAGATTCTAAAGCACAGATGTAGATGATCAGGGTTACTTCTTCTCCACTTCTGCCTTCTTTGAGCCCACTTAGCACAGAGTTTTACTAATTGACCTCAGAAAGAACTGATTTTATTTCTTTTTCTTTTGTTGTTTATTAATGTAATTAATACTAAAAGTTTGTACTTGGGGATAAAAAGAACAAATTCTGTTTTAAAACTGATATAATTGGTTATAAAACATGATTTGGTCTATTTTACACTGAGCTCGTCATGAGTAATTGATTATTTCTCATTATTTTATTTGTTGTTTTTTATTACATTTCCTCTGACGTTTGCAGCACCTCCATTCTGGCTGAGGAGAACTTCAGACTAGCACTTATAGCACTTTGTATTTCTGACTTTCCCTCTGGGATTAATAGTGCTCGATCTATCTGTCTGTCTGTCTGCCTGCCTGCCTGCCTGTCTATCTATATATCTGTCTGTCTGTCTGTCTGTCTGTCTAGCTATTTATCTGCCTGCCTGCCTGTCTATCGATGTATCTATCTGTTGGCCTGTCTGTCTGCCTATCTATCTGTCTGTCTGTCTATCTGTCCATCCATTCATCCATCCACCTGTCTATCTGTAACCTCCTCTGTCATGTGTGTAGTCGCCGGCTGCTTGTTTACATCACCCAGCTTTTTTTGGATTCTCACAAGGAACCCCCGTGTGTCCCCCCCTACTCGTGCCCAAACATTTACATATGCAACAATTTTATTGATTTATTTTTACTTTATTATAAACTGTGGATTAAGAAAGTATTCGGACCTCTTTGACGTTTGCACGCTTTGTGTTGTGGATCTGATTTTGGACTGCTATAATTGCTACTTATATCATTAGTTCCTGACCGGTGTTGGAACTGTGTGCTGCTGATTCATGGGAGAAAACAAGGTTCACAGACTCGTAGATCTTTACTGCGACCTTTTACTCTGGCCAATTCTGTCCAAACAGAGTGTGAAATTGAGATCCTGAAAAATGTCTCCATGGATGTGAGCTGGACCTTCACGCTTTAGTTAAATAAACCGGTATTTTTTTGTTAAATACCCAATAAATGAGCGCTTGAATCCAGCCGTCGCTGCATTACAGCGTTTACGTCGTCGTTTAGTTAATTAAGCGATTATTTGGCGGCTCAGCAGGCCGGGGGAGGACTGCAGATCGAGGTGTCGGGAGATTATTTATAGGCTTGGATTTATAGCTGTTTGTTTTACCTGGCAGTTCATCTAGTTTGACATTGGCTAAAATATAAAGGCACCAGGATTTTAGTTTGTTCATTGGAAGATCTCATAAAAAAAATAGACTTTAATATGCATGTAATCCCCTTTGCTGCTATAACAGGCTTCATCTTCACTGTATAATTGGACCCTTGACTGCTTCCAATCAGCCACTGGATCATTATTAATGTCAGGCACTGATCGGCTGTGTCAGCTGATTTTGGTCACCGTCTGCATTCCAGTTCATCAGTGTTTAATGGCTTTGTGGTCATGGTTCTGGTTCTTCATGGTTCTGGTTCTTCATGGTTCAGGTTCTTCATGGTTCAGGTTCTTCATGGTTCTGGTTCTTCATGGTTCTGGTTCTTTATGGTTCAGGTTCTTCATGGTTCTGATTCTTCATGGTTCTGATTCTTCATGGTTCTGGTTCTTCATGGTTCTAGTTCTTCTATACCAAACTCACAATATTTGTTGTTTGTTTTTGTGCTGAAATAAAACAGCACTCAAAAAAATGTTCTCATAAAAGTGAAGATCATTTTGTAAAATCTTATTGGACACTTAGAATTAGGATTTCACTTTTCTGGACCCAATGGACACCATCAAAATAATCAAAAACAGCCTGAGCAATTCCTCCTCCACCAGACTTTACAGTTAGAACTGTGTATTAAAACATGTGGCGTTCTGTCGCCATTTGCACAACTTTGCTTTGTCTCGAGTGTCAGGAATCATTTCCATGACTCCGTAATCCAATGGTGGTCTGCTTTACACCATTTTAGCATTGCACATGGTGATTATACGTTGGTGTGTGCTTGCTCAACCATGAAAACTCAAATATTACTTTGCAGTTTGGAGCTTAATAGCGACTTAAAACTAATGACGAGCGCCCAGGTGGTGCAGCGGGATATTCCGCTAGCACACCAGCACCGAGATTCTGAACTCCTCGGTTTGAAACTCGATCCGGGCACCATCTAGCGGGCATAATTGGCAGTGCCTGCAGAGAGGTATGACTGGACTATGTCGGTGGGGTCTTTAAAAACGCTGTGTATGGACCCTGATTGGCGGATGGAGAGGCGCCTGTGCAGAATGCATGGGTGGAAAAGGGTTCCATTAAGGTCTGCGTGCGGGTTGGAGGAGGCGTGAGCAGCAATATACCCACCTCAACCGCAAAAAATCTGGTATCCCCTAGCAGCAGAAGATAAATTTACTACACTAAATTGGGAGAAAATGGGATGCATAAATGCATAAATATATAAATAAATAATGACAATATAGTTCAGCTACACACTTGAGCAGAATTCTCTAGGTGCAGAAACAACACAAAGACGTAACAACGCTTATAGTGACCTTTTATGGATCTGTTAGCAGTGGATGTAGCTGAAATAACACAAATTGACTCATTACTGGGTGTCTGCATACCGCCGGCGTGGAGTTTTGTGTACTAGCCGTGTGTGATTAGCATGCTGTGATTGCAGCTGTGCAGAACGACTTTATACTGTTTACTGGCAAACCCCGAATTCACCTGATTATCTAAATCTAATTTACGTTTCAAACTGTTCCAAACCTTCGCCCCCTTCGAGCCGCGTGTTCTCAGTAATCCTTTTTATATCGCGTTCAGATGTGCTGCTATTTAGAGTCGAGAACATCTTCAGCTGCAGGGGAACGTCCTAAAAGATCAACTTATTATAGCGCTTTTTTGAAGTTTGGGGAAGGGGGGAGGTGACACTACACACACACACACACACAACACACACAACACTGATGTGATGTGTCCCAGTGCACATCTGGTCGTATACAGACAGGGCGGGGCAAGGCGGGCATTTGCCTGAAGTGCCGGAACACAAGGGGCATCATTATGCCAGTTCTAGAAGTTTTATTGTCATTTCATCATCATACCAATACTTTCTGAAATAAAACAACGTTCCTCCAGGACCAGGGTGCAACACAAAATACACAGAGCAGATAAAACAGCTCGATAAACACACACGCTCGTAGACCCCCTCCTCAGCCGTGTAAACACACAGGAAATCCGCCGTCTACGCTTCACTGTTTGGCCATAAATCTGTGAACATCCTCCTCAATAATGAGCTCAGATGCTTCAGCCACATTTATTACTCACTTTTCTTTCTTCTTTCGCTACAGCGGATCATTCGTCTCCGTCCTGCCTCTAAGTCACCCCCCAACCTCCTCCATGTCCTCCCTAACCGCATCCATAAACCTCCTCTTAGGCCTTCTTCTCCTCCTTCTGCCTGGGGGCTCCATCCCCAGCGCTTCTCCTGATAGAACTCTCATCCTTCCTCTGCACATGCTCAAACCATCTCAATCACTCCTCACTACCTTCGTCTCGGGCGGCACCGTGGCTCAGTGGGTAGCACTGTCACCTTACAGCAAGAAGGTCCTGGGTTCGAGCCCCAGATGGGGTGGTCCGGGTCCTTTCTGTGTGGCGTTTGCATGTTCTCCCCGTATCTGCATGGGTTTCCTCCGGATGCTCCGGTTTACTCCCACAATCCAAAAACATGCAAGTGAGGTAAATTGGAGATGCAAAATTGTCCATGACTGTGTTTGATATAACCTTGTGAACTGATGAATCTTGTGTAATGAGTAACTACCGTTCCCCCATTTTCCTCCCGATATAGCGACTCAATTTTCTCTTCCGCTGCTGAGAGATACCAGATTGCATCCGAGGAGAGCACGTCGCTGTACACGACACGTGAACAGCCCTCCTCTTCTCGCCCCTGCATTCTGCACAGGCGTCTCTTCCGCCAATCAGGGTCCTTACACAGCGTATGAAGACCCACCCACCCACACATAGTCCGGCCCCCACCCTGCAGATACGGTGGCCAATTAGTACCTGCTGCAGGCACTGCCAATTATGCCCGCCAGATGGTGCCCAGCCAACCGGTGGCAACACCGAGTTTCGAACCGAGGAGTTCAGAATCTCGGTGCTGGTGTGCTAGTGGAATATCCCGCTGCACCACCTGGGCGTCTACACATTTCTTTGACTGAATGATGATAAATTTTCCAGTCAAAAGACTAAAACGCGCTGCTTGATGATGCAAGAAGATGTAATTTTTTTTTGCGTTCTGTAGTCATAGTATAATCTGACAACGAGAGCACGTTTTAGGAAAATTCAACCAGGATCGTGTTGGCATCTCATCATATAGCGCGGCACGTAATAATCCTACAAGATGCTGAAACAGCTGAAATGTTCGACAGGCAGATTTATTGAAGGTTCGAGTCACTTCTGAAACCATTTCTCAAGAAAGTTCTCTTTTGTTTTAGTTTTCTAAGATCTTTCTTTCTTTTACTTTGAAGGTGTAAGAATCAATGGTGCGATTGTATTTATTTAAAAGTGTCTGAGATGTAAAAGATGTAAATGAACCCATTAACCGGCAGTTGTAGCCTAGCGGTTAAGGTACTGGACTAGTAATCAAAAGGTCGCTGGTTCAAGCCTCACCACTGCCAGGTTGCCACTGTTGGGCCCTTGAGCAAGGCCCTTAAGTTGCTTTGGATAAAAGAGTCAGTTAAATGCTGAAAATGTAAATGTGTCCCCTATACACAGCCATTAATAACCACCACCAGTCTGGAACTGAAGATCAGTAAACAGCAGCCTTTGAGGAAAAACTGCCTGGCATCATAACGTCTGTATATACTGTGTGGCCAAAACTATGTGGACACCTGACCAGGACGTTGTTACACATCCAGTTCCAAATGCCCAGTGCCACCCTTTGCACTGATTCTTAGGGGGGGATTTTTGCATACCAGAGTCAACACTATGTTTTATTTATTTATTAATATACACCGACCAGGCATAACATTATGAGCACTGACAGGTGAAGTGAATAACACTGATCATCTCTTCATCACGGCACCTGTTAGTGGGGGGGATATATTAGGCAGCGAGTGAACATTTTATCCTCAAAGTTGATGTTAGAAGCAGGAAAAATGGGCGAGCGTGAGGATTTGAGTGAGTTTGACGAGGGCTGAATTGTGATGGCTAGACGACTGGATCAGAGCATCTCCAAAACTGCAGCTCTTGTGGGGTGTGTCCCGGTCTGCAGTGGTCAGTATCTATCAAAAGTGGTCCAAGGAAGGAACAGTGGTAAACCGGCGACAGGTTCATGGGCGGCCAAGGCTCATCGATGCACGTGGGGAGTGAAGGCTGGCCCGTGTGGTCCGATTCCAACAGACGAGCTACTGTAGCTCAAACTGCTGAAGAAGTTAATGCTGGTTCTGATAGAAAGGTGTCAGAATACACAGAGCATCACAGTTGCAGGGCTGTTTTGGCAGCAAAAGGGGGACCAACACAATATTAGGAAGGTGGTCATAATGAGCACCCTGGGGAAAAAATACAAAATACAGAACAGTACAAAGAAATGCATCTCAGGGGTTTGGTTATAGTGTGTGTGTGTGTGTGTGTGTGTGTGTGTGTGTGTGTGTGTGGAGGCGGGGCTCAGTCAGTGTGTTCATGTGCACGATAATCTAATTATATGTTTACGTAAAAGGAGCATAATTAAAAAATGTGATTAAGTCCAGATTCTGATTATTAGCGTTTTCAGTAAGACAGCTGAGCAGATGTTGCTTCAGCTGAGCAGAACTCGTGTGCATGTGTGCGGAAACACTTGCAGAAAGCAGAAATGTGTTTTTACCACAGATCATCATGCTGAGAAATCAGAGAAACTTCAGTGTCCAGACTTGAGCACCACTTTTTTTTTTTTTTTCCTTTTTCTCCCCCTTTTAGTGCATCCAGTTGTTCAATTTGCATCGTGCTTCCTCTCTGTCTATGCCGAACCCTGCCCTGACCGAGGAGATCGAAGCCAACCCACATCCCCTCCGAAACATGGGCAGCAGCCAGATGCATTTTTGCCACCCACACATTGATGAGTTTGGCGCCACCTAGCGTTGCATGCGGAGAGACACACCCTAAGGGCGCTCTTCCTCATCTCTGTGCAGGCGCCTCTAATCAGCCGGCAGAGGTCGTAATCGCATTCTGACAGAGAGAGACCCACCCCCTCCGGTTCTTTGTCCCACCCGCCCCAACTGAGCAACCGGCCAATCGTTGCCCATACAGCCGCCCAGCCTCGAATCGGTGAAGCAGAGCTGGATTTGATACGATGTACTCAGAATCCAGCCCTGGTTGCAGCATGTCTTTTTACCGCTGCGCCGCCTGAGCGGCCCACTGATCATCTTTGGAATGAATTAGAACATCAACATCAGTACCCAGTAACTCCCAGTTACAAAGTTCAAAGTCCTGTGAGAAGCTGTCACAGAAGAGCGGCTGTTGTTCTAGCTGAGAAGATGTATTAGATATACACTGATCAGCCATAACAATAAAACCACCTCCTTGTTTCTACACTCACTGTCCATTTTATCAGCTTCACTTACCGTATAAAAGCACTTTGTAGTTCTACAATTACTGACTGTAGTCCATCTGTTTCTCTGCATGCTTTGTTAGCCCCCTTTCATGCTGTTCCTCAATGGTCAGGACCACTACAGAGCAGGTATTATTTGGGTGGTGGATCATTCTCAGCACTGCAGTGACACTGACATGGTGGTGGTGTGTTAGTGTGTGTTGTGCTTGTATGAGTGGATCAGACACAGCAGCGCTGCTGGAGTTTTTAAACACCTCACTGTCACTGCTGGACTGAGAATAGTCCACCAACCAAAAATATCCAGCCAACAGCGCCCCGTGGGCAGCGTCCTGTGACCACTGATGAAGGTCTAGAAGATGACCGACTCAAACAGCAGCAATAGATGAGCGATCGACAGTGAGTGGACACAGTATTTAAAAACTCCAGCAGTGCTGCTGTGTCTGATCCACTCATCGTATCGACTGCCGGCTGAGCTGAGTGGCCACATGAACAACGATTGGCCTGTTGTTCATATAGGGGTGGGATATTGAGCCGAATGGAGTCTCCCTCATGACTGATGCAATTACGACCTCTGCTGGCTGGTTGATGGCGCCTGCACAGAGACAGGGAGAAAGTGCGGATCAGGGTGTGTCTCTCGGTACACAGAGCTGGTCTGCAGCTGATCTCGTCTGGTGTAGGTGACAAAATGCACGTGTCGGAGGGGGCGTGGGTTAGCTTTGGGGGACGGCATTAGTGGGGAAATTGGACACGCTAAAAAGTCGGGAGAAAAAGGGGAGAAAATTCATAAAACAAAATATATAAATATAAAAAAGGAGGTCAGCAGCAGTAAAGAAAGTGAAATGCGACTGGGTATTGCATGGAATGCATTAAAAAAATCTGATGCTGCCATGTGGTTACCACCCAACCAGAATCCGACTGGTGCGCGGGTCCAAATCTCCCTGCTTTGATGATTTGTCATCCTCTTCCTGAAGCCAGGCTGCTCTCAGAGCCCTCCGAGGCTGGGTGGATTTTGGATTCGAAGAAGTTGGCGATATCATCACTGCCCCGGAATCCAGGCCAGACTTCAGTCAGCTGAACGTGGAACGAGGGCAGCGGCTCTCCTGCGGATAAAAGCCGTTTCTGTTCGACTGGATCACGCTCCTGCATTGTGACCTGGTGTTTTGAAATCATTTCGTTTTTTTTTGTTCAAAACTCCTGCTTTTAACACCTGATTCAGCTCATGAGCTCACGGTCGAGCCCTGCTGGCACATCGGAGGCGTTCGGGAGCACGGAAGGCTCGAACCTTCAGCACTGCCTGACAGTGAGAGTTCCTGCTCTGTTTGTTTGTTTGTTTGTTTATTAGGGTTTTAACGTCATGTTTTACACACTTTGGTTACATTCATGACAGGAACGGTAGTTAATCGATACACAAGATGCATCAGTTCACAAGGTTATATCAAACACAGTCATGGACAATTTAGTGTCTCCAATTCACCTCACTTGCATGTTTTTGGACTGTGGGGAGTAAACCCACGCAGACACGAGGAGAACATGCAAACTCCACACAGAAAGGACCCGGACCGCCCCAGCTGGGGATCGAACCCAGGACCTTCTTACTGTGAGGCGACAGTGCTACCCACTTAGCCACCGTGCCGCCCAGTTCCTGCTCTGGGCTTTGTGGCACACTGTAGTTCAGTATATTTACAATACCTGTGACACGACAGTAATAAATTAGTAAAATATCTTCAGCTTTTTTTCTGGTGAGACGTGCTCTGTTGGGTTTTCTCCGCTGCGATATTATATTTCATTTTCCGAAGTCGAATTAAAAACTGAGCCGAATTAAAAGAGATAGTCGACAGAAAATGAGACGGTTTAAAAAGGGAGAAATGTAATAATATGAAGTAAAATATGACGCACTCGCTCTCCCACACTACTCTGGTTATAATAAAAGCCTCAGAATGCTCTGGGCTGATGAGGGAATCCAGTGCGAGGATTTTTTTGGTAGGGAAGCAAGTCAAATGAATATTTTATCATTATTATATCAAAACGAATTCTTCTGACTGACTTACTGCACAGCATGAAATTATAGTATAATTTTAACAAGACACTGTATTGTTTTGTTTGTTTATTAGGATTTTAACGTCATGTTTTACACTTTGGTTACATTCATGACAGGAATAGTAGTCACTCGATACTCACTAAACAATCACTGAACAGAACACCAGTCTATCATAGGTCCTCGACTTTCCCTCCCACTCAGACACAGCCAATCATGTCTGTATGTAGACACCAGACCAGCATTCAAACCCTGGACCTCAGGTGGATGAAGCACCTGAACAAATCATTTTCCTTTCCTGACCCGCTAAGAAAAAGAAAATGACGCTTATTAAGTTTGTTGAAACGAGTGATCTGGACAAGGCTTTGGGTTTTAATTACAAAAAAAAAGTGTGGGATTTGTTTCATATTGGATGTTGATTTAAAGTGGCACTGAGATGAATCACGTCTGCGCGCTCCACGTCTGAGAAACAATTTAAATGCAAAAGCAGCCGCGAGACTCGTAATCAGGTCAGTCACTTGTTCAGACATGCGGAGAACGACAGTCGGTATAATTGCAGATCCAGGCCGTAATAAAGCTGCTCGCTCCAGTCTGAGGAAAACGTGAGCGCGTCGTATAAACACGCACATCCAGCACGACGTAGCACCGTGTGGATAGCGTTCACCACGCGCAGGCTAGCAGAGTGAAGACTCTATAACACTAATCGATACGCAGCCTCCGCCGCTCCTCCGAAACGAGGGATGAATTATTTAGTTCCCGAGCGGCTGAGCTCAACAACTTTTCTTTACACGCTTCTTTAATTCCGCCGTGAGCTTTTTAACGCTCGACTGCGCTGTGACTGGAAGGACCGTGTCATTATTCAACGACTGCCCGAGAGGAGCAAAATCGAAAAGTGTATAGATCACGCATCAAACCATTCAATAATTCATCCTGAAAGCGCTCGGGTGGCGCCTAGCGTCTAACGTGCCAGCACGCCGCTCTGGAGTTCTGATCTCAGCGAAGCCACCGAGCTGCCCGGACGTCCACGCAAACACCAGTTGGCTGTGCTTGACGGAGGGAAGGTCAGACGGGGCTCGTCCTGCTGCTGCTGATGCAATCTTAATAAGCGGGTCCGGGCACCTGAGCGACTGGAAGGAGCCACATGGAGCTTAGCGCGATTCTCAGTATGCGACAGGTTGCCAATCGCTACCGTTACTGTTTGGATACTCTGGCAACTTGGGCACTCGCTATATGACCCTTTTGGACCTCTGTTGGTTGCCTCATTCTGGATTCTTTCTTTGTTCAATTCAGCAAGTGCTTTATCCTAGTCAGGGTCACTGCAGGTCTAGTTTTACTGGGGAACACTGGGAACAAGGCAGGAACACAGTGGACAGTGAGCCAATCCATCGCAGAGCTTCGGCCACACCGAAGTCTGTGTAGACAACTGACACATGAACTAAGCTAAATGCTAAGCTAACTGCTATGATAATCTAAACACACATGAAACCTGACCCTAAACAATCCTAGACCCTAAGCTAAGCAAACATAAAGGCTAACACTAAACATGAACAAGACAAAGGAGTGATGAAGAGTAACTATCAAAACCATGAACAGAGGAAAAGTCAAAACTGCCTCTGCTGAATGATCCACAGCCCTGTCCTTAAACCTTCAATGAGGTTCAGCTGTGGATCATTAGCTTTGGACCAATAAAAATGAAGGGTGTTGGCTGGACACCATCAACAAAACCACCTCCAACATGTGCTCCCGGAGACAAGGGCGTGGTACATTCACATGAGCTCCGGGAGCAAAGAGAGGATGAATTCGAGACACTCATGTTACAATAAAATCTTACATATCCAAGCGCTGGTCATAACTACGATCATAACTGTGATTTATTCACTTTAAATCAATCCGTTGCCGCTCAGGTGGTGCAGTGGTAAAATACGCTAGCACACCAGAGCCGGGTTTTCAAATATATCGTATCGAAACTCAGCTCTGCCACCCGAGTGAGCTTGGTGGCTGCATGAACAACGATTCGCTGTTGTTCATAGGATTAGGGGCAAGCCGGATCATGGGTCCTCATAACTGGTGCAATTACGACCCCTGCTGGCTGATTGATGGCGCCTGCACAGGGTCGAGGATTAACGCTGATTAGGGTGTGGCTCTCCGTGCACAGTGCTGATCGATGTATATGAACTCGACTCATGCGGGTGAAAAATGCAGTCTGTACTGAGCATGTGTCGGAGGGGGCGTCCTCAGTCGGCGGTGGCGGGTTGAATCAGTGGAGGATGCAATCGGGGTAATTATCAATAGTAAGTCTGGAAAAATGTTTTAATAAAATAATCTAATGCAGCTCATCACAACCTGCTCCAACAACCATTACTGACATGAAACAGAGGTGTTGAAGGTTTTTGCATGGTGATCGGTGTGTGTTGAAGTAGATGAAGTATCTGATGTGGCAGGTCTGATAACGATGCTGAATTTAGAACACGAGCGCGACCGCGATGAAATTTCGTAACATCGACAAGGTTTGTTTTACTGCAGGGCGAAAACTAGCCGAAAACGCCGAGAACCTGAAAACGATTTTCACCTGAACCACCTACGTAGAGAAGAACATGGAACATTAGTGTGAGGTGAGGGCGAGTCTGTGATCGAGGTCCAAACGATGGAACAAAAGTGTGAAGCTCAACAGTGACGAGACCGAAAGTACGACGGTCCTTCTAAAAGTTTCTGCACTTTTTTAACTCTATTTATTACGAATTTCATAAATAAACTCCATCACTTTTCTACATCGTAGAATGCATTTTTCCAGCGTCGTGCCAACTTTTTAATGCCATCAGCAAAACATGTTTTTGGTTGAGCAAGTAGCAACATCACATAAAAATCTTCTTCCCCTTAAACCTTCTTTGAGCGTCCAAAAAGGTGGAGATCAGATGGAGCTAAATCCGGACTATAAGCGTCTCTCAGTCTCTCAGACACGACTGATTCCTCCTCCTACTACACCTTCACCACTTATAACCAAAATATAAAAGTGAGAAAACTTGAAGATCCCTCGTAGTGCCTGCCAGTACCTACTGTGTTAGTGATGGGTAACGAAACCCTCTTCAATTTAATCTTGGTCAGGGATTTGTGCACAGTTAGGAGATAAAGGACCTTCCCAAAGCTGTTGACAACAGATGCACTAACATGGTCTTCTGGAGAGATTTGACTTTTAAAAGTGAAAGGTCATATGTTGTAGTGAGATAGAATTAATGTAAAAGTCAAATGAAATTGTCTATAAGCAACAACGGCTCAGCCATTAAGCTTACAGCTGGAGTGCTGATGTGTATATATGGTGTAGATCAGGCGGTGCACAAAGCTTAACGTGACTTATTCTGCTAAAACAACGAGCGTGGAATTTCATTAGTGAAGAGAACTTATGAGCAGTAATAATTGAGAGGTTTAGTGTTTCTATGTTGTTTTTTAATACTTTTTTATTTTTTTAACTGAACACGTTGAGTTTACGGGAAACGTTGAGTTTAAGGCAGAGGTCCCCATCCACCGGGCTGTGGACCGGCACCGGTCCGTGGGCTGTTTATTACCGGGCCGCACAGAAAGAATGAATAATTAGAGATCGCTAGAAAAGCAGTTTGCACTGCCTCTATTTCGGGTGTTGTTGTCTTATTGTCACCCCTAGGTGGGAGCAGCGTCTCGCTCATTTCACACCGTTTGTGAGCAATATTATTAAATGCTCCCACCCTTGCTGGTCCGTGAAATTATATCTTATATGAAACTGGTCCGTGGGGCAAAAAAGGTTGGGATACGCTGGTTTAAGGGAAACGTTGAGTTTAGGGGGACAAATTTCTTGACGATGGTGTGGAGTTTTAAAGATTTTGAGTTTTGAGGACGTTGAGTTACAAGGTACGGCTGTATTTGTAATTTAAAGACCAGCAAAGTCGGGCAGGAGTTTTTCTATAATGATAATTTTTCTGTAATGATAATTCACGCCCCCTCCGACACGTGGGCAGCATGCCGTATGCATCTCATCACCGTGCAGTGCGGCTCAGCGTTGTGTACGGAGACACACACCCTGAGAGCACTCTTTCCTCATCTCTGTGCAAGCGCCATCAATCAGCCAGCAGAGGACGTAATTGCACCAGTCATGAGAGAGAGACCCCATCCGGCTTAGTCCCACCCATCTCAGCCTCAGCCGGCAGGGTCGATCATAACTATCGACCCTGATCGACCCCGATCGCCTGAGAATAACAGTAGACGCCACACTGTTGCATTTGTCTCTGTCTGGATCTGTAATGATAATTTTATTATATATACATTTCTCTTTTATATCCGTCTAACAGGGATTTCAGTGCTGGGTGATTCACACTTTTGTTCCTCTTCTGAAGCTGAAGATGTGTTAGAGATGTTGTGGCCGCAGGGACTCCCATTATTGAAGTCGTAATGGAGCTTTTGCTTTCAGGCTTTACAATTTCTCTTTATTATACCAGATCCATTCAAGCTGCTTTTGAGCCGCCGTGTTCGAAGCAGGTCGCTCTCCGAACCCGAGAGCGTCGACGGAGACTGAAACTGATGATTTCCAACCAAGCGTCCCGATATCAGAAAATAATGAGCCAGACAAAGAGCAGCACCTAAAGCAAAGCGCATAGTTTAATGAGTGAATGATTTTTTTGGGTCGTGCTCTCACCCACAGACTGCACAATCTGTTCTGTTTTCAGTACTCGTGCTTTTCACCGCGGTAGTTTCACATCACCGCGTGGTGGCCGGTAACTTCCACAGGGTTTGTGAGCTGAGCTAATCATCACTGCCTACAGGACAGCTGTACACTTGTAAGTTCATGCTGTTCCACACTAATCAAACCATCAGTGATCCAAAAAGATGCATCATCATATATGGCCAAAAGTATTTGGACACCTAGGCTGCTCAGGTGGCGCAGCGGTAAAAACACACGCTGGAACCAGAGCTGGGATCTCCAATACATCTGCCTTTATTGCTCTGCCTGACGTGAACAACGATTGGTCTGTTGTTCAGATATGGGTGGGATTAAGCCGGATGGGGTCTCTCTCTCACAACTGATGCAATTACGACCTCTGCTGGCTGATTGATGGCACCTGCACAGAGGTGAGACAAGAGTGCTCTCAGGGTGTGTCTCTCCGTACACAGCGCTGTTCTGCATTACACTCATCAAAGTGTAGGTGATAAGATGCATACGGCTGCTGCCCACGTGTCAGAGGGGGCGTGGGTTAGCTTCGTTCTCCTCGATCAGAGCGGGGATCGGCATTGGTGGAGAGGAAGCATGATGCAATCGGGCAATTGGACACGCTAAAAGGGAGAAAAAGGGGAGAAAATGCATAAATAAAATTTTAAAAAAGTATTTGGACACCTGACCATGAGCTTGTTGGACCATTTTAAAAACAAATGCTATTAAAGTAAAGTGACCTCTATGTGATCTTTTCGGCTATAATAACAGCCACTCTTCTGAGAGGGCTTCCCACAAGATTTTTGAAGTATGTCTGTGGGAATTTAAATCCATTTAGTCAAAAGATGACAGCTTTTGAATGGCCGGGCCAGGTTATTCCAAAGCTGTTCAGTGGGGCTGAGGTCAGGGCTCTGTGCAGGTCACTGGAGTTTCCTTAAACCATGTATGTCTGTGTATGGGAATTCAGTTACTTAAATGCTGTCATCTTTTGTCTGAATGGGCACAATGTTGGTCAAGAAAGCCTCTCTGCAGGCCACCGGAGTTTCTTTAAACGGAGCTTTTCTTCACGTCTTTATAAAGCTCACTTTGTGTACAGGGACACAGTCATACTGGAACAGTAAAGGTCTTACCTGAAATGTTGCTGCAAAGCTGGAAGTGTATAATTCCCTTGATATAATTGATTTATTACACCTGTAAGCAATTGTTACGGAGTGTCCCAGTACTTTTGTCTATATTGTGTATAATTAATGATACAAAGCTAAGTGTTTCCCAAGTGTTTTACATCAGAGTGGGGAGAATTTTGATGGACCAACATCCCCCCCCCCATTTTGTCCCCTAATCCAGTCGTATCCAGTTACCCTGCTTGGGTTACGCTTCACCTCTACTGATACAACCCTCCACTGCTGACTGAGGAGCTTCGCAACTGACACACGCCCCCTCCGACACGTGCACAGTACCGACTGCATCTTTTCACCTGCATGAGTCAATTTCATATACGGACCAGCCCTGCGCACGGAGAGCCGCAACCTGATCGGCATTATTCCCCAACCCTGTGCAGGCGCCATCAATCAGCCAGCAGAGGTCGTAATTTACGTTTTACATTTACATTTTCATCATTTAGCAGATGACGAACCTTCTGATTACTAATCCAGTACCTTAACCACTAGGCTACAACTGCACCAGTTATGAGGAACCCTGGTCTGGCTTTCCCATCCCTGAACCACAGCCAATCGTTGTTCATGCAGCCGTCCAGCCCAGCCGGATAGCAGAGCAGAGATTCGATACGATGTATTCGAAATCCCAGTTCTGGTGTGCTAGCGTATTTTACCGCTGCGCCACCTGAGCGGCATATGGACCAAGATTTTTTCTTCCCTTTTTCTCTCCGATCCCCCCCCCCAATTTTCTACCCTAATCTAGTCGTATCCAATTACCCTGCTTGCGTTACGCTTCACCTCTACCGATACAACCCTCCACTGCTGACTGAGGAGCTTCGCAACTGACCCACGCCCCCTCCGACACGTGCACAGTACCGACTGCATCTTTTCACCTGCATGAGTCAAGTTCATATGCGGACCAGCTCTGTCTCTAACAGCGCTTTTTCACCAAAGGACTCTGGTTCTTGAACCGGTTCTGTTCAGGTTTCTTAGAACCTTGGTGTTCTGTAAAGAACCGACGCGCGTTTCCACCAGTTTTTGAGAACCAAGTCTGCGTCATCATCGGTGGGCGTTACTTAATATCATAGCTGTTCAGTGGGGCTGAGGTTAAGACTCTGTGCAGGACACTGAAGTTCCTGTGTTCACAGGGGCACAGTCATGCCGGAACACTAAAGGGCCTTCCCTAAACTGTTGCTACAAAGTTAAAGCATATAATTTATTTGATACTGTATCATTTGCTTATGACACTTGTTAGAAGGGAAAAATTAGAAGGGGCAACCCATTACATCCCATCACTGTTGTCCATATTTAGTGTACGTTCGTACTTCTGCTACATCACGCCATTTACAAACGACCGACCGACTGCATCATCACACGAGAGGTGGACGAGAGCAGCACGGAATGGGAAACATCCGGCCCCATTAAACTTGTGTGTTTTCTTTAACGCGCTCACCTATGCACCCGGACCCATTAGCACCATACGCACGCTCCCGGAAACAACAGCATCTCCACGCTCGCAACAACCCCACATTCATTCATTCCCCCCTCTTCACACGGATAACGTCCGTTGTTATTTATTTGCCGCTGTGAATCGTGGTCAGGCTGGTATAAATGCGCCCAAAGCAGCGGCGGAACTCCACGTAGGCTGGCTGATCGATGATGAGAGCGGTAAGGGTGAGCGTGGTACGCAAAAACAAAAGCTGCTCTTTAGTTAAGAGCTACGGGCTGGTAAATTACTCACTTTATTGTTTAGCAGGTTATAAAATGCTTTTCTTTTTTTATTAGGCCTGTGTGTTCAAGCACCTGTAATTTAGTAAAGTAAGTAAACACGGAACATGTTAGGATTTAATGCTGTTTGTTTAGTGCTTGGTTGACCACCATTACGACCAGTATCAGCTCAGTATCTTAACCTGGTTTCTTTCTGCTTCTGCTTCTTAGAGCCGTGGTGCTATTGAGAGAACCGGCCCTTGTTTGCACCAGTTGTTATTGGAACCAAGGATGCTTAATCAACAGAGGGCGCTGCACAATGGAAGTAAACATTAGTAACACGATGGCGGAGCACATAGATTAACTGCAAGCATTTGCGCTGTTGTTACAGATGTTTGTTTTTACTGGTGAAAGGATGATGTAGAAGATTACTCTGATACCCCTTTTCCACCGACAAGGAACGGTTCCGGTTCTGGTTCGCGAACTTGATTTTGAACCGGTTCTGCGTGTGAAAGTGTAGAGGTTTGGGTGCTTTGCTAAACCACTGTGCTGGTGTCTCGTATGGAGCTTGACATTGAATTTTTATCTTTTAAAGTTCACCTGATTCAATTTTGAGCCAGTTTGCCGCTGATATTTTCAAAGCGCCTTAAAAAAGATAAACTGTGTGATATGACGTGGTAAAAGTGACCCGGACAGTATAAACGCTTAACGTGAAAGATAAAGCATAACGTGGCTTGTTGTACTAAAACAACGACCGATGAATTTGGGCAGCACAGAGCTCTTATAACCAGTACAGAGCACCTATAACCAGTAATAACGGTGAGAAATTGAGTGTTTCTGTGTTGTACTTTTAGTACATTCAGCCACGTTACGTTTAATTTTTTACGTGAAGTCTTTTCGACTCTCCCGAGTAGATTTAGAACCCCGAGCTGCAAATCCAGTTAAACACAGATACATGTGGATACAAATGGATGTTCGTGTCGTGGAACTTTAGTGATGTTTTATCGCTCAAGTCGAGCGCTGAGCAAATCGGTTATTTGCGCTGAGGGTCGCGGTGAGAGTGAAGCGCAAAACGCTTCTCACGTCAACGAACTAAAGAAAACAACAACTGCGACAAACACACGTCCACGTCTTCTTATCACCAACAGCTGATCGATGCTTTTTACATAAAAATGAACATCTGTAACAACAGCACAAATCCCCACAGATAATCTACACGTTCCGCCATGATATTACTACTCTTAACTTTTGTTAAGTAATGCCCACCGCTGATGACGCTCCTTGCTTCTCAAAAACTGGTGGAAACGCGGGTCGGTTCTCTACAGAACACCAAGGTTCTAAGAAACCTGAACAGAACCGGTTCAAGAACCAGAGTTCTTTTGGTGGAAAAGTGCTATGTGTGAGACGAATGGTATATAACATGTTTTTATTTGCAGATGTTTAGTAAACATGAGTGTGACACGCCCACAGATCTCACAATTCATGCTAAACATGAATGTTCCCGGCTCGAAACCTACTTTTGGAGAAAATGCTCAGAACGGTTTAAAATTAGGTGCCTGTTCCACATGTGTCAAAAGAACTCGATGTGACAGAGCAACTTTATGTAACTTTATGTCCATATAGCTTGGAAAAGATGATCTACAACAAACCCCCAGCTGTTAAACTGGACTTAAGATCAGGGATCTGACTGGGCAACCCTGGGCAGTGGTGGCCCAGCAATTAAAAACACTGGACTAATAATCACAAGGTCATTGGTTAAAGCCCCACCACCACCAAGCTGCCACTCTTGGGCCTTAACCCTCATCTGTTTGACTGTAATTAGGTATAAAGTGCTTTGGATGTGGTAAAACACGCTTGCACACCAGAATCTCGAACTCGTTGGTACGAATCTCAGCTCTGCCATCCGAGATTCCTCATAACTGAGGCAATTACGACCTCTGCTGGCTGATTGATGGTGCTGCACAGAATCACAGAATGCGTTGATTAGGGTGTGGCTCTCCATACACAAAGCTGATCCACGTATGAACTCGTCTCATGCAGGTGAAAAGATGCAGTCGGCTGCACACGTGTGATAGTCACGGCTCTTCTCAGTCAAGGGAGATCAGTAGGGCAGTTGTAGCCTAGTGGTTAAGATACTGTTCCAGTAATTAAAAGGTTGCCGGTTCAAACCCCAGGCCCTTAACCCTCAATTGCTTAGACTGTATATTGTTACAGTACTGTAAGTCACTTTGGATAAAAGCATCTGCTAAATGCCAAAAAAATGGGTAGAGATGAAGCGTAATGCAATAGGGTAATTGGATACGACTAAATTGGGAGAAAAATGTGCAAAAAAAAAAAACACTTTGGATAATGATGTCTGCCAAATGCTGTAAATGTATCCCAAAAGAAGGGGGGGAGTGAATGAATCTGGGGTTGTTCTGAGCGTGGAGATGCTGCTGTTGCTGGGAGTGTGTGTATGCTGCTATTGGATTCAGGTACATATGTGAGCTTTGATTGATCGGCTTTTCACTTTCCCAGTAATATACAGTCATGTAGTCATTGCACAGCTTCACTGTTTTTGTTTTTCATTTTTGGATTCTGGAATGGAGGATGAACCCACACATTTTATCACACAGGTACAGTTCCTGTGTCCAGACACCCTAGGGAAGGGGCAGACGCCAACCCAACCCATCCATGTTTGTCTTTATAGTAGGAAAAACTAGTGAAATAAGCACCTCGGTTCTCTTTGTTTCTGAACAAGGCTCCAGAAACATTCAGACACTGAAATCCATAAACAGCAGCACTTAAAGAGAAATCCTTACTGTAGTCACACACTGAAGAGATGAAGAGACGTCCATCAGATTCGAGGAAAAAAACAGGAAGGAACGCGAGCGCTGGCTGTGGGATTTTCTCCTGGAAAATCTCGTTTCCTTGATGAGTGGTTGGTTAGATGACTTCCATACAGCCGTGGATAAAATAAACCATTAAACCAAGATTAAGTGCAGCTTAGCATGAGCAGAGGATTTAACAGAAGAGAAAATAATGAGCTGAACTTAAAGCAACGTTCATCAAAATATCAGTATGATAAACTGTCCACAAACGCTCCATAAAAAGAGTGACGAGCTTAAAATAATCACCAGTACTGACTGTTCATTCACATGCAGTTCAGTATGAAATAGATTTTAGTTTCTCTGCAGCGTCGTCGTTTAGAGACGTGAGAAGATTAAAAATAACAACTTAGTAAGAAATAAAGTGGCTTCATGAAACTTTATTGTTTCGTGAATCTGAGAGTGAATTAAATCACGACCAGCAATTCCAGGATGAGGAAACTCACTCTCACTAATCACCATGTTGTATGCTAGATTTAAGGTGCCAGATTTAAGGAGAAGAAGAAGATATACTTTATGTCATATATACATAAACAGTTGTACAGTACTAGGTCTGCAGCTATCGATTATTTTTGTAATCGAGTATTCTATCGATTATTCCAGCCCTCGGCTTCTTCACGTCACCTGCACACAGCGTGAAACATCGTGAGCTGTATATAGTTGTATGGATTAAACGACGCCTCGATGCGAAAAATTTGAGTAATCGAATTACTCGAGTTTCTCGAAGGAATCGTTTCAGCCCTGTACAGTACAATGAAATTCTTTCTTCGCATATCCCAACTTGTTTGGAAGCTGGGGTCAGAGCGCAGGGTCAGCCATTGTACGGCGCCCTTGGAGCAGACAGGGTTAAGGGCCTTGCTCAAGGGCCCAACTGTGGCTGCATAGCAGAGCCTGGATTTGAACCGCCAATTTTCCGGTTGATAGCCCATAGCTCTACCCACTAGGCCACCACTGTCATTAAGGTGGAATGAAACAGTTCAGGGTTTTTGTGAACCAACGAGACTCGGTTTCTCTCCGTCATGTCTGTGCTTCACTTCTACACCGTTCAGGCATAACATTATGACCACCTTCCTAATATTGTGTTGGTCCCTCTTTTGCTGCCAAAACAGCCCTGACCTGTCGAGGCATGGAGTCTGACACCTTTCTATCAGAACCTGTTAATGGACCTATTATTACAGGTTTCTGTTATCGTGTTTCCTGCTCATTTTGGATGTGGACACATCATTAAATCCTGAACGGCTGACGTTTTAGCAGAACCAGCTTGTGTTCTTCGGACCTAGATTTTTTTCAGCACATTTAGTTCAGCACATTGAGTTATATATATATATGATAAAATGTGAACATCTCTGACATGTGGTGTGAGTTCACACTCATCTGTCGCGCTTTAGCTTTAAATACCATCCACAATCAGCGAACAGTAGGAAGAATGAAGAAGAGTGCAGCTCCAAGCTGGAAAGAATGTTGGAGAGTTAGTGAATTCTTAGAGGGACGTATTGGGACTTCCACTCATGCTGGTGGGGTGTAATTAGTGTGGAAGTGAGGCTAGTTCATGGTTCTGACACCCTCTCATCTCGATTTATTCAGAGCGGCTCTCCTCGGCCGAGCTGAAAACATCTGGCGTGACATCACGCTCTCCGGTGAGACGCTTGTTTCTCGTTGCACTAATTGCGATTCTGCAAATGCGCTCGACTTCAAGAGAAGCGCAGAGTTAGCGGGACGCCTTTGTGGATCCGAGAAGGCAGGCGGACATGATTGGAGGCGACAAGGAGAAGTCGCCGGTCGGTCTCTTTCTTCTTCTGTCGACACCTCCTCTTTTGAGCGCTGCTTTTGTCTTTACTCATGAACAATGTTGTCAGAGAGGCAGAGGAGCGTCTGGCAGCTCGACGGAGAACTGCTTCCTGTTGCTTACTGATTAAAATTCCTTTGTCTTTTTTTTTTTTTTTACTTCATGCCAGCTTGGAACTGGGGGCAGAAAAACGTCTTAATATTAATGATGTAGCTGCGCTCTTTAAATATTAAATATCAAATTAAAATGTATCTGTTTTCTCTTCTACAGTAAGTCTATCAGTACAGTAGGTGTGGTCTCTGTGTGGTACCTGTTAGTCCCAGTACAGGGGGTGTCTTTTCTGTACCTGTCAGTCTCAGTAAAAGGAGGTGTGTCCTCTGTACCTGTCAGTACCAGTAAAGGAGATGTGTCCTGTACCTATCAGTCCCAGTAAAGGAGATGTGTCCTGTACCTATCAGTCCCAGTAAAGGAGGTGTCTCCTCTGTACCTGTCATTACCAGTAAAGTAGGTGTGGTCTCTGTACCTGTCAGTCCCAGTAAAGGAGGTGTGGCCTCTGTACCTGTCAGTCCCAGTAAAGTAAAAGAGGTGTGTCCTCTCTACCTGTCAGTCCCAGTAAAGGAGGTGTCTCCTCTGTACCTGTCAGTCCTAGTAAAGGAGGTGTGGCCTCTGTACCTGTTAGTCTCAGTAAAGGAGGTGTCTCCTCTGTACCTGTTAGTCTCAGTAAAGGAGGTGTCTCCTCTGTACCTGTTAGTCTCAGTAAAGGAGGTGTCTCCTCTGTACCTGTTAGTCTCAGTAAAGGAGGTGTCTCCTCTGTACCTGTTAGTCTCAGTAAAGGAGGTGTCTCCTCTGTACCTGTTAGTCTCAGTGGCCTCTAAGGGGATTTCCGGTGTTGCTGTGGTTTGGATTTGCTACAGACAGCCGTCTGCAGCCCAAGCTCTTCGTGAACAAACCTACAGAGACGAGGATTTCTGCTGGACCTCGAATCAGCTGCTTTATAACGGCGCGCTAACAAAATAATTCGTTTAATACCTTTGTTTTAAATTTGCTGAGGTCGGTGGATCGCGCCGAACCGCCGCTGTTCATGTTTAATTCAAGCATGAGTCAATTTAACAAAATACAAAATAAATCAGAAGCAGCGACTGAGAGGAAAGATTTTCTTAAAGGAAGAAAACTAGTAAAGATAAAAAGAAATATAGAAAGAAACGACATTTCAGGATGTTAAATGATATAGCGGATTATTGTAAACTTTGATTTCCCGGAGGGTCTCATCAAATTATTCAGTGGTCCGTTTAAAACCTTGAGCTTTAATAACTGAACTCTCAGCGTCGTGAATGCAAATGTCCCAGTCTGAGGTTTTTAATTAAAGAGAAAATGTAAAAGACGGGGAGCGAGACCATGTGATCAATCCGTTATTGAGCTGCGGCGTTTAAAAGGGTGTCGCTCCCCTCATTTGAAGAATTTGAATGAATGGCTGTGACCTTTAGCGTTGGAGTCTTATCAATGAAAGCCACTCCGGCGTACAGGAGGTGATGCATTCAGGCGGTGATTATAATAATCACGCCGCAATTTCCTTCCCATTCAACACCGGCCAAACAAATTACTCACCCCTATACCCAACACGCTTCCACGTACGCCCAGACACTTTCACCGAGCTCCTATATAAATGATTTCTTTTGTCCACATAGTTTATTTGGCTCAGTTTTTATTGCGGATACCCTTCCTGACCCAACCCTCCTATTTATCCCGACTCAGGACCGGCGCTTATGGCTAGATTTACGTTACATCATTCACCTTCTGTATTTGTGAGCCCAGCCTGGGATTCAAACCCCAGACCTGTTATCGGCAGCCTGGCTCCTACAATTACGCCACACCAGCTCACTTCACCGTACTCTTATACCTGTCCAAATATCATCAGTTCCTGTTTATTCATCTGGAAGAGTCGATATTGGGAAAGACGATCGTTCTAATCTACTTGCACACTGCGGCACGGTGGCTCGGTGTCGCCTCACAGCAAGAGGGTCCTTTCTGTGTGGAGTTTGCATGTTCTCCCCGTGTCTGCGTGGATTTACTCCGGGTGCTCCGATTTTCTCCCACAGTCCAAAAACATGCAAGTGAGGTGAATTGGAGACGCAAAATTGTCCATGACTGTGTTTGATATAACCTTGTGACCAGATGAATCTTGTGTAATGAGTAACTACGGTTCCTGTCATGATGTAACCAAAGTGTAAAACATGACGTTAAAATCCTAATAAACAAACAAACTTTGAGCTCGGACCTTAAAGAAGTCTGCTGTTTTTAATCCAGCGTTCATGACGGTGCACTGATACACACGCAGTCAATGATGTGAGTTTGTTTAAATTCCAGCTCATCATTCTCACTTAGCGACGCTGGAACGGTAAACGTGAAGCTACTGAATCGTTTTGGCCTAAAACAACATTTTATTTTGGTGAATTTTAACAGAGAGAGAAAAGAACTTTTTCAAACTAGATTACTCATGAATATTTAGGGATGTAACGGATGATCGTTTATCATCAGGAAGTTTAGCTTCACTCGTTTCTGTTTGTTTATTCGTTAGATCACGGCGTTAAGCTGCTCGAGTCTTTACATTTACATTTTCAGCATTAGCAGAAGCTCTTATCCAGAGTGCTTCCATAGTGATCACTTTACTCTTGTTTAAGTGGACGTTACTGTTACTGTTATTATTATTATTATAATTATTATTATTATTATAAGCTGGAAATACACGGTGCACAAATAAATGCAAATTTTATATAAGTCTCTACAGCAGGACTTTCTGTCTGCTGGGTCCGGGTCCTTTCTGTGTGGAGTTTGCATGTTCTCCCCGTGTCTTTGTGGGTTTCATCCGGGAGCTCCGGTTTCCTCCCACAGTCCAAAAACATGCAGTCAGGTTAATTGGAGACACTGACTTGCCCTGTAGGTGAATGGGTGTGTGTATGTGTGCAACTCCACGTGTCTTGGGCTGCGAATGGCCCTTGGGTTGCAGGTTGGGAAGCCCTGCTGTAAGTCATTTGAAGCGACTAAGAGCCATAAATTATACGTGATGCTGTTTTGTGGTACAGTAACAGTCAAGTTGAAGCTTAGCTATTAACATTTCTTGTGTATATTCGACATTTTATTCTAATTTTTCATCTGCTGGTCAATACCAGACACCATAGCCTTCATTTCCTTTGGCATAAATGAGTCTTGGCTGCCCAACAACCTGTTGATGGTTTGTGGCTCGTCCCTCCTCAGACCACTGTTGATGAGTACTCGTCATGGCCACCTGTGAGCCCCCCTTTGTCATTTTGGAAGTACTTCAACTCTGTCCCTAATGATTTGATTTTTACTAAAGTCCCTCAGGTCTTTATGCTGATCAGAGCTTCTGCATTCAAAACGTGAACTACGAGGAACCTCCATCAGCCCAAGGTCTAATAGATCCCTCACCCTCACATGCACCGTTGTTAGGAAAATAAACACTGGCATGCACATTTTTGGTGGTGTGATCCTAAAGTTCTGGCTCATTAGTGTATATATAGTTTATTCAATAGAAGTTTACATGCATTTTTAGAGAAGGCTCATTATTTTGTGACCCTGTCCCTTAATTTAAGAACTGACTGTAGTGCTGAAAGATGTTTTGTCAGCTACGTTCGTTTTATAGCTCCAGAACTTTAGACTGCGACAGAATCTTTAAACTGCACTCATGATTTGCTGATCGACAACATTTGGGTTGCGAGGCGAAATTCTGCCAGCTTGATTTTTGCTGAAGCATTTATTTCAACCGAGGGTTCGACTTTCTCATTAAGTCCTCCTTCATGCTTCATTTACCTTCAGCTTTATCAATTTCTCTGTAACGATTGTTTCAACTTCTGAAAGTTGATCACACATCCGAGGAGGCTCGTTTTTTCATTTCTGCTGAGGTTCCGTCTTTATTATTCCCTCCATGACTGATAACGCTGCTCTCTTGGTGAGACGTGCCCATTCCGGTTATTTTAAAAGATGGAGTACCAGGCGGATGACAGAAGCGAGTACTTGGACTCATTTACAAACACGATCATTGTAAATAACAGCTTCATGATGTCTGATGTCTGAGATATTTAGCTTTTTGACCCATTCCTCCTGTCAAAACTGTCTTCGGTTCTGCTAGATTGCGAGCAGCCCCCTGACTGACGACTATTTTCCGGTTGACCGGTTCTTCTATTGCGCTGATGTCCACAACCTGTAACGGGTGGTGATGAGGCGGAACACAGAAACTCCACACCAAATTGATTCTGGGCCCAAGTGCACTGGCCAAACAGAATCAGAACAGAATAGGGAGTCTGATAATGCTGTCTCTATGAAAAATACAAAAGTGAAGGATCAACCGAGATGGAATTTGATATGACAGTGCAGGCGTCAAAGGGCGAGCGCTATTGAACTCGGCTCAGCTCAGAAAAATATGATTCAAAAGTTGTATGAGTGGGTGGGGAGCCAGTTCATTCAATGAATCGCACCACAAACAGAATCTAAAACTATGGTGGGAGAGCACATGGTGGATAGAGAGAGCACCAGCTACTCAGTCCACCAGTACACTGAGACCTGACAACAGCCCAATGCTTCTCCCTCAACCCTAAATAACAAAAAAAGTACTTGCAGCTGCTCAGGTGGCGCAGCGGTAAAGTACGCTAGCTCACCAGAGTTGGGGTTCTGAATGCATCGCATCGAATCTCGACTCTACCTCTCCGACTGGGCTGGGCGGCAGTATGAACAACGATTGGCTGTTGTTAATGGCTAGGGGGTAAAAAAAGTCGGATCGTAGGTCCTCATAACTGGTGCAACTGCGGCCCCTGCTGGCTGACTGATGGCGCCTGCACAGGGCTGAGGAATAATGCTGATGGGGGCGTGGCCCTCCATACACAGTGCCAGTTAAGAGGCGTCCTCAGTCAGCGGTGAAGGGTGGAATCAGTATAGAGGACGCAATCAGGGTAACTGGACACGACTAGATTAGGGGAGAAAAATTGGGGGAAAAAAGTGGGGAGCAATAGACAAATTAAAAAATGTACTGGCACCCAAGTGGTGGAACGAACTTCCCTAGTCTGTCCAAACATCTGAGTCTCTTGCTGTCTTTAAAAAAAAAACGATTAAAAAAACCTTCATCACCTCTTTACTAAGCACTTAAGCTGACTTGTACTTACTTACTTACTTACTTACTTATGCTCTTATTCATTTCTTGGAAAAAAAGAAAGAAAAAAAGCACTTTGGTTCTAACAGGTTTTAGCAGATTTGTGTTCTTGGACTGTTGTTTACTTTAACTAGAGTAAGGTAATGTTTACTATGGAAGCACTTCTGTAAGTCGCTCTGGATAAAAGCGTCTGCTAAATGCCCGAAATGTAGATGTAAAATCTAAAACTACAGAGGTAGACCTCAAGGTGGAAGGAGAGAGCACCAGCTACTCAGTCCACCAGTACAGTGAGACAGTGAGACCTGATAACAGCCCGATGCGTCTCTTTCAACCCTAAATAAGTAAAAAGTGAACAAAATCACTAAGGAGTCGTTTGTTCAGTGAGGAGGAAGCAAATACACCATATCGGATTGGAGATTTGACAAAAGCAATAAAAATGCCATAAGGGACAAAAGGCAAGAAAAAGATAAGAGAGGGCTCTGCGAGCGTCGGAGGAGGCATGAGCAGCAATATACCCACCTCGCCTGCAATCAGGGATCCCCCAGCAGCAGAAGACAAATTGACTACGCTAAATTGGGAGAAAATGCACAAATAAATAGAAAAATAAAATAAAGACTCAGCGCCGCTGACTTCTACAGGCTTCAGTAAATAGCCGCCTAATCGGCTGCTCTGAATCAGCGCTTATGAGCCCTGTTACTCCTGGGATGTGAAGTTTTTTTTTGTTTTTTTTTTACAGTTTTGTTCTTTTTATGCTGATAAGAATGAAGTTACACAACATTTGGTGTAACTTTAAAGGAAATAATACCCTCGGCTCTTTGTTATATATCATCTGTTTGTTTTTTTTCTCCTGATTTAGTGCACTCAGTTTTTGTCTTCCTCTGCTGAGAGATACCAGATTGCATCCGAGGAGAGCACGTCACTGTACACGCCTCTTCCGACACGCGTACAGCCCTCCTCTTCTCGCCCCTGCATTCTGCACTGGCGTCTCTTCCGCCGATCAGGGTCCTTACACAGCGTATGAAGATCCACCCACCCACACCTAGTTCGGCCCCCACCCTGCAGATACGGTGGCCAATTAGTATCTGCTGCAGGCACTGCCAATTATGCCCGCCAGATGGCGCCCAGCCGACCGGAGGCAACACCGAGTTTCGAATCTGTTTGTTTATACTCTCTCTCTTTTGAACTTGAACTTTGAAGGATGAAATAAAAACAATAATTAATCATTTGAAGTTGCACAACTCGTAGTTCAAACCTTTTTTGAATGTTTTCATGATCTATCGATTTTGACATGAATTCACCTGAATTTCTCCAGTTCAGAACATTTCATGTGTTGGTTTTACTTTTTACACCATGTGTAACAGAACAAAGGAACCTTTGTCAGCGCTACACACCCTTCATGGCCTTCAGACTCTAAATTGCGTTGAGAATGAATGATCAGCTAACGGCGGTGTGGCGAAATCGGTCAGGAAATGGATCTGTGCAGGCAACGCATCGCCAAAAGCAGAATCCTTGCTCTCCGTCCTCCGTCTCCTAAACGCTTTAGATATACAGTGGTGAGAAAAAGTAAATGCCCCCTCATCTTATTGCTTTTTGTGGCACTTTTGTCACTCCAACTGATTTTAGATTGAAAAATACACCGATCAGCCATAACATAATGACCACCTCCTTGTTTCTACACTCACTGTCCATTTTATCAGCTCCACTTACCATATAGAAGCACTTTGTAGTTCTACAATTACTAACTGTAGTCTATGTGTTTCTCTACATACTGTTTTAACCTGCTTTTACCCTGTTCTTCAATCGTCAGGACCCCCACAGGACCACTACAGAGCAGGTATTATTTAGGTGGTGGATCATTCTCAGCACTGCGGTGACACTGACATGGTGGTGGTGTGTTAGTGTGTGTTGTGCTGGTATGAGTGGATCAGACACAGTTTTAAATACCGTGTCCACTCACCGTCCACTCTATTAGACACTCCTGCCTAGTCGGTCCACCTTGTAGATGTAAAGTCAGAGACGATCGCTCATCTATTGCTGCTGTTTGAGTCGGTCATCTTCTAGACCTTCATCAGTGGTCACAGGACGCTGCCCACGGGGCGCTGTTGGCTGGATATATTTGGTTGGTGGACTATTCTCAGTCCAGAAGTGACAGTGAGGTGTTTAAAAAGTCCAGCAGGGCTGCTGTGTCTGATCCACTCATACCAGCACAACACACACTAACACACCACCACCATGTCAGTGTCACTGCAGTGCTGAGAATGATCCACCACCTAAATAATACCTGCTCTGTGGTGGTCCTGTGGGGGTCCTGACCATTGAAGAACAGGGTGAAAGCAGGTTAAAACAGTATGTAGAGAAACAGATGGACTGCAGTCAGTAATTGTAGAACTACATACTGCTTCTATATGGTAAGTGGAGCTGATAAAATGGACAGTGAGTGTAGAAACAAGGAGGTGGTCTCCTTGGCCAGCATGCAGGCCGTACTTAAAGTAGAGGGTAGGAACTGGATATGTCTGAATTAAAAAGCACTTTTACAGCATCTAATATTGTGATTCGTTTAAAAGATTCCGTCATACTCAGTACAGGATCGGCACATCTGTATCGTCAGGCGTTTTTTTTTTTATTGTTGTATCCTGATTGCTGAAGATCAAAGCAACATGAATGAAAGCCTTCAGGATCTAAATCCCGTGTGTCACATGTGGTCCTCTTTCAGGAGGCCAGATTTCTCTAACATCCAAATCTATCCAAATCCAGCTGTTGGCTGATGTGACACTCATTCTGGTTTCTCAGTATGACTTTCCCTCACAGGGATGAGACTCATATCGCTATAAACCAGAACAGACGTGGGATTTCCAACACAATACTGAACAAACGGCGGATCAAAGCATCAGAAGTGTTAATTTAAGTGGTCAATTCCCAGAGATTCCAGTTAAAGCCGTCAGATTTGGTCAAGCAGCTCTGCTTTTGGTGCTTATCTCTCTCGCTGCTGGTACCACCCCCACCTCCGTTCCCCCGACACATGTGCAGCTGCTGATCGCTTCTTTTCACTTGCCAGGGGTGGAGTCTGACCGAGCAGCAGTATGTTAATGAGGCCCACACACACACACACACACCCCAAAGTGCAGGCGCCTCAACCGGTCAACCCCAGTGATGATAAACTCTGTTTCAGCCGTTGTCCCTCCCCCTATAGACACACAGCCAATTGTGTGTCTGTGTAAGTCAAGTCAAGTCAAATTTATTTATACAGCGCTTTTTACAATGGAAATTGTCTTAAAGCAACTTTATAGAATCCAGGACCAACAGACCAAAAACCCCTGTCGAGCAAGCCCAGGGCGACAGTGACAAGAAAAAAGGCCCTTAAACTTACAGGAAGAAACCTTGAGAGGAACCAGACTCAGCAGGGACCCATCGTCTTTGGGCGACCTGGAGGAGACTTTAAATAAATAGGATTTACACAAATCATACAAACACAAAATTAAATTGAACTAAAAGTTATAACTAGCAAAAAAATAATTGGAGTTTTTCATTATTCAGTCCAGTCTGTGATAAAGTCCGTTGTAAGTTCTGTACATTTTTGGTGCAAACACGCCAGGTACCCCTCACATCTAGTAGGAGCAGCATTGTTGGCACAGCAGTCTCGACTTGCAGTCTTTAACCTGGAGAGGGTGAACAGGTTTCCGTCAGAACCACCTCGGGGTAAAACAACAGAAGATGTAGTTACAATGTGAAATCATTAAGAGTAAAATGTCAGTTTTACAGAGAGTAGCTTTAGACTCCGGCACCCCGAATTATTACAGCATAACTAAACTGCCCGGCCGGCTGATGGCAGTGCTGAGATTCGAACTTGAGAGCTTGAGATCTCAGCACTGCTGGGCTAGAATGTTTTACTGTGGCTTGTTTTTTCGGCTTTGTGGACCCTTCAGACACGCCGGCAGATTCAAGCGGTAGAGAAGACTGAATGTGTAAGACATCCAGGTTCAATTTGCACTGATGTACGACCTTTGCACCCTTGTTCACCTGCTGTAGTCCTTTGTTTCTGCTCTTATTCCTGGACTTGAGACTTTTATTTCTCCCCTCTTGCGGCTCTTTCTTCTGCGCCACAGTGAAGCGCTCGGCGTGTTTTTCTTTTCTTTTTTGCGCAGTTTGGGATTTTGCTGAGTTTGGACGGAGAGCAGGGAATTGATGCTTCGCTTTAGGCTAAGATGATAAAACCGTGATGGAGATCTTGCAATAAAACTATTGCTGGAGAAGCAGCCGCCTTTAATTCTACCGTCTTATCATGCTATACATCTCCCGAGGAGAAGCAGAGCCGGGGGAGCGGGACTGCCGTTCAGGAACCGAGACTGAAATATGAAAAAAATAATCTAATATGAAACATTTGTACTGGAAATGAAGTAGTGCGGTAATCGCACGGGCGTCGCCGCAGCTGGATTTATAGAGCAGAAGAGCGGCTCGTTTCAGGCTTCTGCATTATTAAATACACAAGATGATAAAAGTATTAGGACAGCCCTTTTAATTTCTGAATTTGTGTGCCACAGTAATATCTAACAGGTGTAATAAGTCAGTTATATAAAGGAAATGATATGCCTCCAACTTTAAAGCAGTAGTTTAGGGAAGGGCCTGTTTCAACATATCCTGCACAGAGCTCTGACCTGGGCCCCACTGAACAGCTTTGGAATGAACTGGAACACCAACTAGGGCTTTTATTATTATTATTATTTTTATTATTTTTATTTTTTTTGCATTTTTCCCGAATTTTCCTCCCAATCTAGTCGTATCCAATGACCCGACTGCATTACGCGTCCTCTATACTGATGCTAATCCCCACTTCTGATTGAGGTGAGCGAGACTGACACGTGTGCAGTAGCCGACTGCATTTTCTCACCTGCACAAGGCGAGTTCATATGCGGATCAGCTTTGTGTACGGAGAGCCACACCCTGATCACATTGTCTCTTGATCTCTTGTCTCTGTGCAGGCACCATCAATCAGCTGGCAGAGGTCGTAATTGCATCAGTTATGAGGTCCCTATTTGTCTCCCTGTATGACCAACAGCCAATCATTGTTCATGTAGCCACCCAGCCCAGCTAGATGGCAGAGCTGAGATTCGAACTGACGTGTTTGAAATGTCAGCTCTGGTGTGCTAGTGTGTTTTACTGTTGTGCCGCCTGAATGGCCCCAACTAGGGCTTTCTTGGCCGACGTCAGTGCCCAGCCATACAAACACTGTCATATTTTCACTGAACGGGCATAAATTCCAATACACAGACATACATCAAAGTCTTGTGAGAAGCCTTCGTAGGGCGAGTTCCCAAAAATCAGCAGAATGCTCACAACCCTCATCAGTCTGGCACCACGGCCTCAGAGAAATGCAAGTTTGCCAACAAGGAGCTGATAAAGAAGACGGAGAGAAGCCATGATATATAGAAAACCTTCCACTTGAAGCAACTTAGTGCTAATGAGGCGCAATTTACTGTTGATCAGGACTGACAGATCACACGCACAGTCAAGCCTCTGTACCCCATCTGCCAGCCAAACTAGGCAGCGCAGAGGAACACAAGACACATGTGATTGTGAACCGAGAGTCGTGGACAGATCATCATGCTATTGCACCTTTCTACCCCTATTTAGTTGGTGGCACTGTGTCTTGGTGGGTAGCACTGTCGCCTCACAGCAAGAAGGTCCTGGCTTGGATTCCCAGGTGGAGCCGTCCAGGTCCTTTCTGTGTGGAGTTTGCATGTTCTTCCCATGTCTGTGTAGGTTTCCTCCAGAGCTCTGGTTGCCTCCCACAGTCCAAAGACGTGCAAGTGAGGTGACCATGACTGTTTAAACTTGAACTGATGAATCTTGTGTAACCTGTAATTACCTGTCCTGTCATGAATGTAACCAAAGTGTGTAAAACATGATGTTAGAATCCTAATAAATAAATAATAATTTGCCCCCATCTGTCGACCAAACTCGGCTATGCAGAGGGACACGACTCCTGACGTGGAGCAGATCCTGGAAAGCTTCCACCACGTTTTAAACATTTACAATATGACGTATCTGAAAAGCTCTGCATTGCTGAAATGTACGTGCAGGCTGGATGTTCAGTTTTAGCACTTTTCCACCAAAAGAACTCTGGTTCTTGAACCGGTTCTGTTCAGGTTTCTTCTAACCTTGGTGTTTTGTAGAGAACCGACCCGCGTTTCCACCAGTTTTCCACCAGCTCGGGGTTCTGAACTAAAGCTTCAACTAAATAAAGCGTAACGGGGCTTAATGTACTAAAAGTACCACACAGAAACACAATTTCTCTCTGTTATTACTGATTATAAGTGCTCTGTACTGGTTATAAGTGCTCTGTACTGGTTATAAGTGCGTTATAAGAGCTCTGTACTGGTTATAAGTGCTCTGTACTGGTTATAAGAGCTCTGTACTGGTTATAAGTGCTCTGTACAGGTTATAAGCACTCTGTACTGGTTATAAGCACACTGTACTGCCCAAGTTCATCACTCAGCATTTTAGTACAAGCCACATTACGCTTTATTTTTCACGTTAAGTGTTTATACTGCCCGGGTCACTTTTACCACGTTATGTCACACAGTTCATCTCTTTAATGTCAGCGAGTATCAGCGGCAAACTGGCTCAAAATTTAATCAGGTGAACTTTAAAAAATGAAAGTTTAGCGCAACTTTCTCATGTTAAAGCGTCAAAACCTCAACACTGTGACGCCCACAGATGACGTCACAGTTCACACTGAAAAACCCAGTATTCTGTGGTGCCAGATTAGTACGCCATTTATTTATTTTTTTTGGTGAAAACACGCGGTTCAAGATCAAGTTCGCGAACCGAAACGGAGCCGGATCCGCGTCGGTGGAAAAGGGGAATTTGAGACTCGTGTGTTTATGCAGTAAATTCTGTGATCGATTCCGTTCCTGAGCGCACGCGTGTGGAAGCCTCTTTTAATTGAGACAGTGAGACAGAATTCCCCGCTGGTGTTCCACACGGCTTCATCGTTCCCAGAACCTTCAGTCCGCCTGCTCGTGTGAGTGCAGATCTTATCGGCCTGTTTGCTGTGGATCACGTTCAGAAGTTTGAGACCCCTGACGAGTTCTCGTAGCGGCTCAGGAGGTAGAACGAAGCAGCGTGAAGTAAAAGTTGGGCAGCCACGCTGCACCCTGATAGGTCGCATTAGTAAAGCAATACACTGGAGATTTGATTTGAGGTCTGAAATGAGTGATGGAGGAGGAGAAGTGAAGGATCCTGGAGGGGCTGAAATGAACGAAAGATTGGAAATGAAGCGGTGTGAAGAAAAGAGAGTACAGAGTGTAAAAACGATTTGGAGACACACACACACACACACACACACACACACACAGAGATAATTAATGGAGGAAATAAGACTCTTGTGGCACAGGAAATATTACCAGTATCAATCTGTGTGTGTGTGTGTGTGTGTGTGTGTGTGTGTGTGTGTGCTGGCAATGCAGCCGCCAGTGCCAGTTTTATGATATTCATCCAGATCTTAAAGGGATAGTTGAACTAAAAGTTTTAGCATGCAGAACCTTTTTGTCCAACAGTCGGATGGATTTTTTTTCTTTAAACAACGTTTTCCCCCCGAGTGTGGGAGCTACTTAGCATAATGAATGGAAGTCTATAGAAAGTTCTCAGCTAGATCCCCTCCAGGCAGAAAGAAGAAATAATCTTTGTGCTAACTCAACAGTCTGGGGTGTTTTACTCATTTTTTCCAGGAGTTAGAAAGCCCTTATTTAGGTTTAATACTGAGAGCTGTAATTCATTTCAGTGGTTTCTGCAGAAGTTCTGTCTTTAACCAGAGAAAAAAAGCCTGTTTTTATTCACCCGCTCAAACTAATGAACAGAGAGACGCAGGAATGTGACGATATGAGATTTTATATTATCACTAAAGCATTCATTACAATTTTCTCTGTTATTGAGTAAAGGTAAAGGGGGGCGCAATGAGAGTCGTCTAATAAAAAAGTTAAAGCCAGAGTTTTCTCCCGAGTGCAGCACATCAGCATCTCAAGATCAGCTCATAAACGTCACTGATTCTGGTCCTGCTTCTCTGTGCCCAAGTAAACAGAACTAGTTTGAAACAGTGGACTGATTGTCAGTCAACCTTTGTTAGGTGAACACTTTGGTGTGGTCATCTGTAAATCATGCTACACACATACACACAAAGCAGGTGCAGTGAATTCGAAGCTGCTGGAATAAGACTTGTGGCACTGGCCACATTCAAGCAAGCTTTACATCGCCATGGGCTTAAAGGTCGACGTTCATGAACAATTTGTACAGATAATCTTGGAATAATAATAATAATTATTATTATGATAATAATAATACAGTACATATCAATAATAATAATGATGTTAATAGCAGAACAATAAATATTAATAATAGTAGTAATAGTGTTATTAATAATAGTAAGGGTGATGCTTAGGGTGGCTCGGTGGGTAGCACTGTCGCCTCACAGCAAGAAGGTCCTGGGTTCGATCCTCAGGCGGGGCGGTCCGGGTCATTTCTGTGCAGAGTTTGCATGTTCTCCCCGTGTCTGTGTGGGTTTCCTCCAGGAGCTCCGGTTTCCTCCCACAGTCCAAAAACATGCAGTCAGGTTAACTGGAGACACTGAATTGCCCTATAGGTGAATAGGTGTGTGTATGTGTGTGTATGTGTGTGTGTGTGTCTGCCCAGCGATGGACTGGCGCCCCGTCCAGGGTGTTACTGTGTGTCTTGCGGCCATTGAAAAGCTGGGATAGGCTCCAGCAACCCCCCCACCCCCCACCCCCCGATTGGAAGCGATTAAGAAAGTGAATAAGTGAGGATAATGTTGATGATAATATTCAAAATAGTAGTAATAATAATTATAATAACAATAATGACGATGATAATAGTAATACATTAAATATTAATAATAATATGAATAATTGTGGTAGTAATTGTAATAATAATGATAATAGTGCGTATAATTGTAATAGTGGTAACAATAATAACAACAATAACTAATGATAATAGTAATACAATAAATATTAATGATAATATTAATAGTAATGGTAGTAATAATTATCATATTATTAAAGGGGTAATAATAATAAAAATAATAAGATTGTAATTTGATAATAAGTATAAGTTTTAATTGACCATCTATGATGCTTATGGGCTACATCAGTTAGTTATGCTGGTCCGATACTGCTGAGATCCACTTTTAGATCTCAGTGGTGCTATCGGCCAGCCAGGCGTCTACATTACATTACATTACAGGCGTTTAATTACTAGTCCAGTACCCAAACCGCTGTGCCTCCCCTGCCCTTACACAGACATGACTAGAAGTGGGGCGGTCCAGGTCCTCTCTGTGTGGAGTTTGCATGTTCTCCCCGTGTCCGGGTGGGTTTCCTCCAGGTGCTCTGGTTTCCTCCCACAGTCCAAAGACGTGCAAGTGAGGTGAATTAGAGATACAAAATTGTCCATGACTGTGTGAACTGATGAACCTTGTGTAATGAGTAACTACCGTTCTTGTCATGAATGTAACCAAAGTGTAAAACATGACGTTAAAATCCTAATAAACAAACAAACTGGGGGGCGACTATTAACTTGATTATCTGCGTCAGGCTGCAAAAATGTTGTCTTAAGGGCGCCGGCTCATTAAAATACAACCTGTAATATCAGTTACACAGATTTACTGATAACCGATGGTTGAAGTGCTGTGACCATTACTATGTGACCAGTGGTCAGTGAAGTGATACAGGTATAGTGAAATTACATTTCTTTTACCTGATCTCATTTACCTGTTTAAAAGAATATTTAAAAATATAATACATGGGCCGCTCAGGTGGCGCAGCGGTAAAAACACACGCTGGAACCAGAACTGGATCTCGAATACATCGTATCGAATCTCAGCTCTGTCTGCCGGCTGAGGCTGAGAGGCCACAGGAACAACGATTGGTCTGTTGTTCATATGGGCGGGACTAAGCCAGATATGGGTCTCTCTCTCATGACTGGTGCAATTACGACCTCTGCTGGCTGATTGATGGCGCCTGCACAGAGATGAGACAAGAGTGCTGTCAGGGTGTGTCTCTCCGTACACAACGCTGAGCTGCACTGCACTCGTCAAAGTGTAGGTGATAAGATGCCCATGTGTCGGAGGGGGCGTGGGTTAGCTTCGTTCTCCTCGATCAGAGCGGGGATCGGCGTTGGTGGAGAGGAAGCGTGACGCAATCGGGCAATTGGACGCGCTAAAAAGGGAGAAAAAGGGGAGAAAATGCATAAAGAAAATATATATATATATATATATATACAGTGTATCACGAAAGTGAGTACACCCCTCACATTTCTGCAAATATTTCATTATATCTTTTCATGGGACAACACTATAGACATGAAACTTGGATATAACTAAGAGTAGTCAGTGTACAACTTGTATAGCAGTGTAGATTTACTGTCTTCTGAAAATAACTCAACACACAGCCATTAATGTCTAAATAGCTGGCAACATAAGTGAGTACACCCCACAGTGAACATGTCCAAATTGTGCCTAAAGTGTCAATATTTTGTGTGACCACCATTATTATCACTGCCTTAACCCTCCTGGGCATGGAATTCACCAGAGCTGCACAGGTTGCTACTGGAATCCTCTTCCACTCCTCCGTGATGACATCACGGAGCTGGTGGATGTTAGACACCTTAAACTCCTCCACCTTCCACTTGAGGATGCGCCACAGGTGCTCAATTGGGTTTAGTCCATCACCTTTACCTTCAGCTTCCTCAGCAAGGCAGTTGTCATCTTGGAGGTTGTGTTTGGGGTCGTTATCCTGTTGGAAAACTGCCATGAGGCCCAGTTTTCGAAGGGAGGGGATCATGCTCTGTTTCAGAATGTCACAGTACATGTTGGAATTCATGTTTCCCTCAATGAACTGCAGCTCCCCAGTGCCAGCAACACTCATGCAGCCCAAGACCATGATGCTACCACCACCATGCTTGACTGTAGGCAAGATACAGTTGTCTTGGTACTTCTCACCAGGGCGCCGCCACACATGCTGGACACCATCTGAGCCAAACAAGTTTATCTTGGTCTCGTCAGACCACAGGGCATTCCAGTAATCCATGTTCTTGGACTGCTTGTCTTCAGCAAACTGTTTGCTGGCTTTCTTGTGCGTCAGCTTCCTTCTGGGATGACGACCATGCAGACCGAGTTGATGCAGTGTGCGGCGTATGGTCTGAGCACTGACAGGCTGACCTCCCACGTCTTCAACCTCTGCAGCAATGCTGGCAGCACTCATGTGTCTATTTTTTAAAGCCAACCTCTGGATATGACGCCGAACACGTGGACTCAACTTCTTTGGTCGACCCTGGCGAAGCCTGTTCCGAGTGGAACCTGTCCTGGAAAACCGCTGTATGACCTTGGCCACCATGCTGTAGCTCAGTTTCAGGGTGTTAGCAATCTTCTTATAGCCCAGGCCATCTTTGTGGAGAGCAACAATTATATTTCTCACATCCTCAGAGAGTTCTTTGCCATGAGGTGCCATGTTGAATATCCAGTGGCCAGTATGAGAGAATTGTACCCAAAACACCAAATTTAACAGCCCTGCTCCCCATTTACACCTGGGACCTTGACACATGACACCAGGGAGGGACAACGACACATTTGGGCACAATTTGGACATGTTCACTGTGGGGTGTACTCACTTATGTTGCCAGCTATTTAGACATTAATGGCTGTGTGTTGAGTTATTTTCAGAAGACAGTAAATCTACACTGCTATACAAGCTGTACACTGACTACTCTTAAGTTATATCCAAGTTTCATGTCTATAGTGTTGTCCCATCAAAAGATATAATGAAATATTTGCAGAAATGTGAGGGGTGTACTCACTTTCGTGATACACTGTATATAAAAATATACAGTGTATCACAGAAGTGAGTACACCCCTCACATTTCTGCAGATATTTAAGTATATCTTTTCATGGGACAACACTGACAAAATGACACTTTGACACAATGAAAAGTAGTCTGTGTGCAGCTTATATAACAGTGTAAATTTATTCTTCCCTCAAAATAACTCAATATACAGCCATTAATGTCTAAACCACCGGCAACAAAAGTGAGTACACCCCTAAGAGACTACACCCCTAAATGTCCAAATTGAGCACTGCTTGTCATTTTCCCTCCAAAATGTCATGTGATTTGTTAGTGTTACTAGGTCTCAGGTGTGCATAGGGAGCAGGTGTGTTCAATTTAGTAGTACAGCTCTCACACTCTCTCATACTGGTCACTGAAAGTTCCAACATGGCACCTCATGGCAAAGAACTCTCTGAGGATCCTAAAAGACGAATTGTTGCGCTACATGAAGATGGCCAAGGCTACAAGAAGATTGCCAACACCCTGAAACTGGGCTGCAGCACAGTGGCCAAGATCATCCAGCGTTTTAAAAGAGCAGGGTCCACTCAGAACAGACCTCGTGTTGGTCGTCCAAAGAAGCTGAGTGCACGTGCTCAGCGTCACATCCAACTGCTGTCTTTAAAAGATGGGCGCAGGAGTGCTGTCAGCATTGCTGCAGAGATTGAAAAGGTGGGGGGTCAGCCTGTCAGTGCTCAGACCATACGCCGCACACTACATCAAATTGGTCTTCATGGCTGTCACCCCAGAAGGAAGCCTCTTCTGAAGTCTCTACACAAGAAAGCCCGCAAACAGTTTGCTGAAGACATGTCAACAAAGGACATGGATTACTGGAACCATGTCCTATGGTCTGATGAGACCAAGATTCATTTGTTTGGTTCAGATGGTCTCAAGCATGTGTGGCGGCAATCAGGTGAGGAGTACAAAGATAAGTGTGTCATGCCTACAGTCAAGCATGGTGGTGGGAATGCCATGGTCTGGGGCTGCATGAGTGCAGCAGGTGTTGGGGAGTTACATTTCATTGAGGGACACATGAACTCCAATATGTACTGTGAAATACTGAAGCAGAGCATGATCCCCTCCCTCCGGAAACTGGGTCGCAGGGCAGTGTTCCAGCATGATAATGACCCCAAACACACCTCTAAGACGACCACTGCTTTATTGAAGAGGCTGAGGGTAAAGGTGATGGACTGGCCAAGCATGTCTCCAGACCTAAACCCAATAGAACATCTTTGGGGCATCCTCAAGCGGAAGGTGGAGGAGCGCAAAGTCTCGAATATCCGCCAGCTCCGTGATGTCGTCATGGAGGAGTGGAAAAGCATTCCAGTGGCAACCTGTGAAGCTCTGGTAAACTCCATGCCCAGGAGAGTTAAGGCAGTTCTGGGAAATAATGATGGCCACACAAAATATTGACACTTCAAGAACTTTCACTAAGGGGTGTACTCACTTTTGTTGCCGGTGGTTTAGACATTAATGGCTGTATATTGAGTTATTTTGAGGGAAGAATAAATTTACACTGTTATATAAGCTGCACACAGACTACTTTTCATTGTGTCAAAGTGTCATTTTGTCAGTGTTGTCCCATGAAAAGATATACTTAAATATCTGCAGAAATGTGAGGGGTGTACTCACTTTTGTGATACACTGTATATAATAAATGCATTTGTATGACGATAGTTCAAATCTCATGACTGTACCAGGTCCAGCCTGGCTCTTTTTCATTACACTGATTCTCTAACCCAAAGGCACGGCAGCTAATCTTCCCAATTTAATTTCACTGCTCTATTGATCTCTGTGTACGTTCACTCAGAAACTCGGTTCATATCACTTGTTTGCTCTGATATTACAAACTCAATTCTGCAGGGATCAGACAGTTTCAGATAATGAGGTCTGACTGTGTGTGTGTGTGTGTGTGTGTGTGTGTGTGTGTGTGTGTGTGTCTAAGGCGCTTTAATTCTTACATCATTAGAAGGTTGTGTGTGTGTGTATGAGTGTATGTATGGGTGTGTGTGTGTGTGTGTGTGTGTGCACTCAGAACATCAGAAGCTTGCTCAGCATTTCAAGTGTGTTAACAGCGCCATCACACACCGTGAGATCACAGTACAGTCCATTAGTTGTGTAATCTGGTGTAGGACCGGGTGTTAGGAAGCGACCGCCCCGTATGTGCTCTGTAAAGTAATGGTGACTGATATGTGAGGAGCAGTGAGAGAGAAACGGCAGAATGAGACGATTATTAAAGAAATAAATCAGACGGAAATAAAGAGCAGCTTTTTACTTTCAGTGTATTTTATTAGTGAAGACTGGGGTGGTTTCTACAACGTCATCAGAGGGGGAACAACTGAATATGTGTACAGTGGCAGGTATCACTGAACGACTAACGACTGTATACTGGACGACTGTAGGTGATATTATGAAGTGACCTGGTGGTTATACTGGACGACTGTAGGTGATATTATGAAGTGACCTGGTGGTTATACTGGACGACTGTAGGTGATATTATGAAGTGACCTGGTGGTTATACTGGACGACTGTAGGTGATATTATGAAGTGACCTGGTGGTTATACTGGACGACTGTAGGTGATATTATGAAGTGACCTGGTGGTTATACTGGACGACTGTAGGTGATATTATGAAGTGACCTGGTGGTTATACTGGACGACTGTAGGTGATATTATGAAGTGACCTGGTGGTTATACTGGACGACTGTAGGTGATATTATGAAGTGACCTGGTGGTTATACTGGACGACTGTAGGTGATATTATGAAGTGACCTGGTGGTTATACTGGATGACTGTAGGTGATATTATGAAGTGACCTGTTGGTTATACTGGATGACTGTAGGTGATGTTATTATGTGATACTGGATGACTGTAGGTGATATTATGAAGTGACCTGGTGGTTATACTGGATGACTGTAGGTGATATTATTATGTGATACTGGACGACTGTAGGTGATATTATTAAGTGATACTGGACGACTGTAGTTGATGTTATTAAGTGGTTTGGTTGGTATTACTGGATGATGTTATTAAGTGACTGGGTGGTTATACTGGATGATATTATTAAGTGACTGGGTGGTTATACTGGATGATATTATTAAGTGACTGGGTGGTTATACGGGATGATATTATTAAGTGACTGGGTGGTTATACTGGATGATATTATTAAGTGACTGGGTGGTTATACGGGATGATATTATTAAGTGACTGGGTGGTTATACTGGATGATATTATTAGGTGACTGGGTGGTTATACTGGATGATATTATTAAGTGACTGGGTGGTTATACGGGATGATATTATTAAGTGACTGGGAGGTTATACTGGATGATATTATTAAGTGACTGGGTGGTTATACTGGATGATATTATTAAGTGACTGGGTGGTTATACTGGATGATATTATTAAGTGACTGGGTGGTTATACTGGATGATATTATTAAGTGACTGGGTGGTTATACTGGATGATATTATTAAGTGACTGGGTGGTTATACTGGATGATATTATTAAGTGACTGGGAGGTTATACTGGATGATATTATTAAGTGACTGGGAGGTTATACTGGATGATATTATTAAGTGACTGGGAGGTTATACTGGATGATATTATTAAGTGACTGGGTGGTTATACTGGATGATATTATTAAGTGACTGGGTGGTTATACTGGATGATATTATTAAGTGACTGGGTGGTTATACTGGATGATATTATTAAGTGACTGGGTGGTTATACTGGATGATATTATTAAGTGACTGGGTGGTTATACGGGATGATATTATTAAGTGACTAGGTGGTTATACTGGATGATGTTATTAACTGACTGGGTGGTTATACTGGATGATATTATTAAGTGACTGGGTGGTTATACTGGATGATATTATTAAGTGACTGGGTGGTTATACTGGATGATATTATTAAGTGACTGGGTGGTTATACGGGATGATATTATTAAGTGACTGGGTGGTTATACTGGATGATATTATTAAGTGACTGGGTGGTTATACTGGATGATATTATTAGGTGACTGGGAGGTTATACTGGATGATATTATTAAGTGACTAGGTGGTTATACTGGATGATATTATTAAGTGACTGGGTGGTTATACTGGATGATATTATTAAGTGACTGGGTGGTTATACTGGATGATATTATTAGGTGACTGGGAGGTTATACTGGATGATATTATTAAGTGACTAGGTGGTTATACTGGATGATATTATTAAGTGACTGGGTGGTTATACTGGATGATATTATTATGTGACTGGGTGGTTATACTGGATGATATTATTAAGTGACTGGGTGGTTATACTGGATGTTATACTGGATGATATTATTATGTGACTGGGTGGTTTTACTGGATGATATTATTAGGTTAAACTGAACGACTGGCTTTGAGGTGGAAATGCAGCATCATTACCGATGGACTGAAGATGCGAGTGGAATTAATCAGATAAATTACGGTTCAGTGTTTTGGACTTTGCTCAAACTACAGCTGCACCAGCCCGGTGTTATTCTGTACTTTAACACCTGATGATGAGGGTGTGAATGAAGCTGGTGTACTACAGTTCTCTTTTACTGTTCGGTTCATAGGTTAAATGACAGTGCGAGCATTTAGCTTTAATTACAGAATCATTCTCCTAATCGTTTAGAAGAGAATCGTCTAGCTCCAGGCACCTCATCCGTTTGTCCTTAAAAAAACTACACTTTGATCTCACATAAGCTGGATGTTCGTGCATAATTGGATTGCGATTCTTTATGAGCGTCATTAGTGTGATAGGTGCTGGATTGTTATGGCTTTATTTTATGCCCATGATCTCTGAAGAGAGTTAGCGCTAATGCAAAAGAAATGAGACGATCACTCAAGCCCGGTCTTTGCCCTCTGTGGAGAACTAATGCCAGGGCTTTTTGCAAATGAAAACGGAATAAACAAACCAATGAAACGATAATCAAGTAAATGGATGAGACGATAGGGTGCCGTGTCAGATCGGATTTGTTTATGTGTGAGCTTATAGACACAGAAAAAAAGCTTTAGACAAAAAACACAAATTAATTAAATTAATCTCTGTTGATAAAGCTTAGTACTATGTTTAGATCTCAGTGCAGGAGGTGTGGCTTCTCTGTATCCATCAGTACCAGTAAAGGAGGTGTGGCCTCTGTATCCATCAGTACCAGTAAAGGAGGTGTGGCCTCTGTATCCATCAGTACCAGTAAAGGAGGTGTGGCCTCTGTTCCTTTCAGTCCCAGTAAAGGAGGTGTGGCCTCTGTATCCATCAGTACCAGTAAAGGAGGTGTGGCCTCTGTATCCATCAGTACCAGTAAAGGAGGTGTGGCCTCTGTTCCTTTCAGTACCAGTAAAGGAGGTGTGGCCTCTGTTCCTTTCAGTCCCAGTAAAGGAGGTGTGGCCTCTGTATCCATCAGTACCAGTAAAGGAGGTGTGGCCTCTGTATCCATCAGTACCAGTAAAGGAGGTGTGGCTTCTCTGTATCCATCAGTACCAGTAAAGGAGGTGTGGCCTCTGTTCCTTTCAGTCCCAGTAAAGGAGGTGTGATCTCTGTACCCATCAGTCCCAGTAAAGAAGGTGTGGTCTCTGTATCCATCAGTCCCAGTAAAGAAGGTGTGGTCTCTGTATCCATCAGTACCAGTAAATGAGGTGTGGCCTCTGTTCCTTTCAGTCCCAGTAAAGGAGGTGTGACCTCTGTACCCATCAGTTTTAGTAAAGTAGGTGTGGTCTCTGTACATGTCAGTCCCAAAAAATTAGGTGTGGCTTCTGTATCCATCAGTCCCAGTAAAGAAGGTGCGACCTCTGTACCCATAAGTCCCAGTAAAGAGGATGTGGCCTCTGTACCTGTCAGTCCCAGTAAAGGAGGTGTGGCTTCTGTACCCATCAGTCCCAGTAAAGAAGGTGTGGCCTCTGTTCCTTTCAGTCCCAGTAAAGGTGTGACCTCTGTACCCATCAGTCCCAGTAAAGAGGGTGTGGCTTCTCTGTACCTGTCAGTCCCAGTAAAGGAGGTGTGTCCTCTGTACCTGTCAGTCCCAGTAAAGAGGGTGTGGCTTCTCTGTACCTGTCAGTCCTTTTAAAGACGTGGCTTTTTTACCCATCACTCTCGATGAAGGCGTGGCCTCTGTGTCTGCTTGAAGGTGTGGTGTCTGAACCCATCCCTCTTATTTAACTGAGAATCATGGGTAAGTCCCATTCAGAAGGTGACCTGGACCGCTCTGCTGTACCAGTTAGCAGCAGTTGGTTTATTTAATGGGGATTTCTGGCTCCTCGGTGTGATTTATGTTTATTTCCAGAAGACTGCAGCTCACCGTATCGACCAGAGACGTCTGATCCAGTAGCTCATATCACCGTCAACAGATCATAACAGATGATCTGTAAGAACACAGGACTCACAGCTCAGCTCCTGCTGGAAGGTGTATTGATCCGACTCTGTGTTTAACACACAGAGACAAAGTAATATAGATTTTTTAAAATTTGACGTTTTAGTCTTTAATTAGACAAAAAACTATTTTCTTTAAATAGGGATGAAGGGATTCTGTATTTTCTGGCCTGATCAGCCATAACATTAAAACCACCTCCTTGTTTCTACACTCACTGTCCATTTTATCAGCTCCACTTACCATATAGAAGCACTTTGTAGTTCCACAATTACTGACTGTAGTCCATCTGTTTCTCTACATGCTTTTTGCAGCCTGCTTTCACAATGTTCTTCAATGGTCAGGACCCCCACAGGACCACCACAGCGCAGGTATTATTTAGGTGGTGGATCATTCTCAGCACTGCAGTGACACTGACATGGTGATGGAGTTTTTAAATACCGTGTCCACTCACTGTCCACTCTATTAGACACTCCTACCTATCTATTGCTGCTGTTTGAGTTGGTCATCTTCTAGACCTTCATCAGTGGTCACAGAACGCTGCCCATGAGGCGCTGTCGGCTGGATGTTTTTGGTTGGTGGACTATTCTCAGTCCAGTAGTGACGCTTTCATCATAAGTTGCGTACCGTTTTACTGGTTCCTCAGGTTCCCCAGCGTGCTTTCACTCAGGAAAGGTTACTCAGTTCTTGCTCTCGTTCTCTTTTATTCTAGCACAGCGGTTCATTCTTTTACTGAACTTCTCTCTCTGTATAAAGGTTAGCTAGTGAATGTGCGACCGACACCTTCGTGGTGTTTAAAACGGACTGTTAGGATGTAACAGAGTTATTGACTCCTGATGTAACACACAGATTCTAAAGCGTCCTGATTTTTTTATTTCTTTATTAATAATACTGTGTATTTAGGGCTGTTCAGGGCATCCTGACGTACCGATTGATTAGGTCCATGTTTTTTAAATCCATCTGCAAGCTTTACTCCAATTCAGAAGCTCTGCTGGATTCTGAAGAGCTTATTTTTTAATTTTTTTATGAAGTTAGCTATTTATGTTGTTTTGTGAGCTGGAACTTGAAGACACAATGCAGTTCATGTTTACTGACTTTCTGTAACCTCAGTCTTACTGGAATCTTAAAATGGTGTAAGTTTTTTAAACTAAGCCTGACTAGGCTGGAACTAGAGCGGTCATGGCCAGAGGGATCTCCAAAACAGAAAGGGGGGCTACAAACAGCAGTCTGACAAGGCAAGAACCGCAGACAGATTGTTGGACGACCTATTGATGTCCGAGGACATGAACGCTGTGGTCGCTGGTACTGACCAGCAGAAGATCTACTGTGGATCAAATTGCAGATCATTTTAATCCTGTTGACGAGATGAACGTGTCACTATAGACTTTGTGGCTGGCAGTAAAACAGAGGCGCCCTCGCACCGATCCGTCTTTTAATGAGTGCAGGAGTGAGAGTGAGAGCGAGTGCAGGAAGGACAGATGCCTCGTGTCTGAAATCGAAAGGTAAAGAAAAACGGGAAAGCAGCTGCATCAGTCATTTCTCCTCCTCGCTCCAAGTGAACTGCTGGAGAGACGTGATTATGGGGATAAAAAAGCTGACGCTGGAGGAATTGAAATACCTGGGAGTTTTAAACAAGGTGAAAAATGCTGAAGGACCGTCTCCAAAACGCTCTCGTACCCCATCAGCACCTTTAGCTCGGGATCATTTGTAATACTCTGTACAGTTTTGTGTCATTAGCTTTGAAATGAGAGGATTTATTCGTCTCCTTCCTTTTTTATACATGGTGCAATATTAAACGTAACAAACAGAGGTCAAACAACAAGCATTTATCTAAATATACACTGTATAGACAAAAGTATGAGGACACCCCTTCTAACTTTTTTATTTATGTGTTTTTTCCATTTCTGCTGACAGCTTTATATAAATCAGTTATATAAGGGAAATTCTATGCGTCCAACTTTGCAGCAATGGTTTAGGGAAGGTCCTTTCCTCTTCCAGTATGACTGTGATGAAAAGACATGACGAAAAGCCCCACTGACCAGCTTTGGAATGGACTGGAACATCAATTGAAGCTTTCTTGAGCAACATCACTCTCTCACTCACTCACTGTCTTAACCGCTTATCCATTCAGGGTCGCGGGGGGTGCTGGAGCCTATCCCAGCTTTTCAATGGGCGCAAGGCACACAGTAACACCCTGGACGGGGCACCAGTCCATCACAGGGCAGACACACACATATATACACACATACACACACCCATTCACCTTTAGGGCAATTCAGTGTCTCCAATTAACCTGACTGCATGTTTTTGGACTGTGGGAGGAAACCCACGCAGACACAGGGAGAACATGCAAACTCCGCACAGAAAGGACTCGGACCGTCCCGCATGGGAATCGAACCCAGGACCTTCTTGCTGTGAGGCGACAGTGCCACCCACCGAGCCACCGTGCCGCCCTGACCAACATCTGTGGCCAGTGATACAAATGCAGTCCTCTTTGACTAAATGGGCACAAATTCCCATACACAGACATATTTCATGGCCTTTTGAGAAGCCTACTCAGAAGAGTGGCTGCTGTTCTAGCTTAAAAGATAACATAGAGGTACTAAGATGTCCAACAAGCTCATGGTCAGGTGTCCAGTGTTTTTAGCCATGCAGTGTACTTAGCCTTAAAGCATATACTGTACTTACATTGGGTGCTGATGATGCTTCATGTAAAACGCTTTTCAAATCATTTTGACGACTTGCATTGACATTGGTATTGATATTTTTTCTAGCCTTTCACTTGGTTCGATTTCCAGGCGGGGCGGTCCGGGTCCTTTCTGTGTGGAGTTTGCATGTACTCCACGTGTCTGTGTGAGTTTCCTCTGGGAGCTCCGGTTTCCTCCCACAGTCCAAAGACGTGCAAGTGAGGTTAATTGGAGATAGAAAATTGTCCATGACTGTGTTTGACATTAAACTTGAACTGATGAATCTTGTGTAAGCAGTAGCTACCTGTCCTGTCATGATGTTAAAACCCTAATAAATAAAAAAAATTGTAGCCCTTCACTGTGCAGCAATGCAGCGATCTAATGCGGCAGCTTGTTACTGAGGGGACCCAGTCGGTACAGGAGGAATATAGAGAGAGCTCAGTGTGCTCCAGTGGCCGTGCTAAAGCCCCTTGTTAGAATTTCCCCGCTGACCGCTGAACAAACAGGACCAGGAGGCTACTAACATTGTCCAGATACCACTGAACTTCCTCAGATGTCTTGTGGAGTCCATGTCTCCAGAGGTCAGAGCTGTTTATTTATTATGGTGTTACTGTGATTTTGTTTGTCCGGTTTCAGCAAACCGATGACATCATGAGGCAGTTCTGTTAAAGGTTAGCGGGAGAACCAGACTAGAACGGGCGCAGCACAGGAAAGCACCGAGCGGCTCTCAGAACAGAGCCGTTATTGATCGCTCTCTGCTCCACTGGGTGCGTCTATAAACTGGATTAGAGTTTTCTTCTGAACAAAAGCCTTTAAGTTTCTAAACTCTCTGCAGAAGAGCTCAGCCTGAACCACTCGTACACTTCTTCTCAGTTTTTCACTTTTCAAAACAGTTAAAAAGCAATAAAAAATACAATAAAACCTTGTAAATAATCGCAAGCCCAATGCAGCACCTCCACACTCCATAGGAAACGACGGCACAGCAACGCAAAATCGGTTCTGCCGCTTCTCGTGTGAACGCGCCCAAACGCTAACCCCTTGGTTTACACCGCATGCACGTCAAGTTTATGGGTACAGATTTCTCAACGAGTTTAAAAGATTTTGAGTTTAGGGGACGTTGAGTTACAAGGTACGGCTGTAATCGCTACATGTTTTATCAGTGATACCATAGTGATGGTTTTCCTGTTTATTTAAATGCAGTTTATGATTGATTTAATTGGTTCATCTGAAGCGTAAGGTTTGTTATAACAACAATTGGGCTTCGGTAGGTCAGTGGTTAAGGTATTTAATTAGTAATCAGAACGTTGCTAGTTAAATGTTTGGCCCCTGTGCAAGGCCCCCAAACTTTAATTGCTTGTTTTTTTTTGTACTTTTAAAAACAGAACAGATGGTTAAAACAATTGTGTTTTCTTACACTATAATTGTGGGTGGCTCGGTGTCGCCTCTCAGCAAGAAGGTCCTGGGTTCTTTCTATGTGGAGTTTATTATATATTATTATATTTAAACGTGTTACAGTTAAACATGTACAGTCAACCCTTGAGTTACGAACGGTTTACCATACGAACATTCCGGGTTACGAGCAATCTTTTTGAACTTAATTTCAGATTACGAACAGAAATTCGCGAAACACGTGACGTCACGAACAAGTTGACTCCGACCGTCTCTCTCTCTCTCTATATATACATACAGTGAGCGAACATTCGGACAGCGGACGGTGTTTTTCCGGTGTTTTCAATATTAAAATGTCACCAAATAAGGAGCAGAGAGAGCGCAGAGCTGAGAAACATACATTTGTTGTTGTATAATTACTCCTGCCAGTAGCTGTCACTGTGTATCAGACAGAGGGGACAGTGAGTGAGAGAGAAGAAGGAACTCGGCTCAGTAAAGTATTCTTTCGTTCGTGCAATTACACCTACAAAATACAACACTATTGAAATAAAGAAGGAAATAATAGAGAAATATGAGAGTTATTGTTGTTTCTGGTAGATACATTTTATAAAAAAAAGAATAGGAAATGTATTATGGTGTATGAAATGTGTGTTTTATGTACAGTACTACTGTGTATTTTTGTTTATTATTGTTTATTACAGGAATGTATATTCTATAATTTAAGAACAGCCCTTCAGAACCAATTACATTCGTAAGTCAAGTGTCGACTGTACTTGTAGAACAAAAGCTAATAACAATTCTATATTACACTTGTTTCCTCACAGCGGGCAGAACTTGTCATAAAGTTATCAGTAACAAAGTTCACTCATTTAGAAATTGAACCCATTTGAAATTGATCTCTCATTAAATTACTGTTGCTCAAACCTCTGCAACAACCAGCAACAGCCGAGGCAGCAAATTTAACCCTTCACATTCCAATACAAATTGAATAGGCAGGTATGATGGATTGGATTAGTTTGCTTGATTTATATTTGTTTAAATGCTGTTTGTCAGATTATGAGCAGATAAAATAAAATGTAAACTGCTCATTATAAAATATTATTCCTCGACCTGTAAAATGCAGATTTATTTTCTGCATGGAAAAGTACAAACATTTAGTTTAGAGGCAAGTTGTGATTAATTATTGATCTGAGCAGCTTACAGCACTATCAAGGGTTTGAGTTTCTGCTCTGTGGTTCGAGTTCAGTCGATTGTTTGAGGGCGGATCAGACGTTTGCCGACACTTCAGAAAATATTGATCAAACCCAGTTGTACAAGCGGGACTGTCGTTCCCTGGTGTGCAACATGCTTGTTATCCTGCTCGCTGAGTTTTGGATTTAGTTAAACTTAATCTTTAAGTTTTTTCACTTTGTGCTCGATAAGTTCTGGACTTTTGAGTTTCCTTTGTTTGACTCGGAGCGTTTGGGGCGGAGAGGAACTGCAGCGCGGAGCTTCTTCAGGACACAGATTATGAAATAAAAGAGAAGTCGAATTACTGTGATTCAGTGTCCACTGTACAACCAGCCTGAGAATTAGATTTCATAAATGAAAGGTCATCCAGAGAGTGCTCACTCCCTCACACACATGCGTCATAAGTATGTGGACACGTGTCTGTATTATTAAGTTATGTGGCAATAGTTAGGTAAAGCACCTTTTCTGTTGTAGCTTGATTGCCCCCTGTGTACAATCGAGGTCCATAATGACTTAACGGCGCTAAATGTGAGGTCATCTGTCCATGAGCTGAAGCTGAGATGTAATTGAGTTATGCAGCAAGACCGTGAACCAAAATACACAATCAAGTTCAGATCTGAATGTCTAAAAAGAAATATAATTTTTGGCTTTTTTTATATGCATGTACTCTATATGGCCAAAAGTATTTGGACACTTGACCATGAGTTTGTTGGACGTCCCATAAATAATGACTTTTATTTTTGTGATCATTTCAGCTAGAAGAACAGCTGCTCTTTTGCAAAGGCTTCTCACAAGACTTAAAAGTGTGTCTGTCTATGGGAATTTGTGCACATTTAGTCAAAAAGATGACAGCATTTGTATGGCTGGGTTGAGAAAGCCTCGGTTGAAGTTCCAGTTCATTCCAGAGCTCTTCAGAGGCGCTGAGGTCAGGGCTATCTTTATAGAGTTCGGTTTGTGCACAGGGGCACAGTCATGCTGGAACAGGAAAGACCTTCCCTAAACTGTTGCTACAAAGCTGGAAACATATCATTTCCTTTTTATAATTGATTTATTACAGCTGTAATTAACTGTTGTGAGTGTGTACAATTATGAATTCAGTAATTAGGTGTGTCCCAGTACTTTTGTGCATATAGTGTAAGAGCTGTGTGTGTGAATTGTAGGATGTTAGTTAAATGAAAAATTTTTTAAAAATTTGATACAAATAGAGAAAAAAATTGAGAAAAAAAGGAAAAGAAGAGCAGACAGCAATGAAACAGCTACACAGTAGTAATGTAAAGATGTAAGCTTGCACACTAATAATAATAATAATAAGGTAAATAACAATAATAATAACTAGAGAGACGCATTTCCTGAAGAAAATGCGAGTGTGATTGCAGTGCAGCGGGTGGGCGGGTGTGCGTATCCAAATGCTGTATCTGAATCGGGGTTACATCAGTGGGCGTTACGATTTAGAGTTGGAACGGCGTTGATATCTCGAACTTTAAAAAAATAAATGGAAGTGAATGGGGTCAAAAATGGGCGTGGCGGGGGGGCGGTTGTGTGTATCCAAATGCTGTATCCAAGTTGAGGTGTCATCAACGGACCCGACGATTTAGAGTTGGAACGGCGTCGATATTTAAAAAATTGCGGACGAAAAAACGCAGACAAAAAACGGGTGGAAGAATAAGACTAAGACTAAGGGATAACGATCTTCTTCTTGTTCCTCATCCTTTGTCCCGTTTTTCGGTTACGGGGTCGGCATTTCCGGCTTCTTCCCGTTAGGGGTCGCCGGCGGGATCTGCCACAGTTTTAGGCCCGATGCCCTTCCTGACACGACCCTCCCTATTTATCCGGGCTTGGGACCGGCACTACAATGCACTGGTCTGTGCATCCCAGTGGCTAGGTAACTATGGGACAATTCAGTGTCTCCAATTAGCCTAGCGGCATGTCTTTGGAATGTGGGAGGAAACCGGAGCACCCGGAGGAAACCCATGCAGACACGGGGAGAACATGCACACAGGAAGGACCCGGACCACCCCACCTGGGGATCGAACCCAGGACCTTCTTGCTGTGAGGCGACAGTGCTACCCACTGAGCCACCGTGCCGCCCAACTAACGGATAACAATAATAACAATAGAATATTGCATAATAATTGGAATAATTGAGTAATTTTGTATTCTGGGAGACCCTAAAGCTGTCGGCTTAAATTGTGCTGAACGTCTTGATGTGAAATGAAAGCCGTGTGTATCTGTGCCGACAGAAAATGAGCCGTCACTCCATCAGTCAGTCGTATTAAAATGAGAGAAAATGACCAACCACCCAAACACACACACACACACACACACACACACACACACAGATCTTTCAAATCTAAACAATCGTATCCAAAATCAGCCTTAATCACGTCCTCCACGAGGTTCCAGCCATAAATCACAGCCCTGACACCCCTGCACGGAGGGGGCGGAGGACGTGTGCAGCGGGAACCTGGGCGTGTTGGAGATAATGGATCTATGAAGGCCTGTTATTACGTTACATCGTCACTGTAGGGGACGGCGGGGACGGGTGCAGCCGAGGCTTCACACATTTTTTACCTATTAAACCAGTTTAGCAGAAATGCGCTGCTAGCATTTCCGCTCAGCTGATGTGAGGTATGCAGACGCCAAAGCTCAACGGTAACGGATACCGAGCGACGTTGTAGAGCTTTATTTTATATTCTCACCCCAACGTCTGTGCAGAAATGCTTAATATTCACTCTCTCATTCACTCCCTCACTTTTTCACTCCCTCACTTTTTCACTCACTCATTCACTCTCATTCACTCTTTTACTCATTCACTCACTCACTACCTCACTCACTCATTCACTACCTCATTTGTTCACTCACTCACTACCTCACTCACTCATTCACTACCTTACTTCTTCACTCATTCACTACCTCACTCACTCATTCACTACCTCATTTGTTCACTCACTCACTACCTCACTCACTCATTCACTACCTTACTTCTTCACTCACTCACTACCTCACTCTCTTACTTCCTTACTTAAGCATTTACTCGCTCACTTAGTCACTCAGTCATTTACTCATTCCCTCCCTCCCTCACTCGCTCACTCACTCACTCACTCTTGGGTAAAATGCAACAAAAGGATCTGTGATGTGTTTGTTCCTTTCATGTCTGCAACACTTCAAGTTAGGATTCTGAGAAATAAGAGTAAAAAGTTTATAGAACATTAAAGGTTTCGACACATTCCACACTGAGCAGGTGAATTGGTACCAGGTGAGGGAATCATGATTGGCTATAAAAGGAGGAACCACCACAGGCTCAGACTTTACAAGCAATAACGTCACAATAGTAATAATGTTGTTTTACTGGAGAGGAATCTCTCGGGTCCAATATGTGTGAACACAATCCTAAATTCTGTCCAGATTTCTGAAGGGCCGTATTTTGTTTAAATGGGTTTTAATAAGGACTCCTGTATGAAATGCTTGGCCTGGTCCTGATCCCAGCGCTGGGTCGAGTTTCATTCATAGTTTTAACACTGATCCAAAGAAAAATAAAATAAAGTGGTTTGTGTTCAGAGCAGCAGCCGCCGTTACGTATTTAACATCTTCTGATCGAGTGTGATTCATCCAGCACAAATAAAAGTTTCTTTTTAAAGTTTAAGTGTGTGTGTGTGTGTGTGTGTGTGTGTGTGTGTGTGTGTGTGTGTGTGTTAGATTCAGGGCTCTTCATGCATCTCTCGTCACTGGCGGCTCATTATGGGGATTTAGTGCTGAAGATGAATTTTAAGTGAGTTTGTCGTTTTCACAAATTGGTTGAAATGTTCAGGTGCTAATATGAAGCGCTTTCTGGTGCAGTAATGTGCATAATGAGCTTCTCACCTCTGTACACTGAACACTTCTAGTGTGTGTGCAGATCCTTAAAAGTTTTACATTTGTTTATCTGTTAAAAAAAACCTTAAGTTGTCCTAAAATGTCTGAAATTGGTCTTCTGTAGGTTCCCAGATGATAAATACAATTCAGATTTCATATAAAGTTACACCTATAAGGCATAACATTATGACCACCTTCCTAATATTGTGTTGGTCCCCCTTTTGCTGCCAAAACAGCCCTGCAACTGTGATGCACTGTGTATTCTGACCCCTTTCTATCAGAACCTGCATTAACTTCTTCAGCAATTTGAGCTACCCCCACGTGCATCAATGAGCCTTGGTCGCCCATGACCCTGTCGCCGGTTTACCACTGTTCCTTCCTTGGACCACTTTTGATAGATACTGACCACTGCAGACCGGGAACACCCCACAAGAGCTGCAGTTTTGGAGATGCTCTGACCCAGTCGTCTAGCCATCACAATTTGGCCCTCGTCAAACTCGCTCAGATCCTCACGCTCAGATCCTCTCGCTCGCCCATTTTTCCTGCTTCTAACATCAACTTTGAGGATAAAATGTTCACTCGCTGCCTAATATATCCCCCCCACTAACAGGTGCCGTGATGAAGAGATAATCAGTGTTATTCACTTCACCTGTCAGTGCTCATAATGTTTTGCCTGGTCGGTGTATGTTGCTGTTTTAATAACAGACGTGATGTTTTTACACACTTTGCTTACATTCATGACAGAACAGGTAATAAACACTAACACAGTCTTGGACAATTTAGTATCTCCAGTTCACCTCACTTGCACGTCTTTGGACTGTGGGAGGAAACCGGAGCTCCTGGAGGAAACCCACACAGACACGGGGAGAACATGCAAACTCCACACAGTAAGGACCTGGACCGCTCCACTTGAGGATCGAACTTCTTGCTGTGAGGCGACAGTGCTACCCATCGAGCCATTGTACCACCCAATAACAGACTGAACATAGCAGAACCAACAGCTATAATACGTTTCAGAGGCACAAATTATTGCGTTCAGTTAGTGGAAACGTCTGAATCCGTACTGGCCACAACGGATGGGTATGACTTTCAGTCGAAGTCCACTTTCTCGATTTAATCGTCCTTTTGAGCCAGTTCTGTTGTCATGGTTGATGTGGAGGAACTCCATTGGCCTGCGCAAAGCCTTGACCTCAACCCTAATAAACAGTTTTGGGATGAATTGGAACATCATCAGTAAGCCTGACTTCATCCAGCATGAGTGCTTTACCTCACGAGTGCTCTTTTGACTGAACGGCCTCACTACAGAATCTTGTAAAAAGGTATCCCAGAGGAGTGGAGACTGGTATAGTCGCGAAGGATGGGCCAGCGTCATATTAATCAACACGGATGGTCAGGTGTCCACATACTTATAGCAATCACATGCATCTCTGTAGTGTGTTTGTGGTTGTGCATTGTATGGTCCGTGGAGGTGATGTACACACCGAGCGCAGCTGATTGTTGAGCGTCGATATTTTCCGGCATGTAAGAGTGTGTGAGTGAATCAATAACAGAAGAGAAGAGGCGGCCGGCATCGATTCAAATCCTAAAAGTTTTCTGTAAAGGAATGAGAAGTCTTACCAAACTAATCCCAGGTTCACTCCTCCACACGTGGGTCAGGCTTCTGCTCGTCTAAATGTTTGGACACTTTTCCACCAGCGGGAGCGCTTTGAGTTTAATCGATACTCGTCAGTGTGAAGCTGCTCGATGTGCCAAACCATCATTTCGAGTAAATCATGAAACTTTTCGTCTCTCGCCGGAGGTGAACGAGAGTCTGATGAGGTTCAGGTTTAATTCCAGGATTCATTTTGACCTGCAGGTGGAAATTAAATCAGAACTCCACGGGTCTTCTCTTTCTCTTTCTCTCTATTTGTAGATGTGGACGTTCTGTTCACCAGACCAGTACAGACCCGAGACCCTGTTTACTGCTATGTGATCCTCCTCTGTTGCTGCTGTGTACAGATGTGGCCTGGCTCATGCATATGGCTCTATGCATATTTCTCTACAAAGCTGACTGTATTCTGTGACAAAACAGGGTCATCCCTAAACTGTTTCAAACAAGCTGGAATTCATTTGATGGTAATTCACTAAATTATCTACAGACCATTCTTCTCGGGCGGGGTCGCCATATGTCCGGCTTCCTCTTAATCACTGGGCGATGCAGTAACACACACACTCACACACTCTCACTTTCTTAACCACTTATCCAATCAGGGTCGCGGGGGGGGGTGTGCTGGAGCCTATCCTAGCTTTTCACACAGTAACACCCTGGACGGGGCGCCAGTCCATCGCAGGCCAGACACACACACACACACCCATTCACCTATAGGGCAATTCAGTGTTTCCAATTAACCTGACTGCATGTTTTTGGACTGTGGGAGGAAACCGGAGCTCCCGGAGGAAACCCATGCAAACTCCGCACAGAGAGGACCCGAGGGATCGAACCCAGGACCTTCTTGCTGTGAGGTAACAGTGCTACCCACTGAACCACCGTGCCGCCCTGCAGTAACAAAGGGTTTTTTATTCGAACCCTGGATCCCAGCAGTAGTGAGGTAGCACATTGCATATGATGCTCCACTGCTCAGCCGGTTAAACTTGATACATAAAGGAATTTATGTTTCTCCTGTAACCAAAGTGTAAAACATGACGTTAAAATCCTAATAAACAAACAAAACAAACAAATGAGGAGAAACGCTCCGGCACACTCACTGTACAGCGCATCCACAGTTTATCCTGAGCACACCGTTCAGGTCCGGATACCGTCCGACAGGGCTGCTCACAGTTACTGCTCACGTACAATCCATAAACCCTCACCTGTGTGGGTGAGGAAGAATCCAATCGCAAAGACGAGAACTAAAAGAACAAAAGGTTTTTCTAAATCGCTGCAAATTAACAGCTAGGGGCAGAGATGCAAAAAAAAGGTTCATCGTTATTTTTGACAGTGTTTTTCATCCCTCTGATGCAAGTACCCACTTTTACACCTACGTGACTCGCCCTCGGATCCAAAAGCAGAGAACTCATGCAGGTATGTGCTGATACACATGTACACTTTACCTTGGGATAAAAGCATCCGTGTGACTCCGACACACAAAATAGGAACCTCTAATAGCTCCGTTTCCCCCCGAAAATCCGTCCTGCTGCGTCACTTCTCTGAAGAGCGGATTATTATTGTATTTTAAACAAAAGCTTGTTATGAAATGTTCTTTTCACAGATAATATTCTCAACAACACTAGAGATGCGTTCACCAACGTTCAGCTCCTAAAAAAAACATCATGATCATAAATGCGTCTGATAAAGAACTCGGTCTGCAGCACTATCACACAAACACTTTTGTTCGGTCGCCTGGTTGCCAATGATTAATGAGTCGTCAGGCCTTTTTTGTGTTCAGGATGAATCAGGGCGGCACGGTGGCGCAGTGGGTAGCGCTGTCGCCTCACAGCAAGAAGGGTTTAGATTTTGCCCGAAAATCTCAGTGAGCGTTTAGTCTGTTTGTACAAAATAATCTAACCAGACGACTGTGAGCAGATGGATCTAATCTGCTCATCACAAGCTGGTTTCATGAAGTTCATTCATTTGCAGCTACTGGTCACCTGTTAGAAATATAAACAAACGCCGACGAGGCATAACATTATGACCACTGACAGGTGAAGTGAATAACACTGATTATCTCTTCATCACGGCACCTGTTAGTGGGGGGGATATATCAGCCGGCAAGTGAACATTTTATCCTCAAAGTTGATGTTAGAAGCAGGAAAAATGGGCGAGCGTGAGGATTTGCGACGATGAGCACGTGAACATCGTAACTGGACCACGGAGCAATGGAAGAAGGTGGTGTCGAAGATGGTGTCGCTTACCTGGAGAACACATGGCACCAGGATGCACCAGTTTGAGGTGTTGACTTGGCCTTCAAATTCCCCAGATCTCAATCCAGTCGAGCATCTGTGGGACGTGCTGGACAAACAAGTCTGATCCATGGAGGCCACACCTCACAACTTACAGGAGTTAAAGGATCTGCTGCTGACATCTTGGTGCCAGATACCACAGCACACCTTCAGGGGTCTAGTGGAGTCCATGCCTCGACGGGTCAGGGCTGTTTTGGCAGCAGAAGGGGGACCAACACAATATTAGGAAGACAGTCATAATGTTATGCCTGATCGGTGTATATACTACATTTACATTTTCAGCATTTAGCGAACGCTTTTATTCAAAGCAACTTGCATTGTCAGTTGAGGGTTAAGGGCCTTGCTCAAGGGCCCAACAGTGGCAACCTGGCAGTGGTGGGGTTTGAACCAGCAACGTTTTGCTTACTAGTCCAGTACCTTAACTGCTAGGCTACAACTGCCCCGTAAATACTAAAAAAATCTAAAATTAATGGACATTTTTCGAAGACTCTGCTTTTTGTAACACACCAAAAAAGTCGCAAGTGTCAGTCACAAGTGGTAGATAAACTGACAAACCAGAATCACATAGAAATAACAAGCCAGAGCCAAAATACCAGCATTTACCCCTTTGCGAGGCTGAGCACAAATTGCTGCTTTGTGCAGTGAAACGTAATCAGAATGCACACACTGTAATGAAAACCATCAAACCCACTCTGAAAAAAGTCAATAATAGATCTGGCTGTGATAGATCCTGTGTTTGTGGTTTTCCTTCAATGTGTGACGGTGCAATTTTAAGCTTGTTACAGCTCTGGGTGTGGAGAAGTGATGAGAATCAGCTTCTCCGTGTTCGTAATTCTCATGACGCTTTTACTGCGTCATATGAAACTTCTTGTCTTATTGGAAGCTTTGAAGCTGCGTCAGTCAGATTGAAATTTGAGCACTGTGGAAAACGCCAATATCGAGAACCAATTTAACAAATGTGCTAAACGTCATCGCCCCACTTCATAGGAAACAATAGCATAGTCTGCGGAAAAGCCAAGAAGCAGAGAAACAGAGGCTAGATGGAGAAATGTTAAGTGTAACCAGGTGAAAACGGTTGGTAATTAGGTGATGACGAAGTGTGTCTGGATTGGTGAAGTGAGGGAAAGCGTGGGATTATGGGTAACATACTCCACCCAGTCTCTATTGAATAGGCTGAGCAGTTCTAGTTTGAGGGACTGTTAAGACTAATAGAAGAGAATAGAAAGCCTTTATTTGTCATATATACATTTACAGGGCAGTTGTAGCCTAATGGTTAAGGAATCAGGACTAGTAATCAGAAGGTCACTAGTTCAAGCCCCACCACTGCCAGGTTGTCACTGTTGGGCCCTTGAGCAAGGCCCTTAACCCTCAATTGCTCAGACTGTATACTGTAACTGTAATGTAAGTCGCTTTGGATAAAGGCGCCTGCTAAATGCTGAAAATGTAAATATACACGTTTACAGTACAACGAAATTCTTACTTCGCGTATCCCAGCTTGTTTGGAAGCCGGGGTCAGAGCGCAGGGTCAGACAGTGTATAGCGCCACTGGAGCCGAGAGGGTTAAGGGCCTTGCTCAAGGTCCCAACAGTGGCTACACTCTTACACTCACCAATGAAGTGATCATTCGATCAGTCAAAATTGATTCTTAATTATTATTGTCCTAGTAAAAGAGCTCCAAGAATGTGATTGAATAAAAAATTTGCAGGAACATTCATGGATGGATGGATAAATGGCTGGATGGAAAGAAAGAAAGAACTTTATTAATTCCGAGGGAATTTGGTTATCAGGTCTTTAGCTGTAGACATTCTTTTTTAAAATTCTTCTTTGTTTGATTTATCGCCTTCAGTTCCGATGGAAAATCTCGTTTATCTACTTTTTATGCAGAACCTGATCAGCTGAATGCTGATAAATCCCTCCAGCGCTCCGTATCAAAGATTAAAACATTCATTTTATAATTCAGAAGAAAAAGACAGGCCTGATTTATTTAAAGAGCTCATACAATAAAGAAATCTGAAGGAGATAAAATGTGGAATTAATTCAGAAGTAATGATGGAAACTTCACTAAAAGACCAACATGACTTTGGATCCCCCGAGTCGATCAGAGCAGCTCCTGTGTGCATTATTTAAGAGGACAGGGTAGAAACCTGCTGCTGCTCTCAGTGAGAGGTTTTCTTTTCACCTTTTCCGACTTTTTCCCACCTTTTTTTCTGAAATATTACTAAAACTTTCATGTTTGAATCAGGTTATTATTTAATTCAGCAGCTCACCTGAACCCTGTATGGTCTAAATATTAGAAAACGTCTGTCCTAATACACTGTCAGAACAGCTCTGTCCAGCCGAGTCCAGCGGTACCTGGTACCTCAACTTCTGTACGTGCACAGTGGATCGTACTACAGTTCGTCCTGTTGTCGTCTCTTCTGTGTTGTGTATGTGATCTCGGAGAAAACAGGATTAATCGGACCAGCTGACGGTCTGCAGCTGCTGCTGGAGTTTTTAAACACCTCACTGTCACTGCTGGACTGAGAATAGTCCACCAACCAAAAATATATTCAGCCAACAGCACCCCATGGGCAGCATCCTGTGACCGCTGATGAAGGTCTAGAAGATGACCGACTCAAACAGCAGCAATAGATGAGTGATCGTCTCTGACTTTACATCTACAATGTAGACCAACTAGGTAGGAGTGTCTAACAGAGTGGACAGTGAGTGGACACGGTGTTTAAAAACTCCAGCAGCACTGCTGTGTCTGATCCACTCATACCAGCACAACACACACTAACACACCACCACCATGTCAGTGTCACTGTAGTGCTGAGAATGATCCACCACCCTGTGGGGGTCCTGACGAGTGAGGAACAGGGTGAAAGGGGGCTAAAATAGGTATGTAGAGAAACAGATGGACTACAGTCAGTAATTGTAGAGCTACAAAGTGCTTCTATATGGTAAGTGGAGCTGATAAAATGGACAGTAAGTGTAGAAACAAGGAGGTGGTTTTAATGTTATGGCTGATCAGTATAATGGGGTATTGTTAAAACTTTATTGTTTGACATGATGTTCACTTTTTAACAGCCGAACTATAAAACAGTTTTACTTTAATTAAAATGTTTCATCTGAGACTATAAAATCATTTAGGGGACTTAATGAGGTTTTCATAAAGTACATTAACACTTAAGGCTCATTGTACACATTTGGCAGCTCCCTCGAAGCCGCCGCCAATTCAGAGATCACACAATTATGTGGACGAAAGTATTTGGACACCTGATCCTGAGCTTGTTGGATGTCCAATTTCAAAAACAGATGGTATTCAAACAGAGTGACCACTGTGTGATCCTTTCAGTTAGAACAACAGCCGCTCTTCTGAGAAGGCTTCTCACAAGACTTTGAAGAATGCCCGTGTATGGGAATTTGTGTCCATTTAGTCAGAAGTTGACAGCATTTGTATGACTGGACACTGATGTTCCATTCCAGAGCTGGTCAGTAGGGCTGAGGACAGGGATCTGTGCAGGTCATGCTGGAACAGGAAAGGACCTTCCTTAACTGATGCTGCAAAGTTGGAAGCATATTATTTGCTTTATATAACTGATTTATTGCACCAGTTAGCATTTGTTGAGCAGTTGCTGAAACAATTGAATTCAATAATTCGAATTTGTGTCCCGATACTTTTGTCTATATATTGTGTAAAAGCAGTTTGCAGATATGCTGATTGCACACGTTCGCTAGTTTAGGAGCTTTACGGAGGTTGATTGTTTTTTTTCCCCCTTTGTCTCAGACAGCCAACTTCTGTAATAAATCATTAAATGTAATTTCACAGTTTTTGCTTCCCCAGGCTTTTTAATCAAGAACACAAAAGCTCCAAGGTTTCAGAGATCCAATAACCTGCTGGAACTTAAAGGTTAACTTCATAACAAAAATACAGCCGTTGGTTGATATGTTCATCGCTGGGTGCTCGGGTGGCTGTGCTGACGTCTGCTGTGTCTGTGCACCGTGGTGGAGACCCGGGATGGACTTTCAGCAGTGCTAAAGAAGTCTGGGGGTGTGACGGACCGGATGAGAAGTCAAGCAAAGAGCGTAGCATGATCTGGTTTTATACACTAGCTCACCACGGTGGAGACCCAGTTTCTATCCCAGTATCACCACAAGTTTCTATGACCTAGAACCCCCAAGCTCTGCGCCTTTGTCTATAGTCGGGGCGGGCAGCTCCAGTCCAGAAGCCAACACGCAATGCCAGCATATCTGACAAACATGAGAGCACCAGACAACCCAGACGTCCGACCCCCAGGACCGAAGCCACACACCCCTAGTTTGGAGGGACTAATCAAAAGCCTGAGTAAATAAATATGTTTTCAATCTTGACTTGAACATTGATACAGTTGTTCTTGTCTGATGACAGGAGTTTGGTGGGGTCTATCCTCAGTGGGCTCTGACAGCGGTCAGCAAACCCGCTGCTGGTTTGTGAAAATAATGATTGGCCGAGGTGTAGAGGATTGATGTGTTGGCACCTCATTAAGGGTTAATTTGCTCCAGGGGGAAGCATTTCTATTCATCACGGTTTCCACCTTACAGATTTGCCGGCTTCTCTGTTCAGTCCAGTCTGGTCGTCTGTCGGTACAGATGCCAGCACACTTTTATACACTTTTTATTTCTGTGAACTCTTAGTGTCGTAGTTCTTTTTCGATTGTCACCGAGCTGCCTTAGAGGCGCCGTGTCAGCTCTTTTCTGGAGCGGGCCCCACGTCTGGACTCACCCTTGGTTTTCAGCTCTGCTCTGTCCCTGTTCTGTGCACCTTCTTTTTATGTTTGGTCTTTTGTTTGTTACTGTTTCCGTTATTTTGGCCACTGCTTTTATGATCCTGTTACCCTTTTTGTTTAAGGCTTTTCAGCCACAGTGTTAGATGTTCCACAATTTCTAAGCTTCCTGCATATCAGGTTCACTTTCAATTCTTGCTGGTGTGGGGCTACACCCGGGCACCTCAGTGATGAGGCGAGGTGAGGTGTGACCTGCCCTGTTACATGTTGATGGAATAAAAGATAAAATATCCCCCCAGCTAACAGGTGCCGTGATGAAGAGATAATCAGTGCTATTCATGTCACCTGTCAGTGGTCATATTGTTATGCCTGGTCGGTGTATGTGTATTATTATGTGCATCACCAAAACAAATTCCTCTTATGTGTAACATACCTGCCGAAATAAAGTGATTCTGATTCGCTTTTTCACATCCTGTCCCAACTTTTCTGGAATTGTGGTTTGTACTGTTTCGTCATTTACTCTGATGGAGCATTTTGGGTGTTTCTAAATAAAACAAATACAATCATAAAAATCATGCTTCTTATATTACAAATCACCATCCTGCTCAGTTACTGAACGCTTCACCAAAAATGTAAACACATTTTGTTTGAACACATAAACACAAACTTTGGAAACTTTTGGGAGTAGAAGTGAGAGGAACATCTGGAAGTGCAACACTGTCGTTTCTTAGCTGTGACTCTCATTACAGACTCAGGCAGAGTAGGGAAGCGAGGAACGGAAGCGAGGAGCCACCTGGACCGGCACTGTTTGTTCTGGTGTTGGGTTTTCGGGCGCCTGAAATGGATTCTGTAGATTGTAGATCCTGTATGATGATAAGGAGCGCAGGAGGAGAAGCAGCGACCAAGGATTTTCTGTTTTAAATGGGCCGACGAGCTTCGCTGGGTCGACCAGCATCTGTGGTTCTGTTTCCTAAACGAACAGATAAAACACGTCTCCGGGATTTAATGCCCGTGTTGTTTTTCTAGATCCTTCCACCAGGAGAAAATCCAGCATTAATGCGAAAGCTGCTGAAGTGAAGCCGTAATCCCTCAGACTCAGAGGAACGTTCACACCTTTCATCCTCCTGTCAGGGATTGTGTTCCTGCGTGGAGAATTATGTTTTATTATAAACAGATCATCGTACTTATGTGTAGAAAGAGCAGCGAGATCGAGTCAGAATATTTCATGTGTTCTGATTTGTTTGCATCTGTCAAAAAAGTTGCTATAAGCTTTTAAAAGTGTTTGTTTTTTCTGTTCTGGAGGATCGTCTCAGCCTCGCTCGTTGGAAACATGACTGACATGAATGGACCTGGAGTTACTCTTCAACCCAAACGCCCTGCTGTAAGTAACAACTCCTACACTTCACATCCACTAGCACAAATGATCCTATTTCAGTTATTCTAATAAAGAAGCACTTTTTATTGAGATACTCTATGACCAAAAGTATTTGGACACCTGACCATAAACCACCTTAAAACCACCTCCTTGTTTCTACACTCACTGTCCATTTTATCAGCTCCACTTACCATATAGAAGCACTTTGTAGTTCTACAATTACTGACTGTAGGCCATCTATTTCTCCACATACTTTTTTACCTGCTTTCACCCTGTTCTTCAATGGTCAGGACCCCCACAGGACCACCGCAGAGCAGGTATTATTTAGGTGGTGGATCATTCTCAGCACTGCAGTGACACAGACATGGTGGTGGTGTGTTAGTGTGTGTTGTGCTGGTATGAGTGGATCAGACACAGCAGCGTTGCTGGAGTTTTTAAAAAGTCAGAGACGATCGCTCATCTATTGCTGCTGTTTGAGTCGGTCATCTTCTAGACCTTCATCAGTGGTCACAGGACGCTGCCCACGGGGCGCTGTTGGTTGGATATTTTTGTGTATTATTTTTGGATATTTTTGTGTAAATGATATTTGTGATATCATTTAAATGGAAGTATTTAATCTGAATGAAACATTAGTGTTTACAAGAGCTAAAATCAATTTCCCTTTAGCGGCTTCAGGACGGTCTGTTCAGCGATGTCATTGCATTTCCGCCGTGTAGGATATTAAAAGAAGAATGGTTCAGGGATCCTCATGTATTATGCAGAGTTTCTGAATAATTAAGCACCATGATTGGAATTTCCCACACTTTATGAGAAATACCATAATGCCCTCAACTCCAGAGAAATCCGTCCCGGCATCTCCGCCGCCGGCGTCTGTACGATAATGTGAAGATCGATATCAGCTGGACGCAACGTCATCCTGAACTGAAGTTCAACACAGGAAACGATTCCGGCCGGCGCTGCACAGTACCCGCGTGCGACTCCATATTACTGAGGCGTCGTTTCTCAAGAATTAGGAACATCATGGCATGTAAGGTGCTCGGAAAATTGATGGAACACGTGGTCACTGTTCTGGTCTGCTTATAGGTCAGAGCAGACACTTTTATCCAAAGCGACTTACAGTACCAAGACAGTATACAGTCTAAGCAATTGAGGGTTTAGTGCCTTGCTCAAGGGTCCCAACAGTGGCAACCTGGCAGTGGTGGGAATTCAACCAGTGATCTTTCAACCTTACTAGTCCTGTGCCTTAACCTCTAGGCTTTATCCTCACTCACTCTCACTCACTTTCTTAACCGCTTATCCAATTATGGTCGGAGAGGTGCTGGAACCTATCCCAGCTTTTCAATGGGCACAAGGCACACAGTAACACCCTGGACGGGGTGCCAGTCCATCGCAGGGCAGAAACATGTACACACACGCAGGAAACCCACGCAGACGCGGGGAGAACATGCAAACTCCACACAGAAAGGAGTCGAACCCAGGACCTTCTTGCTGTGAGGCTAGTCTCAATACAGCTGTCTCAATAATTATGGCATAAACATTTAATATCCCTGACCCTCACATGCATTGTAGATATGAAATAGGCATGACCATCACATTTTATCAGCCAAATTTAGTAGGAACATCATTTAAAGTTGAGGGCTGCGATACATTCCAAAAAAAAGTTGGGACAGGGTTTTTTTTTCATTGTAAACTTTTTTTCCCTTCACATTCTTCAGCTGCTCAAGTCCAAGATCAATATTGTGGTTAATTTTGCTTCATAATGCGCCGTGTTTTCAGTAAGAGACAGTTCTGGACAGATCACCCTGTTGTAACACATGCAGAAGGTGGCTTAGCCTTGCCTCGCAGTAACAAGCATGTCCCCAAAAAAGAAGTTTGTGTGTGGGTACCCCTTAGCATTTTAACGTCATGTTTTACACTGGGGTTACATTCATGACAGAACAGGTAGTTACTGGTTACACAAGATTCATCAGATCAAGGTTTTAATATCAAACGCAGTCATGGACAATTTAGTATCTCTAATTCACCTCACTTGAACTTCTTTGGACTGTTGGAGGAAACCGGAGCTCCCGGAGGAAACCCACACAGACACGGGGAGAACATGCAAACTCCACACAGAAAGGGCCAGACCGCTCCACCTGGGAACCAAACCCAGGACCTTCTTCTTGCTGTGAGGCGGAAGTGCTACCCACTGAGCCAATGTGCCGCCTGCTTCACAGTTACCCATGTCATGGGCATGACGTGCTCATGCAAGCGCCCGGACCTTAGCTTTAGCAGGAAGAGACCCTGTTTGACCTTTTTTCCTTCAAAACCAGCCAGTTGCATTTGTGTGGCCCCCCATTTAGGTCTTCGGTTCTTCTGACATTGCAAGTTCCAAGTGCCAGCATGTTAGACCGCTGTGCCACCCAAGCGCCTGTGTTCTAATTTTATGTGCATTTTAGCTCTTTTCCCAACTTTTTTGGAACTGACTTTGTAAAATGTGCATTGTTTTGTGTTTTTATTTTGGCAGTTTTTATTCATTTATTAAGTTCATGGCAGCTTTTGCTTTTTTTGGCATAACGAGTCCAAACACAAGCAATTAACTCCCACATCCCTGTGCAGTTATCCTGGGGAGTGAAGATCAGGAGGAAATTAACGTCTGTGGCTCCGTTTCTTGGCAAATTCCGGCCGCTGGTGGGACAGTGCTGCCATCAGTGCACGCCGGAGAGTCTGGTGAGTGTCTGTGGTCGTTTCTCTCTCTTCTAAAAGCAAAAAAAACTATCGGTTATGACTACATCATAAATCGGAGGTTGGACTCGATCGTTCCGGCCGCAGGCACTACGAGGTCTCGCCGAGGGACGATCAGGAAGCGATTCTGAGCGCGTCTATGAAATGAATGAGACCCTAACAGAAGAAAACACGCCACACACTCCGGGGCTTTGTCATGGCACTCGCGCACAGAGCCCTGGATCACTAAGCTGGTTTCTACACGCTCAAATCCCACTGCATGCGTCGCATGTTCACCACTATGAAGGGGTGGTAACAGAGCTGGAACTAGTTGGTTATTGGTTTAAATCCCTGATGTGAAAGTGTTTTAATCTCGGCTATCTGAGTCCAGCCAGGGAACCGAAGTCGATTTATGTCTCGTAATGTACATTTCTCATTCAGGGCCTCTAGTTCCAAACAGCCGCTCCCTCTTTAAAAGTAACTTGTGTTTTTCAGGGACGGAAGCTGCTGAGGAACGCTCCATCTCTCGGCTTCCAGAACCTTCTGTGTGTGAATGAAACCCAAACCAGGTGAGGTCAGCACCACAACAGGCATGTTCCAGTTGAAACACTTATGAAGATATGAAGATACGCTGAGACTCACTTTGCTTCTATCTAGAATGATTTATTATAAGTGAAAAGCAGAGACGGACATTATAACCTAGCATTAACGGTTACACTAATTCTCACCTGTATTACCCCCACACCCCGTCTCCTACACACACATATCTTTTTTGGATATTGAAATGAACCCTCCTTTTTGATCCTTTCGTCTTGTATCCTGTACTCGGAACTGTATTAGGAACTCGTCAGGCTTCGTCGGTGTACCTACAGCAGCCTGAGTGTGGTGATGTGCACCGACTCCATTCACTTCATTAGAGCAGAAAAATTAGTCGCAGTTGTCGCACATCTCCAACCAAGTGCTTCTTTTTTCGGGGGGACGTTTAATTCCTCTGATTTTCATTCCCCCCTCACACTTGTCAAAGCCAGAGACGAGGGGCCGGCTTTCATTTCCGCGCTGTTCCTTTAGCCATCAAACCGCTTCGACGAGGGCACTTTCTTCTAAAGGCTTTTTTTCCCCAGCACTCAATTTCTTTCACCTTCATTTCTCCTGCACTTCAAAACCCCTCTTAACTTCCAGCACGGACGCTTTTGATGGGATCTGATTTTAGAAAGTCAAATGAAACACGAGTTCATTTCGGTAGCTAATTAATATTGGAATTACGTTGAGTGGCAGTTGTGATTTCGCATAAATTTGCTTGGAATTGTCGGAACATTAATGAGGTTGGTCAGCTGTGTGTTTTTTAAACAGGGGTTTTGACTTTATATTTTTGTTTATGCATTTTCTCCCTTTTTTAGCGCGTCCAATTGCCCGATTGCGTCATGCTTCCTCTTCACCAATGCCGATCCCCGCTCTGATTGAGGAGAACGAAGCTAACCCACGCCCCCTCCGACACGTGGGCAGCAGCCGTATGCATCTTATGACCTACACTTTGACGAGTGCAATTATTACGAGTGCAATTGCATCAGTTATGAGAGAGACCCTTTCCGGCTTTTAATATCCCATCCCTATATGAACAACAGACCAACCGTTGTTCATGTGGCTGCTCAGCCCAGCCGGCAGGCAGAGCTGAGACTCGATACGATGTATTTGAGATCCCAGCTCTGGTGTTCCAGCGTGTTTTACCGCTGCGCCACCAGAGCGGCACTTGTTTTGACTCTTCTAAGAAGTGTCTCACTGGATCAATAATCCGGTTCTCGTTTTTTATACCCCAATATAATCTCCCAATCCAATTCTCCAGCTGTATCTCCTATGCTGCTGCGGACCCCTACCCTACCCTAACACACGCCCCCTCCGAAAAACACAAGGTGGATTCACGCACTGCTGACCGTTATTCACCATCTCTGTTCAGCTCCTCGACCAGCTCAAAGAGCAACAACAGCAGCAGCACTGAGGAATCCCTTTGACCCGCCCTCCCTCAGACATAACCAATCATGTCTGTGTAGGTGCCCATCCAGCCAGTAGTAGATCTCAGCAGTAATGGGCGAGCGTGTTACCTCTGGTTTAATTACGAGTGCTGGGTTTGTCTGTGTGTTGCAGGTATCGGGGATGGTTGGTGAGGAGAGTGTGCTGCGTGTTGTTCATCTGCAGTCGTAAAGTTCACATCAGTCCTGCTGGAGACCGTCGGCGTCGGATCTGTAGCACAGACAGGTGAAGAAGTCACAAACTCAGTGACACATTAGTGTTCTGTTTCAGCTTTTTAGTTCAGTACTATGCATAAAATAGGCCGCTCAGGTGGCGCAGCGGTAAAACACACTAGCACACCAGAGCTTCTTCTCACCGCAGGCCAGAACTAAGTTTAGATCGTAACATTTAAACAGCCTCTTCTGGACTAAAACAACATTCCCACTTCTCCAGCATTGTTCCCTCGGAGGGTAAAGCGCGCCCTGGATCAGGACACTGGATGTCTTTGTGATGCTGTTTGGAGATGAATGTGATTATTGCTATCGTGTGACCTGTGTGTGTGTGTGTGTTTGTGTGTGCAGAGTAAAGCAAGTCCTGAAGTCACACGGCGAGATGAAGGGGTGTGAAGAGGACGCCAGAGTGATCCTCTCTCTCACCGAAATATCTCAGTCTTCAAGTCTGATTCGGTCTGATCATCCACATCTGTCAGATCTCATCATCAGAATCATATAATCTACTTCCACACACACACACACACACACACACACACACACACACATTTGTTTTTGCATTTCTACTTCCTATTTATTTCCATTAACCTTTATCCTGGTTGGGGTCGCGTCAGGTCTGGTTCCATCTATAAACCCTGGGCGCAAGTCAGGAACACCCAGGGCTTCAGTCACCCCCCTTCCCTCAGACATTTGAATGAATGATGTCCATCCGGGGTGTTAAGGCATTACGCCCAGTGATTCCAGGGAAGCCAGACCTACCGTGACCCTGCACAGGATAAAGCAGTGATAAAACATGAGACTAATTTTAATTGTTTATTATTTTGTCATTTTTCTCGCTTGCTTTGATCCCTCTCCTGTCTATCGTCACGCTTTCCATTTCCTTACTTCTCTCTCTCTCACTCTCTCTCAGGTTGGTGGGCTGGCTGCTGTTGAAGTTTTTCTCTCTGGTGTTCTGCAGCGTGCAGGTGAATCTGAACCACATGGCCGCTCTGCATCGAGCCGCTCAGCTGGTGAGCTTTTCATTACCGTCCTTAACTTCCACCTCCATCATTAACAATGTTCCCCTGGTTCCTCTGCTTTCCTTCCCAGCTTCTCAGCTTCACTTACTACTAGCATTAGTGTTTCCTAGGATTTATACCTCCTTCTCTTCTGTTTTTTTTTGCTTCTCATGGTCCAGCTGTTCTGCTATACACACACACACACACACACACACACACACACGCACTTCTCAGTCTCTATATTTGGGTTTTTGAGGAGCTTTTCATGTGTTGGATCATTCAGCAGTGAGACCGTTTCACCCTCACTTATCGCTAATAGAACGAATCATACTGTATATCTCAGCAGCTCGTCAGATTTCTGCCCTGCTTGATCCGCTCCAACAAACTGTAAGCGCTGTTATTGTGAAGTGTGAAACATCTCAGCAGGGGTGTCCAGACTTTTCTTCTTGTGGGTCACATGGAGTAAAAAATATGCAAACACGAGGCCGCAGACTCTTTCATAATAAAACACATAAAAATTGCTAACAATTCCACTTCCTTTCTATTTGAGTGACTAGTTTGTTTATTAGGATTTTAACGTCATGTTTTACACTTAGGTTACATTCATGACAGGAACGGTAGTACAGTAGGTATTAGTTTTAATATCAAACGCAGTCTTGGACAATTTTGTATCTCCAATTCACCTCACTCGCATGTTTTTTGGACTGTGGGAGGAAACCGGAGCTCCCGAAGGAAACCCACGCGGACACGGGGAGAACATGCAAACTCCACACAGAAAGGACCTGGACCGCCCCACCCGGGGATCAAACTCAGGACCTTCTTGCTGTGAGGCGACAGTGCTACCCACTTAGCCATCGTGCCTCCCATTTGAGTGATTAATGATCTATCGTCGACGGTGGCGTGTAAACTAAGATTTTGCCGATTTCACTCACCAGTTTATAATCCTAATGGGAAGATTATTATACTTTTTTAGATTAAACATACCCACTAACCTCTGAACTCAGTAAAAAAATACTCATGTTTGCGCCTACTTAGCATTCGCCGTCTAGTTTTCATTACTTCGGAGCCGCCGTGTTTATACAAAAACTGGGGAACGTTAATGTTTTGAGTTGGGGGAAAGAAGACGGGCAGAGTTTTAGAATTGTTTTATGTGAGAGCGCCACCCAGAGTTCAAACAGTTCAAGCAGTTTTTTTTTAAACCTGGTTAATAGTGGTACAAATTTAATTGTATTTTAGAAATACCTAATGATATTAACAAGGGTAACGGGCGGCAGATGACCCGTGGGCCATAGTTTGAACATCCCTGACCTAGTAGCAACAACATCTTGGCTTAGAAGTCACTCGTTAGAATAGGATGGCTGAGAGTAAAACGCATCAAGTGTAAAAATACTGTAGTCTGTTCTCAGATGAACTTCGCTGGTCCAGTGTTTTAATGATTAAGAGGCCACACAATCACCATGAGCCTTAAATACACGGTCATTGGACTCTGGAGCAGGACAAACACCACTTTATGTTTCCTCAGTAGTTTAAATTGTGGGAATTTGTGACCATTCCGTCAAACGAGCATATATCAGCTCAGACACCTCATCAAATGATTTTATAAATAATCACTTAATCATTTCATTTTCCTGACCACTGCTTTATCCTGGTCAGGATCGTGGTGGGTCAGGCTTCCTCTGAATCACTGGACACAAAAGAGTTACACACTTTGAACCGTTCCTTTCCTTAGATATAGCCATAGACATGACATCTGTAGTCCCTCCACAGGCCGATAGCACAGCTGGGTATCTGAACCCAGCAGTAGAGAGTTAGCATGTTTACTATGACTTTTACTTTTGGCTTTTTGACCCACCAGTAGTTCTGGGTCATGATGAACAACACAGCAGGATTAAATGAGACTGGGTGAAGCTGTCAGGAGCTTCTCTGAACTGGAGTTAAAATCTCAGGTGCACAGCCTCACAATCCCACTTCTCTATGCTCTTTGTTGCTTTCGATCCTTTTTATCCGCCTCTTGTTGCATGTTCTGAATCGTGATTTTAAAGTTGAAGAGGAGGACGTCGTGTCCTGTGCAACTTCCTGTCAGTCAGATAATCCAGCATCACCACACCAGTGCTGTCAGATCAAACGCCGGTGCTGTAGAACTTCACCACCAGATCTGACTGAAGCTTGGCTGAGACCGATGATGATGATGGTGTTGAACCTGGTCTCATCTTTTTGCTGTCCACTGTTTTCCTGCTGCCATAAAATAAAAATATCAACAATCATTTTTTGCTGTTTTATTTATGTATTTTCTCTTTTTCCGGAAGACTCCGGTCGTGTCCGAGGAGGATTTTGCCTGCCTCACACTCCCTCTGTAAATTTGTGCATGGAGAGTCACGCCCTGATCTCCGGGCTCCTCCACTTGCTGTACAGGTGCCTCAGGCTACTAACCAGAGTCCTTGCACAGCATTAAAGACCCCAGACACTTTTTGATCCAGTCTTTTCTCACCCTGCTGCAGGCACTGCCAATTATGCCCACTAGGGGGCGCCCAGCCGACCGGTAGCAGGGCTGAGATTCGGGGAGTTTAGAATCCCAGCACTGGTGTGCTAGAGGATTAACTTGCTGCGCCACCAGGATGCCATAAACATAAATTTTATTCCAAAACTAAACACAAAAACAGAGGTTAGAGTATCAGGTAGTGTGGGTGCCGTACAGCTCCATTGCCAAGAGTCCTTGAGATCATAGGACAGTTGTCTTAATACGCCAGCCCACCGCCATCAGTGCTTGACTCTGAAGATTGGGTCTCTGTGGTGCCTCTGTGGTCAAGGACTCACTAGGCACGGTTGGCTGTGTCCAAAAGAGGAAATACTGGTTTCCAGCACAAGTGGTGGAGGAATACTGTGGGAGTAGTGTGGTCCACCGTAAACGCTTCAAATTTACATTTACGTTACATACAGCTTTTATCCAAAATGACTTACAGTACTGAGACAGTCTATTGTCTAAGCAAGTGAGGGTTAAGGGCCTTGCTCAAGGGCCCAACAGTGGCAACAGTGGCAACCTTTTGATGACTAGTCCAGTACCCTACAAACACACACACACACACACACACACACACACTAAGGGCAATTTTGTATCTCCAATTAACCTGACTGGATCAGACCCATGACGACCCTGATCCAGATGATGCGGTATAGGAAGAACAATCACTAATGCTAGGATCTTTTTAAGCACAACATCTATCTGATCATATCAGTGTGTGTCATCGTGTAACCTGCTTTTATAATCTAATAGAATCACAGATCAGATGAGAAACACACTGCGATCATCTGACTCCTGCTCGGTTTTTCACTTTTATCGGCTGCCAGATGCTATAAACACTGGGAACGCTTGAGGTATGATGACGGGGTTTCGGTCTAATTATAAAATGAAAGGAAACAAGAAATGAACTTTGATTGTGTTATTTCATCTACTTTCAGTGCAAGTATCCACTCCACATTTACACATCAGGTCTGTCAGGGGAGAAGAAGCGGTCGGTGACTGGTCGACAAAACACTAACATTATTGATTCATGGCAAATAAATGCTATTTTTTTTATAATTTACTTTCCCAAATACAAACTTTGTATGTGTGTTTGTTTGTTTATTAGGATTTTAACGTCATGTTTTACACTTTGGTTACATTCATGACAGGAACGGTAGTTACTCATCACACAAGATTCATCAGTTCTCAAGGTTATGTCAAACACAGTCATGGACAATTTTGTATCTCCAATTTACCTCACTTGCACGTCTTTGGACTTGGAGGAAACCGGAGCACCCGGAGGAAACCCACACGGACATGGGGAGAACATGCAAACTCCACACAGAAAGGACCCCGACCCCACCACCTGGGGATCGAACCCTTTACCTTCTTGCTCTGAGGCGATAGTGCTACCCACTTAGGCACCATGCCGCCTGTATATATGTGTAATAGGGTGATTATTTGCACTGAAGCTGCATTAAATAACAAAAACAAAAGTGGGTGAAACTTTTTACCCCTCACTGTGTGTTCGGGGGGTGTTTTTTTTTCTTTTTTTTTGCTTTGTACCGTAAGAGCCTCTCCAGCAAGCGTGAAAACAAAATTGTTTCTGTCCACGTGGTGTAAAGTGTACATAAGTGCCCTTGTCCATCCACACAGCTCTCATGCTCTCAGACGTGAATAGTAATGCACTTTTGTGTACTTGTGCGTGTGTGTGTGTGTGTGTGTGTGTGTGTGTGCGTGTGTGCAGAACGTCCCCTTGGTGTACGTGTATGTTCATCAGAGTGCAGTTGATCAGGCTTTGATCTCTCTGACTCTTCTTTCTCACAACCTGAGAGTTCCCTACAGCATCTACCCGGCTCGAGTACACAGCACCTGGATGAGGTACACACACACACACACACACACACACACTTATTCCACTTTACGCTCGTCATTACACGGCCAGAAGTATGTGAACACATCATCATAAGCTGCTCATACATGTCATTTCAAAACAATGGGCATTCATTTGGAGCCAGGGGTCAGGTCACGAATGCTGGACACAAAAGCCCGGCCTGCAAACTGTGTTGCAATTTATTTTAATGGTGCTGAATAGGGTTGAAGTCACGACTTTGTACATGCCAGAGTTCCTCCACAACAAAACATGTCTTTCTGGACCTCACTGTGCACAAGGGCATCTTACTTTACACCTGAATTGAAAAATTAGGAGGGGTGTCCACTTACTTTTGCCTTTAAAATATACACCGATCAGCCATAACATTAAAACCACCTCCTTGTTTCTACACTCGCTGTCCATTTTATCAGCTCCACTTACCATATAGAAGCACTTTGTAGTTCAACAATTACTGACTGTCGTCCATCTGTTTCTCTGCATACTTTTTTAGCCTGCTTTCACCCTGTTCTTCAATGGTCAGGACCCCTACAGAGCAGGTATTATTTAGGTGGTGGATCATTCTCAGCACTGCAGTGACACTGACATGGTGGTGGTGTGTTAGTGTGTGATGTGCTGGTATGAGTGGATCAGACACAGCAGCGCTGCTGGAGTTTTTAAAATATCCAGCCAACAGCGCCCCGTGGGCAGCATCCTGTGACCACTGATGAAGGTCTAGAAGATGACCGACTGCAGCAGTAGATGAGCGATCGTCTCTGACTTTACATCTACAAGGTGGACCAACTAGGTAGGAGTGTCTAATAGAGTGGACAGTGAGTGGACACGGTATTTAAAAACTCCAGCAGCGCTGCTGTGTCTGATCTACTCATACCAGCACAACACACACTAACACACCAGCACCATGTCAGTGTCACTGCAGTGCTGAGAATGATCCACCACCTAAATAATACCTGCTCTGTGGTGGTCCTGTGGGGGTCCTGACCGTTGAAGAACAGGATGAAAGCAGGTTAAAAAAGCATGCAGAGAAACAGATGGACTACAGTCAGTAATTGTAGAACTACAAAGTGCTTCTATATGGTAAGTGGAGCAGATAAAATGGGCAGTGAGTGTACAAACAAGGAGGTGGTTTTAATGTTATGGCTGATCAGTGTATGTCATGTAAAATATACATATATAGTTTACATAAACATGTAAGTCTATTTTTATGGTGACGACTTCTTTGTGCACAATAATATGAGTGCACCTATTACTAAGTACATGGAACAGTGGCCTCCTGCCAAGGTCAGGAAGACATTCCAAACAGTCACTCTATGCTAAAAGGAACTGCGTAGTATAAGCTGCTGAAAATTGTGCAAGTGTCACAATCCACAATCATGCAGGCTTTACATTGTTTGGAGGGGGGGGGGGTCACATAGAGCTTAGTGTGGCTCTCTGTATGTGATACAGCTCTGTGTGGGAACCCAACATTGGCAGGCGGTAGGAAGCGGCCACAGATTGGACACGTGTCAGAGGAGCGTATGGTGATCTAGCACTCCTCGATTAGATTGAGGATGTGAAAGGGCAGTGGAAGTTACCAATGCCAGTAATGGTGTTGCCAAAACACGCATTTATCCATGTTGGTATGAACTGGTTCTAACATTTGTTGCCACCTCTGACTAAAAATGAAAGTCTGGCTACTTTGAGAACAGCAGTTGTTTCCTGTCCTAGCCAACGGCCTCCTTCGTCAGGTCAGGGGACAGTGGTAGCCTAGTGGGTAGAGCTTTGGGCTATCAGTCGGAAGATTGACAGTTCATATCCAGGCTCTGCTGTGCATCCAATGTTGAGCCCTTGAGCAAGGCCTTTAACCGGGTCTGCTCTGAGGGCTGCGTACAATGGCTCCCTAACAAGCTGGGATATGTGGAAAAAGAATTGAATTGTACTGTACACCTGTATATGTATTTGTATATATGACACAGGCCTTCTTCTTCTTCTTCTTCTTCTTCTTCTTCAGACTGAAAGATCTTGTTCATTTCAGCCCTCTGGGTTTGTTTAGCTAAGCACTTTTTGAAGCACGTATTCAAACTGCCATGCTGCACAGTGGCCTGCTTAGTAAATAGTGCAGCAGTAAACGAGACGGTGAAATACACCAGACATAAAACTGAGGGAACTAATAAATGATGACCTACAAGGCAGGAATTGGTGTAGATATTTACTGTGAGGTGGAAATGAAATCCAGTTCTTTTCATGGGAAGATTGATTGGGTTTTGTGGGCACAAGGTTGTAAGAATAATTAATAGCCACCTATTGAGATCCTATTGCACTTTCGAGAGCTTTTCACATATTCAAAGTGATGCATAAGCGTGCCTTACTGCTGAGCTCCAGCTCTGTTCACATGCTGTACAAATGTTTATGAGCGTTCAGGGCTGATTCCACACGGGACAGTTTAGGCTGGCGTGAAGACCTGTGGTCCTGCATCCATCATGAATGTTTCAGATGGTCGATTTGCCAGTGGGTTACAAGAAGTGGCTTACGGTTTAGAATGAAAGATTGATGGAAAATGGACAGGCAGGTTGACAGGTAGATGGTAATTGGACATGAAAAGTGAAACGCGATGAATAGGGTGGGGTAATTGCATAGATTGGCAGGTGGGGTAATATAGAAAGACATATAGAATAGATATAGTGAATAGGTATATAAGCGGTAGGAGAAGTAGGTGGGTGGATGAATGGCTCACGATCGACATTCCCATTAATCCCAACAGTGTTCAATAGGTTTAAAGTTAAGACTGTTTGCAGGTCAATAAAGTTTCTACAAAAAGTCTAAGAGATCCATGTTTAAGTCTCTGGGACTCCATAAAATCACAGCGAGAGCCATTATTCTTAAACCTGAAACAGTGGTAAATCTACCCAGAGATAGAATTCTTCCACTGGCTTGGGAACAACTTTCCCAGCATTTAAAGAACTGCAGAACTGCGTAGATGAATACACTGGCCAGGCATAACATTATGAGCACTGACAGGTGAAGTGAATAACACTGATTATCTCTTCATCACGGCACCTGTTAGTGGGGGGGATATATTAGGCAGCAAGTGAACATTTTATCCTCAAAGTTGATGTTAGAAGCAGGAAAAATGGACGAGCGTGAGGATTTTAGTGAGTTTGACGAGGGCCAAATTGTGATGGCTAGACGACTGGGTCAGAGCATCTCCAAACCTGCAGCTCTTGTGGGGTGTTCCCGGTCTGCAGTGGTCAGTATCTATCAAAAGTGGTCCAAGGAAGGAACAGTGGTAAACCGACGACAGGGTCATGGGCGGCCAAGGCTCATCGATGCACGTGGGGAGTGAAGGCTGGCCCGTGTGGTCCAATCCAACACACGAGCTACTGTAGCTCAAACTGCTGAAGAAGTTCATGCTGGTTCTGATAGAAAGGTGTCAGAATACACAGAGCATCACAGTTGCAGGGCTGTTTTGGCAGCAAAAGGGGGACCAACACAATATTAGGAAGGTGGTCATATTGTTATGCCTGATCGGTGTATATTAATGGATGGGTTGATTGTTGAGTTACAGTAATACATGGATGAACTAATACATAGAAGGAAGGAATGATGGATGGATGGATGGATTGATCAGTTGAATGTATGCCTGATGAATTGTTAGATGGATAAAAATATAGATGGAGGGTATATGGATGAACGGGTGGATACATTTATAGATGAATATATTAATGGGTGGCTTAATAATTGTGTTACATGAATACATGGATGAATAGATTATGAAATGGGCAGGTAGATTGAAAAAAAAGATGATGGATGGATTCTTGGCCGGTTGTATTGTGTGTTTTTGTTGTATGAAAACCGGGTGGTCGTGCACTTCTGTACTCGCTGTAGAGGAAGAAAAACATCTTGTCGTCAGTACTTAAACACTGTGTGTGTCAGCTGTGTTGACAGCTTTCTGCTGTATCTCTGCTCCTCCAGGGTCATCCTTCAGAACCTGGGCACCATTTTCCTCCCCGATCACGCAGCCACCGAGCAGGAGGCAGAAGCTCACAGCTTGTACTCGCCCATCATGACCTCGGTAAGTCCTACACACCGCACTGGCAGAAGTTTGGACGACCGACTGGATTTGAAGTCCGAGGTCGTGCCGAGCTGTCCGACTGTTTTGACAGATTTATTGTTGAGTCTAATGAAGAGGTGAGGAGAAACCGAACGCCTCGCGGTCATGTCAGGAACAGTTAGTGATGGTCTGGATTTGTTGTCTCTCAAGGTAATGAGGGCTGCTGTTTGGGATCAGAGGTTTGCGAGGTCCAGCAGGGTCGAGGTCGGAGCTCTCAACCTGTTCATTTCCAACTCCTGATTTTCTATTCCTCTCTCAGTTGTACCTAGAGCTGGGTGATATGACTAAAAAACTCGTATCTCGATATGCTTGGATGATGGCTGGATGTTTGAGATGATGAAATTAAATCGTCATGCTGCTACTTTTAGTTGCAACGTTTTTACCGCATAATTTACCATGTTGTGCATCATCCATGTAACCATTTCCACACAACAGACCCATGCGATCTTTACTACTGGTTACGTTTTCCTACATTGGTCATTATCATGTAAAAAATAATATCAAATATATCAGTATTTGTGATATACCGTCCAGCCCTGCTTGTACCACTACAATACTGGTCGAGGAGAGCTGCAGACTAGCACTCTCCCTTCCATGTGCTGTTCAGCAATGAGCACAAACCCTCTCTACAATATGGTACACTGTGTCTGTTGGGTGCCTGGCAAGGTCGATAACACCACCAGTGTGCTAGCATATTGGACCACTGCTTCAGCAGAGCGGCCTCGTGTGTTCAGTTCATTCTTTTGTAATCAGGAGCCTTCAGTCAGTCAGTCAGTCAAGATACTCCAGAAGTATATGGACAACTGACGACTTGTTGACCATACCATTCCAAATCCATAGGCCCCACCCTGTTATCCTTCTTTGTGCTCATACCAACCACCACTCTTCTAGAGAGGCTTTACACATGATTTTGGGGTGTGTTTTCAAACTAATGTGGGTCAGTTCGATCAAATGGACATTTGTGAAATCAGACACTATTGGTATGTAACTGAACAGAGGCTTCATGCAGGCCAGTAGAGCTTCTTCAGACCAAACTCTACATATTGCTGTATTTTTATATGTACACTATATGACCAAAAGTATTTGGACACCTGAACATGAGCTTGTGGGACATCCGATTCTGAAAGGCTTCTGAAATAACTTTGAAGTTATCAACTGTTATCAGTTGATGTTCCTATTCATTATAAAGCTGTTGAGTGGGGCTAAGTTTCTTCAAACCAAGATTTTCTTTGTGCACCGGGACGCAGGACGCCAGTCCATCACAAGGCTTCAGCTGTCCCCTCCCTCAGACACAGCCAATCACCTCTGTGTAGATGCCTGTCCAGCTGATAGCCCTGCTGAGAATCAGCTCCCGGTGGTGGTGGGTTGGGGATATAGACCGCCGTGCCACCCGAGCGCCTCTGTGTGTGTGAGAGTAGTTACACAGAGTGAGAAGCAGGAATTTGTGCAGTGGTGCATGTGTTGGGTCTCAGCCACTGATGGATTGTTTCACACTACAGAACACTGCACAGCGTAGAGGACTGGCAGCAAGGGAGCGTGTGTGTGTGTGTGTGTGAGTGAGTTGATGAGTGTAAGTAAAGAGCAGAAGATGGAAGCTCATGCGCACGAATGCACGGAGTGGCATCACCAGCTTATCAGCCTCTTCAGGAGGAATTTAGGCAACGTCTCACCGTGCCACGTGCGCATGTGTGTATACGTGTGTGTTTGAGCGCCAGATGCTGAGTCCACAGCTGGCAGGCTTTTTAGTTTTGGGGTTTTGTTTGCCAGACATTTACTGTATGGCCAAAATGATTTGGGCACCTGACCACGAGCTTGTTTGACGTCCCATTTAGAGTCACCTCAATGTGATCCTTTCAGCTAGAACAACAGCCACTCTTCTGAGAAGGCTTCTGACAAGACTTTGTAGTTTGTCTGTGGGAATTTGTGCTCATTCAGTCAAAATATGACAGCATTTTGTATGACTAGGCACTGATGTTGGAAAGACAAGAAAGTCTCAGTTGGAGTTGTTTTTATTCATGTGTTTATAGATCTTGCTTTGTGCACTGGGCCAAGGCCTCGGCCACCCCTTTTTCCTTAGACATAGCCGATCACCTCAGTGCAGATGCCTGGCCACTTGATAGCATTGCTGGCATTCGGATTTCAGTGGTGGTGGGTTAGGGATATAGGTCGCCGAGCTATGTGTGATCTTTCCGCTAGAACAACAGCCACTCACAATACTTTGAAGTATGTCTGTGGGAATTTGTGCTCATTTAGTCTAAAAAGCATTTCTATGACTGGGTTCTGATGTTGGTTAAGAAAGCCTCAGTTGATTCCAATTCATTCCAGAGCTGTAAAGTGGGTCTGAGGTCAGGACTCTGACCCTCTTTTCTCATGAACACAGTCATGCTGGAACAGGACTGGGCCTTCCCTAAAGTGTTACTACAAAGCTAGAAGCACATAATTTCCTTTATATAATATATAGAAATTGTTGTAGCTGCAATTCCAAAATTAAAAGTGGTGTCCCAATACTTTTGCCCATATAGTGTATTTTAGAGAATCTCTCTCTCATCTGGCTGGTCTGTCTGTGGTTTGTTTGTTCCTACATTTAATGGACTCTAAGCGATGTGGGTTTATAAATGTAGTTCAGATTGCGTCAAGAACTTCCTGATCGATTTTGTTGTGGTGAAGTTTTGCACTTTCTTGATTGTGCTCTGTGGGTAGATTACTGGACTGATAATCAGAATGTTGCTCGTTCAAGCCCCACCACTGCAATGCTGGGTGCTAAATGCTGCAAATACTGTATATCATTTACAGGTGCTTTGTAATTATTTTTTTGTCCTCCTGATTTTAGCTGGTCGGCGAGCTGCTGACGGCAGGAGAGAGTCTGAGCGTGGGCATGTGTGAGGAAAGCGGAGGTGGCGGACAGTGGCTGGCAAGGATACGCCAGGCAGTCCTTGATGGCCTGGTGCCTGATGTGAGCCTGGTGCCAGTGGGAATCTCCTACGACTGTCCTCCATCCCAGTCGACACAACCGCAGGTAGCACAACACCAGTATGAACAAGTTTACATACACCTGTAGAGGACCTACACTATATGGACAAAAGTATTAGGACACCAATTATTGCTAGCTGGTGTAATAAATCAATCATATGAAGCAAATAATACGTTTTCAACTTTGTAGCAACAGTTTAGGGAAGGCCTTTTCCTGTTCCAGTTTGAAGCAGGCTGTATAAAGACAAAAGCTCTGCACAGAGCCCTGACCTCAGCCCCACTGACCAGCTTTGGAATGAACTGGAACATCAATCGCAGATTCTTGACCAACATCAGTACCCAGCCTTACAAATGCTCAGGCACAAATTCTGACATGCACAGTCCAAAGTCTTGTGAGAAGCCTTCTCAGAAGGGTGCCTGTTGTTCTAGCTGAAAAGATCACATAGAGGTCACTCTGTTTCAATACCGTCCTCAACAAGCTCATGGTCAGGTGTCCAAATACTTTTGGTCATATAATGTATGTCATGAAGCAGAGCGTTCTGCAACATCACGAGATGACTGTTGTGAAATCCTGCTGGGAGAACGTGGACTACCAGGTCCTGTACAGTGCTTGCTATCCCAGCACTGGTGGGCTTGTGTGTTTTGCCTCTTCGCCACTCGAGCGCCCCTAAATCTGGACTTCTTTTCTGAGAACCTCTTAGCACTGGTCCAGGGTCCACTGGCTGTGTTCTCTACACCACTAAAGCTGGAACCTGGCATTGCCTGGGATTACTTGAATGCGTGCTGCTGTTTGACCGTAGAAACCGATGCTGATCTGCTACCAGGGGCAGTTTGGTGCTTGGACCACCAGGTCCATGCCAGCTCGAGTTCACTCTGTCATTACAGAGGCGGTGGAGTCCGAACACAGTCCAGACCAGCGGCCAGTGAACACAAAGCAACAAACAGTCACGACACGGAGAGACGCAAACACAGAATAATTAGGAATAAACATGCTGCTGTTCAAAGAACATGCAGATCAGCTTCAGTACAATTACATCCACAGTGTCTTGTAAATATTTGCCCAATTAGCAGGCATCATACCCACCCACCTACCTACTATCTCACCACTCAAATCACAATAAATACCAGAAATTAACATTTAATAAACTGCATTTATTCAGCATTATTTAATTTTATTGTTTATGACTCATGTTTGGAAAGATTGGAGGGTAAGAAGGGAGGGTATAAAAAGCACCTGGATGATTCTCGATATGAGAATATCTCAGTCTGGTGAAAATACAGCAATAAGAACAAAATACCTACTGTGAAACATGATGGTGGTAGTGCCGTGTTGTGCCAGAATCTGCACACCTTCCTTTTTGATCAGTTCTTTTACTGTTTTCCCTCCTTTTTCAATTTAGTCAAGGCCAGTTGAAACTCATCTCCGTCTCTCACCTCTGGCACCATCCCTAGTCAAGTCAAATGTATTTATAAAGCGCTTTTTACAATGGACATTGTCTCAAAGCAACTTTACAGAATCCAGGACCAACAGACCAAAAACCCCTGTTGAGCAAGCCGAGGGCGACAGTGGCAAAGAAAAACTCCCTTACAATTACAGGAGGAAACCTTGAGAGGAACCAGACTCAGCAGGGACCCCCATCCTCTTTGGGCGGCCTGGAGGACCCTACCTTTGATCCGGGCCGTGGCCGTCACACACCCCCTCTGACGTGATACAGAGCACAGTATGCCATCCGTGATCAGCCGTCCCAGCATTGAGGAACCCAGTTTCATCTGTGTCCGTCCCCCTACAGACGCAGCCAATCGTCAGAGTCAGAGTCAGAGTGTGGAGCAAAGCTGAGATTTAAACTTAAGAGCTTGCTATCCCCGCACTGGTGGGCTTGTGTGTTTTACTGCTGCACTTTCAAGCACCCCTAAATCTGGACTTCTTTCCTGAGAACCTCTTGTCGGTTGTCCAGAGTCCACTGGCTGTGTTCTCTTCAGCAGGGTTTTTGAAACCCGTAGAGAAAAACAATAAGAATCAAATCAACATATTCCGCTAACACACCAGCGCTGAGATTCTGAACTCCTTGGTTGCCACCAGTCATCTGGGCGCCATCTAGCGGGCATAATTGGCAGCGCCTGCAGCAGACTCTAATTGGCTACCGTGTCTGCTATGTGGGTGGGGTCTTCAAATGCAGTGTATGGACCCTGATTAGCAGATAGAGAGGCGCCTGTGCAGAATGCATAGGTGAAAAAGAAAGGGTCCACTAAGGACCGGTCGGAGGAGGCGTGAGCAGGAAATATATCCTCCTTGAATGCAATCAGGGATCCTCCAGCAGTGGAAGACTAATTGACTACACTAAATTGGGAGAAAATTAGAGAAAAAAAAGTACAAACAAACAAAATGCATCCTTGTGGAGGATTTACGTTACATTGTGTAAACCACAGTGGGACCAGATTGCCTTCATTTTTATTAATTAAGTATATTTCGTTTAGTGTTTCGTTTTAAAGCATTGTTTGTGTTGCCTGGGTTGCAACAACATCATGAACAAAATGTAGGTTGCTTGAAAAAAAGTTAAAAACACGCTGCTCTACACCACTGTAGCTGGAACTTGGCATTGCCTGGGATCATTTAAATAATGTGTGCTGCTGTGTGATCGAAGAAATCGATGCTGATCTGCTTCCAGGGGCAGTTCGGTGCTTGGTGCTGTGTGTTCTGTGAGATTTTGTAGCTTCACTTCTGAGCTGTTGTTGCTCCTAGACATTTCTACTTTGCAGTACAAACCCTTACAGCTCCAGCAGGGTAGCATTTGTTTACTGAGATTTTGAGTACAACTCGTCTATAAAGGTTTGATTTTATTCACATATTATGTAACTCGCTAATTAGAAGGCACGTCCACATATTTTGGACACCGTGTGTTTATCTGTCTCTCTTATTCCCCCCACGTGTTCATAACTGTTGGTTGCCGAGATCGCTGGCTTGATGCTTGCAGCCGAATTTTTAATCAGATGCTTTTTTTTTGTCGTACAGCTGAATTGGAAATGGAATCGGACCAGAACGTCGAGTTGGGTTTAAACCACTTCCATTATGTTCCACAGCGCTGCTGAACCCAAAATGCGCAGTAATTAGTTTGCCAGGAAAAAATCTCGCTCACTCATTTTCTACACAGCAAGTAAACATAATTAACATTTGCCCAGAAATGGAATCAGATGAATGCTACATGTGTTCTGTTTCATAACATCAGTGCTTCATCTAATTGATCATCATCTACCTTCTGTCAGCACCGCACGTACTGGAATCAGGCATACCCAGGTGACAAAATAAAGGAAAACAACATCACAGTCTCTTTGTGAGATGCTGGGACACGGTGAACCATCAGAACAGATTCAGTATTTTATGTCAGTGTTTCTACTAGTGGAGGGTCAGAACAAATATATTTATATGTCATCTATACAGGGTGTACAAAATAAAAGCTTCTTTTGTGATTGATTTAAAGGGAAAATTGGGGTATGAGTGGGTGAGTGAGTGAGTGAATGAGAGGGCGGATGAGTAAGTGAGAAGGTAAGTGGGTGAGTGTGTGAGTGAGTGAATAAATGGGTGAGTGGGTGGGTAAGTGAGTGGGTCGTGAGTAAAGGAGTGGGTGAGTTATAGGGTGGATGTGTGAATGGGTGGGTGGATGTGTGAGTGGGTGAATGAATGTGGGTGGTTAGTGACTGGGTAAGGGTGTGGGTGAGTGAGTGAGAGGGCGAGTAGGTGGGTGGGTGAGCGTGTGAATGAATGGGTGAGTGGGTGGGTAGTGAGTGAAAGGAAGGATGTGTGAGTGGGTGGATGGATGTGTGAGTGAGTGGGTGAATGAGAGGGAGAGTGGGTGACTGAATGTGGGTGGGTAAGTGAGTGGGTATGGGTGTGGGTGAGTGAGTGAGAGGGTGAGTAGGTGGGTGGGTGAGCGTGTGAATGAATGGGTGAGTGGGTGGGTGGGTAAGTGAGTGGGTCGTGAGTGAAGGAGTGGGTGAGTTATAGGGTGGATATGTGAATGGGTGGGTGGATGTGTGAGTGGGTGAATGAATGGGTGAGTGGGTGGGTAAGTGAGTGGGTAGTGAGTGGGTGGATGGATGTGTGAGTGGGTGGGTGAATGAGAGGGAGAGTGGGTGACTGAATGTGGGTGGGTGAGTGTGTGAGTAAGTGGGTGAGTTAAAGGGGGGGATGAGTAAGTGGGTGAGTCGGTGGGTGACTGAGTGAGTAGGTGGGTGTGTGAGTGAGTGTGTGGGGGAGTTTGTGAGTGGATGGGTGAATGAGTGAGTGGGTGAGTAGGTGGGTGGATGAGTGAGTGAATGACAGGGTGGATGAGTGGGTGGATAAGTGTGTGTGCGAGCGGGTGGATGAGTGAGTAGGTGGGTGAGTGTGTAAGAGAGTGGGTGGGAGGGTTGAGTGCGTGAGTGAATGAGTGAGTGAGTGAGTGAGTGTGTGCTAATGTTCCAGACTAACATAACGTGGGTTATTATGATGATTACAGTTGCTAATTTGTCTGCTAATGGCCGCTCACCATTAGAAACCTCATAAAGAATTGTTTTCTCAGAGACGAGACTGACTCATCTGCTTTGTGTGTGTGTGTGTGTGTGTGTGTGCATGCGTGTGTGTGTGTGTGTGTGTGCATGCGTGTGTGTGTGTGTGTGCGCGCGCAGCTCTGTGTGCTGTCCGTGCTGAGGTTTGTGCTGCGCTCTCTTTGGAGTGCTGATGAAAGGGGAGGTGTAAGGATCCATTTCTCACAGGCTTTCTCTCTCAAGGTATGACACACACACACACACACACACACACACACACACACACAAACATATGTATACGGTTCGTGAGACATCCAGGATGAAACATTAATTTCTCTACTTTGTCTTCGTTAACCATATACACTATATTACCAAAATTATGTGGACACCTGAACATCTTCATCCAAATGAATAAGCATGTACATAGAGGCGTAACTCACACAGAGCAACACACTAAACTAAATGCAGGCGCCCTGACCAGACAGCAGGTGTCGCTCTTACAGCGATGATAATCTAAGCGTTCATGTGTTTCAGCCACAGCAATTCCTAACAGGTGTAATAAATCAATTATATAAAGGACTTTATGCTTCCAACTTTGCAGCAACAGTTAACGGAAGGCCCTTCCTGTTTCAGCATGACTGTGTCCCTGTGCACAAAGTAAGCTCTATAAAGAGTTGTAAACTGCCCAAAAAAGCAGTTGTGGGCCGCTCATCGTATTGAATCTCAGCTCTGCCATCCGGCTGGACTGGGCGGCTATATGAACAATGTTTGGCTGTTGTCCGTACAGGGTAGGGAGCCGGAAAGTGACCTCATAACTAATACAATAACGATGAGACCGTAGGGGATGCTCTCTCAGGAACGGGGCAGTCGCGCCCTCTGCTGGCTGGTTGGTGGCGCCTGTATGGAGACGGGAGGGGGTGTGGCGGAGTGTGTGATCCTCCGTGCACAGTACTCTGCCACGCTACACTCGTCAAGTGTGGGTGATAAGACGGTCGATTGGCTGTGCACGTTTCGGAGGAGGCGTGGAACGGCCTCGTCAGCCCCAACCAGGAGCAGAAATCCGCACTAATGAGAGGATGATAGATGGGATGAAAAATTGGACGTGCTAAATTTATTTTAAAAAAAAATAAATAAATAAAAAAAAGATCACACAGAGGTCACTCTGTTTTAAAAGCATTTTTGGCCAATGTATGAAGCCTCCTGATATTCAAATCCCAAAGCAGTGTGTCTGTGTGTGTGTGTGTGTGTGTGTGTGTGTGTGTGTGTGTGTGTGTGTGTGTGTGTGTGTGTGTGTGTGTGTGTGTGTGTGTGTGTTTAATGAACAGAGTCAGTAGGAGTAAGGCTCCAGTATTTAACACCAAACGTCATACATTTATTCTGCTGTTCCCCAAGAGTCTCCCTAATTATTCCCTTTATACCTTATTACCCCCCTCCCCTCTGTATCTCTCTATAGGAGATGTGTGAGAGTGGGAAGTGTCGAGTGGACGGACGGCGCCTCCTACAGGAGCTCCTGTTACCTGCTGCCCTGCACAACAGGTTCTCGATCTCATGATTTGTGTCATGCACCATCGTGCTGAATGTTGCTGTAATTCGGTGGTAAACTGTGACCCTAAAGAGAAGGACATGGTCAGTAACGGTGCTCAGCGCTGGACTGGTATCAGGGGACCCCATGTGTGCCAGAGGAAATATTTCCCACGCTGCTTGAACTGTTGACCCGAGGATCCAAGGATTTATGCAGTTTACTCCAAATTCTGACCTCATCATGTGCAGGTCTCTGCAGGAACTGTGAGGTTCATTAGAGCCGGTGTGATTCTCCTCAACGCTCTCTAGGTCTTCTGTTGCTATACTGCGCCATCTTTTATAGAAACAAAGCACTTCCGATTGCCTCCTAATGTCGGGTCACTGCCGGTGTGGTCACTTCTCTCGCATTTTCTTTGTTTTGTGTTTGTCCGCTCTACTTAATAGTTTTTTTTGTTCACACACACATAATACGAGGTACAGAATGAGGTGTGTGTCGGCTCATTGTGAGCACGCTCTGGTCTCGTAGATTCAGCCGTCAGTCAGCTTCAGTGCTTTGCTTTCATTTCGAATGTCAGGGAAAAAGGTCAGCGGCCCCCACGGCCCTGCGGTCCTTCCCTCTGGCCCCGCGGCCGTAGAAATATCCATGTACAGCACTCCTGAGCTTCAACAATCTGAGCGTGTAAAACGTGAAATGTTAAATCAGTCCTAAACAGTGTGTAGAATCTTCTCAGTGCCGAGGGAACAACGAGCGCGTTACTTATTCAGTTCAGGCCTCAGAAAGCTGTGAAATGATTATTAGACCGGTTTTAAATTACAGATCACAGGCACAATGATAAAGTGACAGGATGATTCCTGTGCCCAACTAATATTTTCAGAAAAGTTAGGATGCCTTTTAAAATGCAATAAAAAGAAGAATCTGTGATTTTTTTTTATTTCACTGATCAGCTTTATTGTATTTTGTAATATAAGCACATTTACAATTTGCTGCCTGCAACACAGACATAGGCGTGTTTACCCCTGTGTTCCATCTTTTTAATGGAATTTTTCTCTATTCTTGCTTGATATGAGAATTCAGCTGCTCAGCAGTCAGTGGTCTTCGTCTGATTCTCCTCTTCATGCTGCACCATACATTTTTTATTATTGTTTTGTTTATGCATTTTTTCTCCCCTTTTTCTCCCTTTCAGCGCGTCCAATTGCTCGATTGCGTCATGCCGATCCCCGCTCTGATTGAGGAGAACGAAGCGAACCCACGCCCCCTCCGACACATGGGCAGCAGCCGTATGCATCTTGTCACCTACACTTTGACGAGTGCAATGCGGATCAGCACTGTGTACGGAGAGACACACCCTGACAGCATTCTCTTCCCGTCTCTGTGCAGGCGCCATCAATCAGCCAGCAGAGGTCGTAATTGTATTAGTTGTGAGAGAGTCCCTATCCGACTCGATACGATGTATTCGAGATCCCAGCTTTGGTTTCAGTGTGTGTTTTTATCGCTGCGCCACCTGAGTGGCCTATCATACATTACAGATCTAGACTGCAGGCAGGCCACTCAATCACACGCAGAATGAGGCCTGGCGTTATCTTGCTGAAATAACCGTGAAAAGACACTGCCTTGATGGCAGTATATGTTTGTCTTAAATTGCAATATACGCCTCCATGTCAGTGCTACCTTCAAGCATACACAAGCTACCCATGTCGTTGGCACTGATGCGCCGGCATACCAAGACAGACGTTAACTTGGTGGTGTTTCAAATTGCATAATAGAGTTTCTGGTTGGATTTCTTCATGCCGTGGTGGACTGTGTGCAGTGACAATGGTTTTCTGAAGTACTACCAAGCACATGTGGCTATAAGTATTACAAAGGCATGCTAAAGCATCTCTGAGAAAGGGGCATCAGGTAGCAAATCTGCTCCTTGTCACTCCTACTGTCTGTTTGTGTCGAAACAAGTGGCAGAAGAACCTGGAAAAAGCAGCGTGGTCTGAGACTCTGGAAGAATATACTAGCCTGTGCCCCTTTCGGCCAGCAAGGGTGTCGTCCGTGTGCGTTCAGCTGCCCTATGAGTGCATGAAAGGTTCTTAAAAAGAGTTACAGCGGTTGGCTTGATGTCCGAACGCTCACCTTTCCCAGTCTGGTGTTACATAAATATTATAACAGCGTGCTCTTTATTCAAGGAACTTAATTTTGCCCATAAAGGCTTATCAGTCCAAACCAAACCCACAGTTTGGCTTTTTCTCCCCTTTTGTCTCTTAGGACGGACACCATATTCGGTCAGAAGGACGTTTCCTGGCTCCTGCCCCCCAGTTTTTTGCCAGAACTGTCCCAAAGCGAGAGGCAAATGACCATCGCTTTGACTTTGCACCTGATGCACTGTGAGTCTCTCTCTCACACACACAAACACACTCACACACACACAGAAAGCATGACACGTGTGTGTGTGTGTGTGTGTGTGTGTTGTTTATCTCTCAGCGGTAACCCACAGCATGGCTGTGATGTCCACTGGCATTGTGTCCTGTCTGCTTCTTCATAAACATCGCCGGGTGAGGAACCATCTCTCTCTCTCTCTCTCCACCTACAATTTACACTTCACACTTCACTGCCTCACCAGTTCTACCATAATACACTGTATGGCCAAAAGTATTTGGACACCTGACAATGAGCTTGTTGGACATCCTATTTTCCTATTTTAAAAACAAATGCTATTAAAATAGAGTGACTTTTAGCTATATACAACAGCCACTCCTCTAAAATAAGGCTTCTTACAGGACTTTGAAGTATGTCTGTGGGAATTTGTGTCCCTTTAGTCAAAAGGACATTTGTATGCTTGGGCACTGATGTTGAGAAAGCCTTAATTGCTGTCTCTTTCTTTAAACTGAGCTTTTCTTCATATATTTGTTGACCTTCCCTAAACTGTTGCTGCTAAATTGAAAGCATATAGTTTCTTTTATAAAATTGATTAGGTGGCTCGGTGGGTAGCACTGTCTCCTCACAGCAAGAAGGCTTCGATTCCCAGGTGGAGCGGTCCGGGTCCTTTCTGTGTGGAGTTTGCATGTTCTCCCTGTCTTAAAAGGGTGTCCTAATATTTTTGCCCATATAGCGTTATCTGCCTTTGCCATTTTAATTAGACAAAATAAAAGTTCAATAATAAATTGCTCAACTTTAAGGTGTTTTATTGCAGTGTGTAAGTGATTACTTCATTTTTATTATCCGCTTTGTCCTGGTCGGGAACACGGTAGGTCCTGTCCCACTGCTAAACACTGGGCGCAAGGCAGGAACACAAATCTCTTACAGGGCTTTTCTTCACCTTTTCGTTCTCTCTCTCTCTCTCTCTCTGTATTTCACTTGCTAATAAATCTCTTTTTCTCGCTGCTGTTTTTTGCTCCCGGCCCCCCTCACGTACCCTCCCGTTCTCAGGGGGTGCGGGTCGGTGTGCTGTGCAGGGAGGTGTGTTGGCTGCTGGAGGAGGTTTTGTTCAGACGCACCGACGTCGGATTCGGAGGCTCTCTGCTCAACGTGGTGTATCACGCTCTCTCTGTGCTACACCCTCACCTGCTGCTGGCTGCAGTGCCCCCTACAGGAGAGCCGCTGGTAGCCGCACGACCGGACCCGCTCACCCTGCTCACGCTGAGTCGGCACAGTGCGCTGCTCACTCGCATCTTCATCACCGAGGCTGTGGGAGGTGTGTGTGTGTGTGTGTATTCTTTACTTGAAAGCAGGTAGTGGGTGTTTCCAGCACTGACATGGTCTGCTGAACACACTCAGGTAAATCTAGCAAGTAGAGAAGGTAGAGAAGCCACGCCTTCGTTACTACACTGACAACTACAACAGTCCATACCTCCTTTATAATGACAGAAGGGTACAGAGGAAATCCACACAGACACAGGGAGAACATACAAACTCCACACAGAAAGAACCCAACTTGCTCCACCTGGGAATTGAACCCAGGACCTCCTTGCTGTGAGGCGACAGTGCTACCCACCGAGCCACTGTGCTGCCCATATTACATCAAATAAGACAGACATGTACCAAAACCACACTTTCTTTATTAAGTCTGTCTGACAGTTACCAGGGCCTTCCAGCTTTTTGACAACAATTTAGGGAAGGCTCTTGTCTATTCCAGCATGACTCTGCCCCTGTGACCTGCACAGTGCCCTATCTTCAACCTTTTAAACTTTTGGGATGAATTGGAATAGCGATTGTGAGCCAGGCCTCTTGTCCAGCATCTGTGTCTGACATCAAAGCATTTTTTTTTTATAATTGTGTACCAATTCCCACAGGCAAACTCCAAAATCTTATCCCGAGACCCCTTCCTTACTTTACTAGACACAGTTAATCATGTCTGTGTAGATGCCTGACCAGTTAATAGCACTGCTGGGATTTGAACCCTGTATTTTACTGCTGAGCCATTTGAGCACCTTTAATACGAGGGTTCTTCAAAAAGTTTCCACACTTTTAAAACTCTATTTATTAAGAATTTCAAAAATAAATCACATCACTTTTCTACATAATCACCTTCCGATGCATTTTTTCAGCGTCGTACCAACTTTTTTAATGCCATTAGCGCTTCACCACTGATGCAGCGCTTCTTTCACATCATCATCACATGAAAATCTTCTTCCCCTTAAAGCTTCTTTGAGTGTCCAAAAAGGTTCAAATCAGATGGAGCTAAATCCGGACTATAAGCGTCTCTTAGTCTCTCAGACACGACTGATTACTCCTCCTCCCACCCTCACCGCTTATAACCAAAATATAAAAGTGAGGAAACTTTTTGAAGATCCCTAATATTAGGAACTATTAACGTGCAATTGCAAGTGCTGCTTTTCTATGTGTCACAAGCTTGAGGCTTAGTGTGTGTGTGTGTGTGTGTGTAGCGTGTGCTGTCTCTGCGATGCTGTGTGAAGTAGCAGGCTGTGGTGGAGGTGGAGGAGAGATGGAGTTTGATGTTGCGCTTGGTCAGGAGGAACTGACAGATAAAAGCCTGCAGCTTACACACCTTCTGCCTGTGGGCTTTATACCAGTGAGTCTCACACACACACACACACACACACACACACACAAAAGACATGGGCAGAGTTTGATGTGCAGGAACTTCACAGAGTGCCAAACTCATCTCTATTAAATACACTGGGTTAAACTGGAACACTGCCAGCCTCTTTGTGCAACACTGGTCCCAACATTGGTTCCAATATTAGTTCCAATACTAGTTCCAACTCTAGTCCCAATATGAGTCCCAGCATCATTTCCAATACTAGTTCCAACACTAGATCCAATACTAGTTCCATTACTAGTCCCAATATCAGTCCCAGCATCAGTTCCAATACTAGTTCCAACACTGGTCCCAACATCAATTCCCATACTAGTTCCCATACTAGTTCCAACACTAGTCCTAATATGAGTCTCAGGATACGTTCCAATACTAGTTCCAATACTAGTTTCACTACTAGTTCCAACACTAGTCCCAAAATCGTCCCAACAACAGTTCCAATACTAGTTCCAACACTAGATCCAATACTAGTTCCATTACTAGTCCCAATATCAGTCCCAGCATCAGTTCCAATACTAGTTCCAACACTGGTCCCAACATCAATTCCCATACTAGTTCCCATACTAGTTCCAACACTAGTCCTAATATGAGTCTCAGGATACGTTCCAATACTAGTTCCAATACTAGTTTCACTACTAGTTCCAACACTAGTCCCAAAATCGTCCCAACAACAGTTCCCATACTAGTTCCAACACTAGTCCCAATATGAGTCCCAGGATCCGTTCCAGTACTAGTTCCAATACTAGTTCTAACACTGGTCCCAAAATCAGTCTCAACATTACGGATAGCTTAGTGGTTACGTTACTGCAGATTCCAGCCCAACCACCACCAAATTGTCACTGAGCAAGGCCCTTAATCCTTATTTACCACGATTACAAGTCGCTTTTGATTAAAAAACGTCTACTAAAAGCCATAAATATAAATGGTAGGCAGTTCTTGAACTCACGACTTCTTTTTTTACCAAATAGTTGTATAATTTTGAGGTATGACAATAAAGGACCTGCTGGAGGGTTCAGCTCAACAAAAAAGTCAAGTGGGAAGAGTCCCCACTTCTTCTAATAACATTTTCAGTCTGTGATTTTAGTTCATTGTTCCGGAAATGTTCATTTTGCCGACTCGTTCAAATGTGATTATGAAGTTTGGGACTCTGATAAACGCTGATGTTGCCTTAAGAAATCAATTATTTTTCCATATAGACGGAAATACTTGCAGCGGCAGCGATGATCAATCATGAGTTCACAATAAACGGCTGAATAGACGTTTGATTAACAACGATTTACATTTTGCAGCATCATCATGTGCATTTCAAATAAAGTTTAGAAGCGTACGGAATGTACGTTCTTTTTAAAAATTGATCCGTGATGTTTATTTATGATTAATTACGGTGGCATTCGGGGTGAGAATATATATTAATATGAGTTGGCGCCACAGGGTCAGACTAGCATAGTGATGTGTAGAAAAGGTGGCCAAACAAGCAAGACTTCAGAGCAGCACAAAGCTGTTTATATAATTGAATTAAGGGACGTTACATTTGCAGTAATTAGGCGGAAAAGTTGCTGCCCACACTTGAATAATGCTCTGCATGACGTACTTTTTCATCAGTTTTATTTAGTCAAGATGATTTATAATTACAAGAAACATGACGGGCTATATGGTTGTTGTCTGGTATTTGACTATCCGGGTACTCGCTCATTTTAAAATATTATATCTGGCCAGTGAAGGGCACTCCAGCGACGGGAACATGGCGTGTAATTACGACCAGCAAATAAGCATCGGTGGGAAATGTCAACAAGAACAACCCACTCCACTCGCTCGCAAACACAATACCGGGAGCCAGCAGAACTCATTATCTCCCACTATTTACCCATCTGATCTTTCTCTCCGTGTGTCTCTCAGCCATGCCAAACAGCTCACAGTTTTGCTCTGGATGCCGTGGACAGCATGGTGCGCTGCGGGATCCTCATCATGGAGGAGGTGAGATGTAAACTTGCACTCCCCCACACATCGCTTCTCCCTATTGGGGTAAAGCAGGTTCAAAAAATGAATTGAATATTTATGAAAACAGTATAATTGGCTGCAGTGCTGCAGTGATTTGAAATGTACCTGAACGGCGTGTGCTAGTCTCCGGGCCTCCTCGGCCAGTGTGGGTGTAGCGCGTACGGCGGAGGAATTGCAACGGGGAATTTAGAGTGACGAAATTGGAAATGAAGTTGAAAACACAATTAAAAATCAGTGCTCGTCTGCTGAACATTTACTGCATTGATAGAGCCGGTGGCTGTCTTGCTGCTCGTTTTTGAGCCTAAACTTTGCTGAAACAGAAAGGGGCCTTCCCTAAAATGTTAATCTCTGATGAGGAGGTTGCAGAAACACACTTTCTCATGATAGTTTGTGCCAAAGACAAAAAAAGGTCATCCAAGCTGTTATCAGTGAAAGGTGCAAAAGCATCAGTTTGTCACAGCATGGATGACTTGCATACACAGACTAGGCATAACATTATGACCACTGACAGGTAAAGTGAATAACACTGATTATCTCTTCATCACATCACATGTTAGTGGGGGGGATATATTAGGCAGCAAGTGAACATTTTATCCTCAAAGTTTATGTTAGAAGCAGGAAAAATGGGCGAGCGTGAGGATTTGAGCGAGTTTGACGAGGGCCAAATTGTGATGGCTAGACGACTGGGTCAGAGCATCTCCAAAACTGCAGTTCTTGTGGGGTGTTCCCGGTCTGCAGTGGTCAGTATCTATCAAAAGTGGTCCAAGGAAGGGACAGTGGTAAACCGGGGACAGGGTCATGGGCGACCAAGGCTCATTGATGCACGTGGGGAGCGAAGGCTGGCCCGTGTTGTCCGATCCTCAAATTGCTGAAGAAGTTAATGCTGGTTCTGATAGAAAGGTGTCAGAATACACAGTGCATCGTAGTTTGTTGCTTGTGGGGCAGCAAAAGGGGGACCAAAACAATATTAGGAAGGACATAATGTTATGTCTGATCGGTGCATGTTTTTGAACCTAAATTTATGCTGAAACAGAAGGGCCTTCCCTAAAGTGCTATGTTGTGATGACAGAGTTGCAAAAACACACTTTCTCATCACAGGTCCAGATGGAGATCGAACCCTGCTAAACACCAGACGAGTGCAGCGTATGATAATTCACCCTGAGAGACTGAAGCGCTACAGATTAGCTTCAGAAGTGCTTACGCTGCGCTTTACTTCACACTGCACACAGTCGTGTGTGTGTGTTCAGCCGTGTGTGTCCAGCTAGAATGAAACACACTCATAACCAAAGCAAATACACACATAATAGCATTGAAGCGCTGAACCGTATCGCTGACTTACACGCTCACGTTTCATTAAACACCGTGAGCTTGACATTAACCTTGTGCTCTGTGTGTGTGTGTGTGTGTGTGTGTGTGTGTTCAGTTACCTCGGGAGACGCCAGTGTGTGATTTTTGGAAAAGGCAGGGTGTTCTCTCATGGAGTGCTACGGACGACCCTAATTGCAGCAGTGACTCGGAGTGTGAGGAAGCCGACCCGCGATCGTACAGGGTACACACACCCACACACACACTTTTACACTGAATACACACATATAGTATAAACGTTAACACAAAGTACGCACAAGCAGGGCGTCACACACAGAGTGCATGTGTTTGACTGGCCTGTCTGCAGTTCAGATCTGCAGAAAGCACAAAAAATAATTAAAGTCCACTAAGTAGCCAAAAGTATGTGGACACCTGGCCATTAGTTTGGTAGATCTACTCCAAAACCATGTGCATTCATCTGGAATCCCTTGGCACTGCAAAATCAATTCCTATTGTCTGGTTGAGGCTGCTGCATGAGTAGCAAAGGCATGTGGGGGAAGTAGCCTGATCCTCTACGCATTAAAGCAAAGCTTTCAATAAGAACCTAGGGGGTTCACAAGCTTTGATTGAAACGTATAGCAGTTTGCGCCCCCTCAGCCAATGAGGGTGTCGTGCACAGAGGAGAGCAGTGTTTTTCAAACCCTTGGTCGTGAGCCAAAAAAATGGGTCTTGAATGGACTTGTACCCGACCAGACTGCCACAATTTTTATTAATTTCTATTTTTATATATTGTTTATGCATTTTATCCCCCTTTTTCTCCCTTTTATCGCGCCCAACTGCCCGAATGCGTCATGCTTCCTCTCCACCAATGCCGATCCCCACTCTGACTGAGGAGAGCGAAGCTAACCCACGCCCCCTCCGACACGTGGGCAGCAGCCGTATGCATTGTTACCTACACTTTGTGTATGGAGAGATGCACCCTGACAGCACTCTTTTCCCATCTCTTTCCAGGCGCCATCAATCGGCCAGCAGAGGTCGTAGTTGCATCAGTTATGAGAGAGTCCCTATACGGCTTTTTAATATCCCACCCCTATCTGAACAACAGGCCAATCGTTGTTCACGTGCCTGGTCAGCCCAGCCGGCAGGCAGCGCTGTGATTCGATACGATGTATTTGAGATCCCAGCTCTGGTGTGCTAGCGTGTGTTTTACCGCTGCGCCACCTGAGCGGCCTGTCACCATTTTTATTAAGTTTATTTTGTTTTGTGTTTCATTTGGATGCATTGTTTGTGTTGCCTAAGAATCAAGTATATCCAGAATGGGAGCAATTATAAAAGCTCTACATTTGCAAGCTTTTGTACTGAAAAGTATACAGACACTCACACTCATACAGGTTCCAAGTTAACAGATATTAGAAACTTTGTTCACTTTGCGTTTTTTTTTTTTTTGTGTGTGTGTGTGTGTGTGTGTGTGTGTGTGTGTGTGTGTGTGTAGTTGAGTCAGCCGTCTCAGTGCCCCAAGCTGCTGTTCTTCCTCTGCAGTTTACTGAGTGTACAGCTGAGGGCGCTCTGCTGGGCTCTAGAGTGTCTGAACCTGATGCCCTTCCCCATTACAGGTTTTTACTGCACATACAAACACGTCACAATACTGAAACTGGGACTGATCCTTTATACTTCATGGGTGTACAATTACTGACTGTAGCCTATCTGTTGAATAGAATTTGTGTCCATTCAGTCTTTTATGTATTTTCTCCCCATTTTCCTCCCGATTTAGCGCACTCAATTTTTGTTTTCTGCTGCTGAGATACCAGATTGCATCCGAGGAGAGCACGTCGCTGTTCACGCCTCTACCGACACGTGCACAGCCCTCCTCTTCTCGCTCCTGCATTCTGCACAGGCGTCTCTTCCCCCAGTCAGGGTCCTTACACAGCGTATGAATTGCGTATGGTTCTGATCGAGGAGAATGAAGCTAACCCATGCTCCCTCCGACACATGGGCAGCAGCCGTATGCATTTTGTCACCTACGCTTTGACGAGTGCAATGCGGATCAGCTCTGTGTATGGAGAGACGCACCCTGGCAGCACTCTTTTCCCGTTTCTGTGCAGGCACCATCAATCAGCCAGCAGAGGTCGTAATTGCATTAGTTTAGAGGGAGTCCCTATCCGGCTTAATATCCCACCCCTATCTGAACAACAGGCCAATCGTTGTTCATGTGGCTGCTCAGCCCAGTCGGCAGGCAGAGCTGAGACTCAATACGACGTCTTCGAGGTCCCAGCTCTGGTGTTCCAGCGTGTGCTTTTACCGCTGCGCCACCTGAGCGGCCTTTAAATCATAGAAATCATTTGATTTCATTTGTTTGATTTGTCCTGTTAACTATGGCTTAAACAGTGTTATTATTAGGAAGGGTGTTCACATACTTTTGGCCATGTATTCGTGAGTTCTCAGCAGAGGCTGACTCCCCTGGCTGGGCGTCCACACAAACACAATTAACCCTGTTTGAGGGAAGGAAGGTCAGATTGGGTCTGTTCCCACTGCAGCTGCGATATGTGATCTGTGGGACTGGTCCGGGTGCTTGTGTGAGTGGGGGGTGGTCACTTGGAGCTTAGCATGGCTTTCCATATGCAATGTGGTATGAGATAAGAAGGGGAAGCAGATAGGGAGATCTGCCTTTCCTTGATCAGATCAGGAAATGAAAATCCAAGGAAAATTAGATTTTTTTTCGAGGGTTTGAATCTCAGCAGTGCTATCGGCTGTCTGAGAGGGGGAGGATGTCAACGGCCTGTCAGCCTCAATCCCAACCCCAGATAAAAAATGGGGGTTGTGTTAGAAGGAGCATCCAGCGTAAGAACTATGCTGAATCTGGTATGCTGACCACAATGATCCACTGTTTGGACCCATAAATACAGGAGCAGCTGAAAGAAGAATATTAAAGCAGGGATGTGGTGTTCAGATAAATTTTTCTCTAAGCGAACAGAATCTGGGCGCATCTGGGACTGCCGTGTGTTTACTGTCCGGAAAATTCAGTAATTAACTTTAATAGATGAGGAACGTGTCATCTGACTCTTCTGGGATCGTGCTAGGGAACCCGGGTTGTTTTGTGGAGGCGCACCAGGAGCCCCACTTCACTGCACATTTTTAATGGGTTGTTAAGAACGTTCAGGTGTGATGGCACAGACGTTCTAAATGATATGGACAGACCAGGATTAAAAAATCACTGTGTTTCTCTTTCTTTTGTTTATCTGCCCGTAGAGTCCGAGTGTGTGATTCAGCTCCACTCGCACCTGAGAAACAAAGCCCAGCTGGAGCGGGTGCACCACGGTCAGCAGCACTCACCCGCCCACACTCACCCGCCCATACGCACTCCAGCGCTCTTCTCGTATTATTAATACACTCGCCGTACGCAGACGGAGCTCAAGCCGACTCTAAATATGGTTTTGCTGAGTGCTAATCGCTCCCCGCTGACTGCATGACATTTTAGAGGACCGTCCTATAAATGTGTTCGGCTTCAGAGCGGCATCGGGGCTTCGCTTTTTACATGGCCAAAAGTATGTGGACAGCACTTCTAATTAGGGAGTGGTCGTTTCGGCCACACCTGTTACAACAGCTGAATAAAATTAATTATATGAAATAAATGATACGCTTCCAGCAGTTTGGGGAAGGCCCTTTCCTGTTCCAGCATGACTGCACAAAGACATGGGGTGTGTTCGAAAACCTAGGGAGCTGCCTTGCTGTCTTACTGTCTACATAGGCAGCTGACTTAGTAGAGAGGATTCAAATGAGTTAGTGACTTAAAAGGCAGGTTATTCGAACGCACTACTTAGACAGCGATTCCATCGGGTTTAGCATTTCGCGTTTAGCATTTAGCATCTCGCCATTAAAACCAATAAACTGAGGTAGCATAGCACGCTAACGTCAATAACATCTCCCTTCATGTACCGATAAGGGTTAAATTTCCTGACAAGCCCGAACTTGCAAATAAAAACACTCGGTACAAGTTTATACAGTTAAAAATCAGTAATATTTTATTTACATTTGAAAATAACTCCATTCGTTTCTCCGCCCCGTCAGCCATGAATGCTGGGATTGTCTTGATCACTAAGGCAGCGTTCGATGCTCACTCGTTCTTGAGCCAAAATAACATTGAAATAATAAGATGCCTCAGAAGTGTGGATTTTAAGGCATCTAGGATTTCGAGCAGCCTCCTTCTCGGGAGCGCGCACAGGATGACGTAAAATGCTGCCTATGTAGAGAGATCACTAGCTTTTCGAACACACCCATGGACTGGCAAGTACTCCAGTGGCCTTAGATGGACTCGCGCCCTGTCCAGGGTGTTTCTTTTGGGATGAATTGGAACACGACTGTGAGCCAGGCCGTCTTGAAAAGTGGAGGCTGTAACAGTCGCCAAGTGGGGCCAAGTTTATATACAGTGTATCACAAAAGTGAGTACACCCCTCACATTTCTGCAGATATTTAAGTATATCTTTTCATGGGACAACACTGACAAAATGACACTTTGACACAATGAAAAGTAGTCTGTGTGCAGCTTATATAACAGTGTAAATTTATTCTTCCCTCAAAATAACTCAATATACAGCCATTAATGTCTAAACCACTGGCAACAAAAGTGAGTACACCCCTAAGAGACTACACCCCTAAATGTCCAAATTGAGCACTGCTTGTCATTTTCCCTCCAAAATGTCATGTGATTTGTTAGTGTTACTAGGTCTCAGGTGTGCATAGGGAGCAGGTGTGTTCAATTTAGTAGTACAGCTCTCACACTCTCTCATACTGGTCACTGAAAGTTCCAACATGGCACCTCATGGCAAAGAACTCTCTGAGGATCTTAAAAGACGAATTGTTGCGCTACATGAAGATGGCCAAGGCTACAAGAAGATTGCCAACACCCTGAAAGTGAGCTGCAGCACAGTGGCCAAGATCATCCAGCGTTTTAAAAGAGCAGGGTCCACTCAGAAAAGACCTCGCGTTGGTCGTCCAAAGAAGCTGAGTGCACGTGCTCAGCGTCACATCCAACTGCTGTCTTTGAAAGATAGGCGCAGGAGTGCTGTCAGCATTGCTGCAGAGATTGAAAAGGTGGGGGGTCAGCCTGTCAGTGCTCAGACCATACGCCGCACACTACATCAAATTGGTCTGCATGGCTGTCACCCCAGAAGGAAGCCTCTTCTGAAGTCTCTACACAAGAAAGCCCACAAACAGTTTGCTGAAGACATGTCAACAAAGGACATGGATTACTGGAACCATGTCCTATGGTCTGATGAGACCAAGATTAATTTGTTTGGTTCAGATGGTCTCAAGCATGTGTGGAGGCAATCAGGTGAGGAGTACAAAGATAAGTGTGTCATGCCTACAGTCAAGCATGGTGGTGGGAATGCCATGGTCTGGGGCTGCATGAGTGCAGCAGGTGTTGGGGAGTTACATTTCATTGAGGGACACATGAACTCCAATATGTACTGTGAAATACTGAAGCAGAGCATGATCCCCTCCCTCCGGAAACTGGGTCGCAGGGCAGTGTTCCAGCATGATAATGACCCCAAACACACCTCTAAGACGACCACTGCTTTATTGAAGAGGCTGAGGGTAAAGGTGATGGACTGGCCAAGCATGTCTCCAGACCTAAACCCAATAGAACATCTTTGGGGCATCCTCAAGCGGAAGGTGGAGGAGCGCAAAGTCTCGAATATCCGCCAGCTCCGTGATGTCGTCATGGAGGAGTGGAAAAGCATTCCAGTGGCAACCTGTGAAGCTCTGGTAAACTCCATGCCCAGGAGAGTTAAGGCAGTTCTGGGAAATAATGGTGGCCACACAAAATATTGACACTTCAGGAACTTTCACTAAGGGGTGTACTCACTTTTGTTGCCGGTGGTTTAGACATTAATGGCTGTATATTGAGTTTTTTTGAGGGAAGAATAAATTTACACTGTTATATAAGCTGCACACAGACTACTTTTCATTGTGTCAAAGTGTCATTTTGTCAGTGTTGTCCCATGAAAAGATATACTTAAATATCTGCAGAAATGTGAGGGGTGTACTCACTTTTGTGATACACTGTATATATATACAGTATGTCTATAGTTTTAAAAAGGCTAATGGTCAAGTGTCCACATACTTTCGGCCATATAGTATAGGTCCTGGCCACACCTTCTGCACTGGGACTGTCAGATACAGAGACCACACCTCCTTTACTGGGACTGACAGGTACAGAGGAGACACCTCATTTACTGGGACTGACAGGTACAGAGGACACACCTCCTTTACTGGGACTGACAGGTACAGAGACCACACCTCCTTTACTGGGACTGACAGGTACAGAGGAGACACCTCCTTTACTGGGACTGACAGGTACAGAGGACACACCTCCTTTACTGGGACTGACAGGTACAGAGGACACACCTCCTTTACTAGGACTGACAGGTACAGAGGACACACCTCCTTTACTGGGACTGACAGGTACAGAGGACACACCTCCTTTACTGGGACTGACAGGTACAGAGGAGACACCTCCTTTACTGGGACTGACAGGTACAGAGGACACACCTCCTTTACTGGGACTGACAGGTACAGAGGACACACCTCCTTTACTGGGACTGACAGGTACAGAGACCACACCTCCTTTACTGGGACTGACAGGTACAGAGACCACACCTCCTTTACTGGGACTGACAGGTACAGAGACCACACCTCCTTTACTGGGACTGACAGGTACAGAGGACACACCTCCTTTAGTAGGACTGACAGGTACAGGGGACACACCTCCTTTACTGGGACTGACAGGTACAGAGGACACACCTCCTTTACTAGGACTGACAGGTACAGAGGACACACCTCCTTTACTAGGACTGACAGGTACAGAGGACACACCTCCTTTACTGGGACTGACAGGTACAGAGGACACACCTCCTTTACTGGGACTGACAGGTACAGAGGAGACACCTCCTTTACTGGGACTGACAGGTACAGAGGACACACCTCCTTTACTGGGACTGACAGGTACAGAGGACACACCTCCTTTACTGGGACTGACAGGTACAGAGACCACACCTCCTTTACTGGGACTGACAGGTACAGAGACCACACCTCCTTTACTGGGACTGACAGGTACAGAGACCACACCTCCTTTACTGGGACTGACAGGTACAGAGGACACACCTCCTTTACTAGGACTGACAGGTACAGGGGACACACCTCCTTTACTGGGACTGACAGGTACAGAGGACACACCTCCTTTACTAGGACTGACAGGTACAGAGGACACACCTCCTTTACTAGGACTGACAGGTACAGAGGATACACCTTCTTTACTGTGACTGACAGGTACAGAGGACACACCTCCTTTACTAGGACTGACAGGTACAGAGGACACACCTCCTTTACTAGGACTGACAGGTACAGAGGAGACACCTTCTTTACTGGGACTGACAGGTACAGAGGACACACCTTCTTTACTGTGACTGACAGGTACAGAGGCCACACCTCCTGTACTGTGACTGACAGGTACAGAGACCACACCTCCTTTACTGGGACTGACAGGTACAGAGGACACACCTCCTTTACTGGGACTGACAGGTACAGAGGACACAGCTACTTTACTGGGACTGACAGGTACATTAGGCCACACCTCATTTACTGGAACTGATAGATACAGAGCCCACACCTTTTTACTGTGACTGTAGGGCTTCCAGGCTTTAATAATGTGTGTTTGTTTTGTAGAGAGCTCTTCAGTACAGTTGGCTGGGCTGGCACTGCGTACCCTGATGGACCTTGGGGTGAGTGACGTATCTCACACACACACACACACACACACACACACACCCACACACACACACACACACACACACACACACACACACCTCCCTTTGAAACCTGAACCGTGCCTGTAGCTGCAGTGTGTTTGTGTTGAATCAGGTGCTGATGAAGGCTGAGCAGAGTGAAGATGTGTGTGTGAAGATCAGCCCTCTGTTCCTTCAGCCTGAGAACATCAACAGACTTCATCAGTTCGTCTCTCAGTTCCTTTACTGACGCAGGACAAACAAACGGATCAGAACTGTTCTGCTAGGTGATTGTTTCAGTTTTAGTGAGAACTTCACCAGCCTTGAGTTTTGGAAGCACAAAAAATATCTCAGAAATGTGCTGGAAATGTGATTTATTTTGGTTATATTATTCCTCTTTTTATTAGCGAATTATTTAATAAGTTCAGTTCTGTTTACTCAGCCAGTTCCAGACCAGGTTGTGGGTCTTGTTTTCAGTTCCGAATTTGAAGAGAAAACTAAGAAAAATGTAGAAACTTTTACTTTTGTTGAATCGAAATGGTTGTTAGATGACGATTGCTTTTGCTTCGAGAGATCAATACACTTCTTTTGTTCAGCACGAGCTTTGATCTTTTGGTCTCGTTTTCATTCATTTATTTTACTTCTGTAACCACGTCGTCCTCTTCAGGGTCGTGGAGGGTCCGAACTCACTCGGGACAGAATACATATTCATCACAGGGCATCACACATTCACTCAGTTACACCTAGAGAGAGAAGACAATTCACCTACCGGCATGTTTGGGAGGTGGAAGGAAACTAAACTCACTCACTCTCACTTTCTTAACCGCTTATCCAATCAGGGGGGCTTTTCCTATCACGGCTTTTCAATTCAGTGTCTCCAATTAACCTGACTGCATGTTTTAGGACTGTGGGAGGTAACCGGAGCTCCCGGAGGAAACCCACGCAGTAGTGTTTTGCCACTACTTTATCCTGGCCGGGGTTCCGGTGGGTCCAGCTTTCCCTGAATCACTGGGCACAATGCAGTAACACATCCATCGCAGTGCCTCAGTACCCCCTTGACATGTGACCAGCCGTTAGCACCACTGAGGTCCCAGCAGCAGTGGGCTAGCATAATCTACTGCTGTGCCATGTTCTTAAAGGGATAAATATATGACTTGTTTTGGTATTTTATTCAGATTGTGAGACTCGATGTAAATCTTTTTTATGTTTTTATTGCTCACTCAGGTTTCTCTCGCGCCTCTTTCTCACCCTCACGCCTGTTTAATATCGCTGCTGAGTGACCGAGCTCATGAAGCACTCGCTCAACCCTGATCCCCAATCAGCTCCTGATTACAGCCTGGTGATGGCCTTAGGCTCTCTGTACATCCTACCAATCACTTAAGACTTCCCTTCAGCGTGCACACGCACGCGCACACACACACACAGATAAAAGGCTTTAGCTGGAGAGCTGGAGGAGCAGTGTATCGCACATGTCTGATTGCTATAGTGCTCCGGGTGTTGAATTAGATCTCTAGAGACGAAACACTTGGGTGACCTGCACCTCGACCCACTGCACATTCCAAAGAGCCGCTCATTAACCCAGAGAGTGTGAGAGGGCTGAGGATGAACACAGGAGCAGAGGAGTGAGGAGAACAGGCCAACAGAAGGATGAAATACAGTGCTTAGCAGAGGCTTCTATCTTAAGCAACTTGTGACAGACTGAGCAGTTGAGGTTTGAGTGTCTTGCTCAAGGGCCCAACAGTGGCAACCTTTTGATTACTAGTCCAGTACCTTAACCACTACGCTCAGACTGCAAGAGCAATTACTAAAAAATACACTATACAGTATTGACTAAAGTATTGGGACACCCCTTCTAATCTTTGAATTTATGTGTTTCAGCCACAATTAATAACAGGTGTAAAATAAATTATATTATGGAAATTACGCAGAAATTTCTACTTTGCAGCAGCAGTTTAGGGAAGTGAGGCTTTCCAACATCAGTGACCAGCCATACAAACGCTCTTTTGCAATACTAAATGGGCACAAATTCCCACAGACGTACTTCAAAGTCTTGTGAAATGCCTTATCAGAGGAGCAGCTGTTCTAGCTGAAACGATCTCATAGAGGTCACTCACTTTAAAAGCATTTCTTTTTTAATTAGGACATCCAGCAAGCTCATGGTCGGGTGTCCAAATATTTGGGGTGTAAAATGTATAGTGGGTTTTAATATCAAATATGAGACACAGGTTATTAGATTTGAACCACTCATGAATCAAAGCCTAAATGTTAGAGGAGATAAAAGCTGTGGTGTCTGGTACAGACCAACAAAAGATCTAATGTGGATTGGATCAAGTAATGGGTGCGGATCATTTTAATCCTGGTGACGAGGTGAATGTACCCCAACCCTTCAGTGTGAGGCTGCGTAGTGACATGTAGAACTCCTGTCCACCAACGAAAGCACCTACAATAAGCAATGGATGGATGGTCCAGCTCACAATGTACAGAAGTGCAAGGATCTGCTGGTAACATCCTGGTTTTGTTTGTTTATTTGGATTTTAACATCATGTTTTACACTTTGGTTACATCCACGACAGGAACGGTAGTTACTCATTACTCAAGATTAATCAGTTCACAAGTTTATCGAACACAGTCATGGACAATTTTGTATCTCCAGTTCACCTCACTTGCACGTCTTTGGACTGTGGGAGAACATGCAAACTCCACACAGAAAGGACCCGGACCGCCCCACCTGGGGATCGAACCCAGGACCTTTTTGCTGTGAGGCGACAGTGCTACCCACTTAGCCACCGTGCCACCCAAATTAAAACAGAGTGACCTTTATGTAATCCTCTGATAAAGCTTCTTCCTAGACAGGGAAGTATGTCTGTGGGAATTTGTGCCCATTCTGCCAAGAGTGTTTGTATGGCTGGGCACTAATGTTTGCCAATAAAGCCTCAATTTCACACAGAAAGGACTGGGACCGCCCCACCTGGGAATCGAACCCAGGACCTTCTTGCTGTGAGGCGACAGTGCTACGCACTTAGCCACCGTGCTGCCCGTAACATCCTGGAACCAGATACCACTGTGGAGTCCAGGTCTCGGTGTGGTCCTAATGTTTGGCTCATTTGTGTACTATGCAGAGGAAGTTGGTTAATAAATTTGCCGTGTTGCTTTAGTGTGAGTGTTTTTCTTCATAAGGATGAAACCTGTTTAGCAAAATCACATCAAGATTCAACGTCTTTCTTTAATCATTTTTATTTAGTTTGTGAGTGATTTGAAATCAAACCCAAAATCAAATTCCTTGAATAACTGGACAGCAGTAGTACACCATCTTCTGGAACTTTACAGGAACTACAGGGTAAAGTTACCTACAGAAAAATCGTTCATGTGTTTATTTGTTAGTCATTTTGATTACTGTTTGTTTGTTGTTTAACGCCATGTTTACACATTGGAGTCATTTTTGTTATGTACTGCTCCCTGGTCAGGGACGCTTTGTGTACAGAGGCTACTAGAAACACTGGACCGGACGCCCGGCCCTCACAGGCTAACACACACTCACACTTGAGGGTAATTTAGACTGGCCAATTCACCCTCTGCATGCTGTTGAAAGGGTAAGCAGAATATCCACATGTAACCCTTGCAAGCAACAGAAGGAACCAGGTTCTCAGGGCTCAGTGTTGGGGTGAGGCGAAAATCTTCGAAGTGCTCACTGTGGATATTCATCAGATTACAATCATTCATTCATCTGAGTAGATCAGCCACGTTCAGACGTTCATGCTGGAGTTAAACCACCGTGTTTCTGATGGATCCGATCCCGTCGATCTGACACTCCACCACGTCTCCTCTCTGCAAGATACACAGACGATGAAATGAGAAAACTCACTCACTCACTTTCTTAACCGCTTATCCAATTAGGGCCGCGGGGGGGTGCTGGAGTCTATCCCAGCGTTTCAATGGGCGCAAGGCACACAGTAACACCCTGGACGGTGTGCCAGTCCATCGCAGGGCAGACACACACACACTCATTCACCTATAGGGCAATTCAGTGTCTCCAATTAACCTGACTGCATGTTTTTAGACTCCCGGAGGAAACCCACTCAGACACGGGGAGAACATGCAAACTCAACACAGAAAGGACCCGGATCGTTTTGCTGTGAGGCGGCAGTGCTACCCACCGAGCCACCGAATGAGAAAACTGTCAAGCCAATTCGCCTCATGGCCAAAAGTATGTAGACACCCCTCCTGATTACTGACTTCAGGTGTTTGTTGCATTCCTTGTTAACAAATGAGTTAGGACAGTTATAGCTCAGAAATCAAGAGACTGGACTACGTACACTGAGAACAGAAGCTGCTGGTGTCCCTTTCTTTACCTCAATATCAGTCCCAATCATGTAGGACAACTGAAGAGAAAACATCAAATATTTCTTCAGCTTTTTCTCCATCCTTTAAGCCTTAAAGCGCTGGTATGGTCAGGGTTGCCAGATATGTAATGCAAAATCACTGCAAAAGCACTGCAAACCAGGATCTGGCAATTGCTGCCAGCAACACAGTAACTCATTGTGGCTTCTTTACCGGACACCAGAGCCTTTGTGTCCTAAACCATCAATGAGTCTTGGCCGCCCAACAACCAGTCAGATGTCCGTGGATCGCTCGTCCCTCTCCAGGCAACTGTGGGTACACTTAAGTACACAGATCTCAGGTTTGTATTGTGTGTGGGTGTGGGAATGACCCTGCAAATGGCTGTTAATTGCTTTGAAATGTGCCAGCCCATAGGGATCCTTGGCCAGCATGGATGCTCATGCATGTAGTGAACTGGCAATGCTTAAAAAAAAGGAAAGAAAGATATTAACCGAAAGATCCTTTTTATTTACAGCAGGCTGGGCCAACCTTACAAATGGCTGCAAACGTACATACCAATAATTACATTTTTACATTTACATTTTCAGCATTTAGCAGACGCTTTTATCCAAAGCGACTTACACAATGAGCGGAACACGATGAGCAATTGAGGGTTAAGGGCCTTGCTCAGGGACCCAACAGTGGCAATCTGGTGGTGGCGGGGCTTGAACCGGCAACCTTCTGCTTACTAGTCCAGTACCTTAACCACTGAGCGATCACTGGCCCTTACTTAATTACTTCAATGGACTGTAAATACACATTGCTAATACATCTTCTCGCTTGCGTTTACTTGTGAAGAACTTTGTAGCAGTTAAAGTACTGGTGAACAGGGATGACACCCTTTTGGCTGAGATTCTGCCGACCTGCCAAGACCGTTTTAGTTTCACTTGCAGCCGTGGCGGTTATTGATTCCTTGTTAAAGCGCTAGCAGTCGGCGCGTAGACAGCGTGTGCTAATTCCAGCGTGTTGACATATGTTTTCCCAGTTTTATCTGACAGGATGTTACTGGTGATGCGGCTCTGGGTGTTGGAATCATTTGCGCCTCGCTGTTGTGTAAATTACATTCATTATGACTTGCGATTAATGCTAGAAGTCATTTCGCTACAGGACGATACGAGGCGTAAATGAAACGTGCCACGCGGTGGCCGGCTGCCACTCCAGCCTGCGCGTCGCCAAGTCTCGGGCGACGCTGAGCGACAGCCAGCGTTAACAGCGTCTAATTGGAGGAATTAGTAGTGTGATGAAGGTTTAAATTAAATCAGACTGAGGGGACAGAACAGAAGCTGCTGGTGTCCCTGCAGGCTGCAGTGCTCCTGCATACCAATCTACTGTTAGAACAGTCAGGCTCAGAAATCAACTCGATGCCAAAAGTATCTGGACAATCCTCCTATTTGTTGAGTGTTTTTTTCTGGAATTTTCACCATTTTCTCCCCAATTTAGTCATTTCCAACTCCCTAGCTGATCAAGGAAAGTGGGATCACCACATGCCCCCCAACACATGTAAAATCCTCAGCTGCTTTTTATCACCTGCCAGGGTTTAGATAGAGAACCGTATCACATAAGTAGAGCCAAGCTATGCTCTTTAGGTCCTGGTCAGTTGTCCACATACTTCTGGCCACATAGTGTATGTGATCTAGCTTTTGCACTCTTAAAAGTCAGACTCTTTATTTTCATGTGCTGTTTTTGTTTCTTTGCCCACCACGTTTACATGGAACCAGTTCACTACCTTAGTTCTGTTTGCCGACGTTTAAGAAGTTTTAGACCCCCTGCGCTGCTCCCTTTGCAGTAAAGTATGTTTGAATTGCTGGAGCTCACCTTTAGGAAGACGGCTGGATTCCTGAACACACCCACCCCCGGAGGAGTGCCTGTTAGGAACACGTCACCCGGGTACAGAGTCACAAACCTGCAGTGAACACAAATATGGAGCTGAAAGCTGGAAACTGAATGCAAACATAGATTAAGCAGTTCTGTGTGTGTGTGTGTGATGGACTGGTGACCTGTCCCTGGTGTTTCCTGTCTTTCACCCAGTGAATCAGACCCACCATGACCCTGACCAGGATGAAGCAGTGGTAAAATGGACAATGAATGAATGAAGCAATTCTGACATTGGTGTTTGATTTACTAAAGCTGTAGCTCATCACAAAAACAGGTGCAGAATTTAAAAAGCTGCAGTGTAATGTCCAATTTTTTATTTTATTATTTATTAACCTTTATTTAACCAGAAAGATCTCACTGAGATTAAGAATCTCTTTTTCAAGAGAGTCCTGACCAAAAACCTGATGTGACAGGGGACACCGCCTTTCTTTACCTCAATATCAGTCCCGATCATGTAGAAGACTTGAAGAACAGACAATAGAAGAGAAAACATCAAATATTCCTGCAACTTCTTCTCCATTTTAAGGCAACAAAGCACTGGTATGGTCAGGGTTGCCAGATATGTGAGGCAAAAATCACCACAAAAGCACTGCAAACCAGGAAATGGCAATTGCTGCCAGCAACACAGTAACTCATTGTGGCTGCTTTAAAAGACACCATAGCTGTTGTGTCCTGAAACATCAATGAGTCTTGGCCGCCCAACAACCTGTCGTCCCTTCTCAGAACACTGTCTGTGGGTACACACCATGGCTGTTTGTGAGCCCCCCTTGATGTTTGGGAGAGACTTTAACCCAGACGCCTGTCCATAAAGATTCGCTCTTCATCAAAGTCCTTCAGGTCTTTATGCTGATCAGATCTGCTGCATTCAACATGTGAACTATGAGGAATCTTCATGCATCAGTGCAAACAGGCATCACCATGCACCTTTGTGGGTGTGGTCCTAATGTTTTGCTTCATCTGTGTCCTTGATGATCTGATTTCTCAGTGTGAATAAGCAGTAGATACTCACTGTGAGACCCACGCCACCAGCTTCTCCGTCTTGAAGATGAGTTGGTTGGTGTTGCTGTCCTGCATCACCTCACCATTAACCAGGCACCGGATTCCCAGGTTGTGCACATCTGGTTCAGACAAACATGTTATCCACATGAGATCTTCAGCTTCACACCTACTTCTACATGTTCTCCTCAGTGGACCTCACCTACCCTTCAGCGCTGACGTGGTAACGAGGGCAGAACCCAGCGGACAGAACGTGTCGAAGGTTTTTCCCAGAATCCACTGCTTCCCGTTTCGTCTCATTTGCCAGTCACGAGCGCTGACGTCGTTGGCTATGGTGAATCCAGCGATGTAAGACATAGCCTCTTCCTCCTGAAAATGATACAGTAGCATGCAAAAATTTAGGCCCCCCTATTTAAACTTCTACCAGATTTACAACTGACTGTGTCTGAGGATTGCCTAGAGGCCCAACACTGGCAACTTGGCAGTGGTGGGGTTAGAACGAGCAACCTTCTTCTCACCAGTCCAGTACCTTAACCACCTGGCTACCACTGCAGTAGGATATAAACAGGATGACAATGTTACAGCCACCTAAGGTGCTGATTTTGTATCTGGCATGGCAAAATGAGGTGCCTGTCGGGTTTTCTTCTGGACCATGGCATGAAACGACTGCTCCATGGGCTTTTTAATGGGTGCTGCTATGCTTTGTGGGCACAAAGAACTCACCAGCTTTGGTCAATCATTATCCCTTAGAAAGAATAAGGAAGCCAAAACACAAAGTTCATTCACATTACATAACTTTGGTTCTACAACACAAAATTAATCATCCACAGAGAAAAAACAACAGCTGGGAACTCATTTACCAGACCATGAGCTTGTTTGACATCCCATTCCAAAATCATGAACATTAATATGCTTCCCGGCTTATGGTTCATGGTTATAACAGCCTCCACTCCTCTGTGAAGATTTAAGAGTGTGTCTGTGGGAATGTCTGGAGCTGTGCAGGTCACTAGAGTTCCTCCACACCAAACATAATAATAATAATAATTAATAATAACGTCTTTATGGACACTTGTGCACAGGAACACAGTCATGCTGGAACAGGAAACATCTCAAACATCTTACTTGCCTTTATATCTTTTCCTTTTTTCCCGATGATAAAGGCCAGTTCCACCTCCCAGTCTACCTCCTAAAAAATACAACAGGGTTAGTTGTAGTGTGTTCTGTACATACACCTGGCTTACACCAACTCCATATTAATACCCATACAGGTGTCCATATACTTTTGGCCTTATAATTAAGTAGTAAAATGTACATGTAAATGTAAAATCTGGCCATGATAGACCAGATCATATTTAAAAAATACAGAAATACTAAGAGATTTGCATTCAATCTGGATGTCAGGTGGCAGTTTTGCATTTAAAGTTAAAGTATGTGGACGCCTGACCATGAGCTTGATGGACATCCCATTAAAAATGTGTGGAAACCACATGTTCACCAATGGTGAACCATGCTTCAATGAGTGAGAAGATCTGCTGTGCCATGCTGCACTGACCTGGCTCATGTTGGGCAGGATGATGTTGTCGTAGGGGCCGGTGATGGCCGAGGGGAACTTGCTGAAGATGATGGGTTCTTTGGGAATGGGGGCGTTCTGTTCCAGACAGTGATCTTTGTAGTTCATCCCCACACACACCACCTTATCGGGTCTGGTCACTGGAGCCAGCAGCCGAATGCTGGAGTGAGGGATCACTCGCTGGTCACTGGACATCGCTCTGAAACACACCGTTTATTTATATTCACTTTATACTTTATGAGTAGGTACAGGGCATGAATCAGTTTCTGTGCCAGTCTATTGTGAGGCACCGTGCTTTATTAAAGCTTCATGTTCCACCTCATCGAAATTTCATATTCTTTCTGGCTGCTCCAAACTTCACCACAGATGAGAGTGAGTGAATGAATGGATGAGTGTTGTGATGCTCTGTAATGGATTGGCTCTCAGGGCTCAGTGATTTCAGGTAGGGCTGGACCCACCATGGCTATAATCAGGATGAATCGGTGAGTGTAAATAAATGAACACATGAATGCACTTTGTAGAAATCATTTCAATCAAATGATTTCATAAATGAACCAACAGTACCACCTACCTGTGAGCAGCCTCCATGCCCTTCTCCCCCAGCTCCAGAAACTCTCTCATGCTGGAAGGCATCGAGGGATCGAACTCTTTTAGATCGACGATGCCGTTGCCTCGCTCTGCCTCCACTCCGACCCTTACCACCCCCTCTTCTCCAGGTCGGCTGAACTGAACCAGACGCATGCTGACAGAACTTAGACTGCGCCTGACTGATCCTACAGAAAACACACGACTGAGTCTACTCAACATGAACCATGTACCTCTCAACACTCTCACCTACACACACACACACACACACACACACACACACACACACACACACACACACACACGGGGAGGAGGGACAGAGAGGTAAAACACATCTAAATCAGAAAAAGAGGAAAAAACTTCAGGGTTTAGATCTTTCGAGTTTTATCAGACCACAGAGTTGATCTGGTTTCTTACCAGTATAAAGGGGTATAATGAAAGTAAAATCAATTAAAATGTGTATGAAGATGTAAAAATATCAATCACCTTTTCCTTGTACCTTTTTTCTAAGTGTGCTTAATTTAAAAAATAAAATTAATTAAAAATATATTATAAATTAAAAATTATTATTAATTATTACCTTAATAATATTGGAATATTTTTGTCAAAATGCAAAATATAAACAAATATAAACACGGTGGATTTTCATTTCATTATCTGTAGAAAAATTGTTAAATGCAGTTGAAATATCCAGCCATAAACATGAGCACCATGTATGGGTGAAATACAGAACATTCGTTGACAGTGAGGTGTTCAAAAATCCTAACAACACTGCTGCACCTGATACACTCATACCAGAACAAAACACACTGCCTTGTTACCATGTTATGTTAATCTGATTGCAGTGCTTAGAATGAATCAGAGGGGGTCCTATCAATGTCCCTTCTGTAGGTGTACAGTAGGTGTACAGAGGGACAGATCAGGTGTACAGGGCCACAGTCAGTAATTGTATGCACACCTATATGCACCTGTATGGTAGATATTTGCTCGTACCAGATAGGTGTACCTACCTGAGCGTAAATGTACAGAGCCTAGCTGGGATTTACCATAAACACCATTAATTACACCATTAACATTAAAATGCATGTAATAAGAACGATATTTAATGTATTACACTGTATTAAAATTATTTTTAGATTAAAAGCAGTGACTTTTTCTGATCAGTCCTACCTGAATACGACTTCTGCTTCCAGTGCACAGAACACAATAAAGAATGTTTGTTTTTGGTAGAATTTGGGTTATTTCGAAGACTGGCGCTCAAATGACTGGATTTCAGACTCTGTGACATGTGTGATCATAATAAAACTACTTACTTTCAACACTGCTCAGCTTCCGCATTCACGTTTTGTAGTCCAGCGGAAATAGAAAAATGCTTTTATATAGCAAAAACAAGTTATTACTTTAAATTGAACGTCATTACTAAATAATGATATATCTCGTAATACCAGCTGAGTAGATAAAACGCTGCTAATTAGCACATTTTAAAAATTTACTAAACTATGAAGTGTAAAAGAACTACAAATCCCATAAGCATAACAGAGTGTAATCACGTGATCAGACTTTCGCATCAGCCGACGCCTAGAGGTTGCATAATAATTCGATTCTGATTGGACTGTAGTGCCCTACGTTCACCATTTACGTTTATTCGTTCTCTTTTTAGGGCGCCTATATAGGGAGTAAGGAGCGGATTAGGACTGAGCCATTTTCTCCTGCACAGTTCTGTAAACTGGCGACATGTCTCTTAGGTAAGTTACTGAATTCTGTTTAAATTATGTCATTATATTAGATTAAACTGCATTTAGCTTATTATTAAATATACCAGTATTTATTTTTATTTTAAGATTGTTAAGGGTCTATTGGTATTTTGAGGCATTTGGTGTTTTTGGACTTCAGACTCTAATCTTTAATTCAGTTTAATTACAGTTTATTGTTTACCACTGTTTCAGTTTATTTATATATTTTTTTGCTTTTAATAATATGTGAGTAGATTTTTATTGCACGTATTGTGAGAATTTTATATCTTAAGATTATATTCTTTCCAGCCATTGCAGGTTTAGTGTTTAAGCTTTTTTTAATGACATTATTTTTCTTACGAGCAATTTTGGGTTTTTTGACCTTTTTAAAGCTTGAATTTTGTATTACCAGTTATTAAAGTGTGTTTTTTTATTTACCCACCCATTTTTATTTGTTATGTAGCTGTCCGTGCTTATTCATTCCTTTAATTCTTACTTATTCTTTTTTGCCAGACATTTTAGGCACATTTGATTTATTTGATAGTTTTAAAACAGCATAATTCTGTATAATATAATTTTATTTACACTCTCAGCCACCTATTTCAGTCTAAATGTTGCTTATTTATTAGATAAACTAGTTCTAAAATGGGGAAAATAGAAGAAGAGAAGCTGAAGCTGCTGACATAGCAGTTTAATAGTGTTGACTTGTTTCCTTTGCTCATAGTCATGAGATGTATTGGTCAGCACATTTTCCTCTGATTTTCAAGTTCTTATGATTGTCTTGTGAAAAAATGTAACATTGTTGATGTTTTATACCTGTCTTTATTGATGCTGTGCATCTTTGGGTTCCTAAAAATGCCCATATGTATATAATGTATTATTATCATTAATCAGCATGTCTGATTGCAGTCTTTACCTCCTATATGTCAGAAATTGCACAACTTTACATGATGCACGTCTTAAATTACACAACAGTTATGTTTCTCTGAACCAGATGTACACAATTACACAAATTTACTCCACATATGTCTGAAATGACGTGATCATCCACTTATTTTGTTCTGACAATCTGAGCGTGCGTGTAGTATGAAACCTCCTGAATGTGTAAATGTTTTGTACTGTTTTCTGTGTGGATCTATAGTTTAATGCTAAGTAATGATTTTCTTTATCTGTGCAGTGTGCAGCTGGTGCAGTGGAGCACTGATTACAAGGATGGAAAGTAAGTCATTTACAGCACACAGGTTTTTACTGTTTCATTATCACCTCAGATTAGACTTTACCCTCGATTATCAAAACCGATCAGACCTGATCTGGCTGATGTGTGCAATTATAAAACTCCAGGTTTTACTGTAACACTGCTTTTAACTGTTCTTTTTAGAGGTGAATACAGGAGGTATTGAAAGCCCATCACCATTGTATAGCTATATCTTTGCTCTCTGTAAATAATGGTGTTTATTAAACCCTCTCTAATGACTGGTCAGATTCCTAAAGTCTTATATAAGTATTTTATTTTTAGTATTAAGGATTTTCCAAATTCAGTGCTGTGCACCAGTGTAATGGAATAATACGCTACAAAAAGATCTAAAGAGCAGCATTACTGGTAAAGTGGCTAAAATAAAGGGAACCAAGTATGATGATAAGATGTTTCTTTGTGTTCACAGTTATGATGGCATCCTTCTGGTTGCTCAGGACTTTGAGAGCCTCCCCACTGAGCTGGAGGGTCTGAAAGCTCCTCTGCAGGATTACAGTGCTGTAAGTCGCCGACATGTCCAAAAATGTTCACGTTTCTATATAACGGCAAGTCTGGAAAAGTCTGGGTCACATATAGACAACTTAAGTACAGTTGTAGTAATTTAAATCTGTTCATATTTTTCCTAATCACATTAGATTAAATATTGTTATTATTATTTTATTTGGAGGGCACTCTGTAGTGCAGCAGTCTAATATGCTAGCTCGCAATCTCTGAGAACTTAGATCTCAACACTGGTGGGTTAGCGCCATAGATCACTGTACACCAAGCACTCCGAAATGACCACCAGTCTGATAAAACAAAACTCAATGTAGGCAGAAATCGTATTTATTGTGCAAAAGAGGACTGAATTACCCAAAATGCACTTCTCCTGTACAGGTGGATAAGGCCCTGGCAGATGATGTGGTGGTTCTAAAGGTTCCCGGTTTACCAGGAGACAGGCTGGTGTTCGCCCCAACAGGACCACTGAACCGGGATTATGATGATGTGAGACGCTTCAGTGATGCTGCCAGTAAAGGCATCAAGAGGTCAGAAGTGCAGCTCTGAACGTTCATTCATTCACCAGTTGCTTCTTTTCACCTGCTGGGGGCCGGGGTCTCACAGAGTGCAGTACCTCACGTGGAGAGCCACGCCCGCTTAGCAGAGACAGCACTTGCATCAGTGACGCATAACCCTGTTTCAGCTGTTGTCCCTCCCTCCACAGACACACACCAGCTGATAGCAGAGCTGAGATTCGAACTTGAGAGCTTGAGCTCAGAGCTTGCTACCCACTCAAGCCTTTCGTGCTTCTGTGCATTTGTGTGGGCGGCACGGTGGCTCGGTGGGTAGTACTGTCGCCTCACAGCAAGAAGGTCCTGGGTTTGATTCCCAGGTGGAGCTGCCCAGGTCCTCTCTGTATGGAGTTTGCATGTTCTCCCCCATCTGCGTTTCCTTCCACAGTCCAAAGACATGAAGTCAGGATAATTGAAGATGGTAAATTGTCCCACTGTGTGTGTGTGTGTGTGTGTGTGTCCAGTGTGTTTCCTGCCTGTTTTACAAAAACCTGAACTGTTTCATTCCACCTTAAATCTAGCACAGCATTGTGGGAAAATACAGCAAAAGTATGATTTTACTTTAGGGCGATGAAGGCTGGTATGCAGCGTCCCCTGCTAGTGTGCCCTCCTCACAGTTCATATGAGAAGAACACCTTGGTGGCTTTACTGGGAGCTTTACAAGTTCTCTATATGGTAAGAAATGTCTTACTGGTTCTTCTAATCTATTAATCTATCTGCACTTGTTTCCTCCTCATGAGTTATTTACTGTGTGTGTGTGTGTGTGTTAGCCACTGGAACTGAGGGAGGTGAAGTCGTCCCCAGATAAGGTGGAAGTATTGGGGGTGTGGGTGCAGGACAAGACTCGGGGCGGACAGCTCGCTGAACTGGCCTCAGCTCTGGAGAGCGGCAGGTTAGTCCATACCTGAATGCTTCATAAGCATATTTTTCTAGTTGTGGCACATGTATGGTCAGTTCAGGTCCAGTGGTGCCGTATAAGAGTGTGTATGTGTGTGTAGGGTGGTGTATCGGGACATCGGTGGATCCGATCCTGAGCGTATGGCAGCTCCACGTGTAGCTGAATATGTTCAGGAGATCTTTAAGAGCACCTGTGTTCAGGTAAATACACAATCGCACAGTGGAGCCTCGGTCAGTTATCACTGTTTATACTGCATCAATACAAATGTAATTATCGCTCTCTTTACACCTGTGTATGTCTCTTTCTCTCTCAGGTAAGGGTGGAGAGTGATTTGAACACTCTGGAGAAACAGTACCCCTGCCTGGCTGCTGTCAACCGCTGTGCTAACAGTGAGATTTACTTTAATACGAGTAGATTTAAAAAAAATCTGGTTGCAGATTCTGAATTAAAATGATCACTGGCATGATCCTTAGATATTTTCTAAACTGAAGTGGGTGGGCTTGTGTGAGTGCAGACCATTCTTTAACTTTATTAGTGTGAGTAGTGATTGTGGAACGATTGGAGGATGTGAGAGGAAAGGTGGTGAACTCTGAAAACATTTGGGCTGGAGTTTCTGCTTGTCCTAGAACCTGCCCCCCTTTTTGAGTAGGAATGAAACAGATACAAGATGTGATTAGTGTGTTTATATATATATTTTTTTTCTTTAGTCTCCCAAACTTAAATGAGTTCTTAACTTAACCCTCCTGTTGTGTTCGTTTCTCGTCAATTTGACCCAGGGCATGTTTAATTATCCAAAAGTGTCAGAAACCAAGAAATCCCAATAGTCATTGTTTATATCTCATTATTAACTCCTTCTGCTTGGCTTAATAAGTGAAATCAATGAAGTTTCATACCAAAAAATACTTTTAACTATATGTTTTTAGATTTTGAAACATTAAGACGGGTCAATTTGACCCGTAAACATAACTGGTGGTGCAGCAGTCTGATGAGCTAGCGACCTGCCACTACCCTGCCCAGGATAAAGCGTCTGATAAGAAAAACATGTATTAAATATCTTTTTAAGTAGGTGTTTGTTATTAACTGTGGGTCTGTGTGTTTGTAGCTGTGCCACGTCACCAGGGCAGAGTGATTCATCTGGAGTACAATGGAGAAGAACCCATTCAGCAGACCCTCATGCTGGTGGGCAAGGTGAGAGTCCTGTCCGAATACTTTTGTCCATATATTGTGTGTTTATTTATTTCCCTTCTTGTCTGAATTTGTACTGCAGTGTGGACCACACTACTCTCTCTGTATTTTCCCATTTCTTGTGCTTGTGCCTCAACCAGACAAAGGCAAAAAGCTGAAAACCACATTCCAGATTCTCTTTTATAACAATCAAACACGTATAAACGTGTCTGTTGAGCGCTTGACAATGACAAGACTTTAATTAGAGTCTCAGATATTGGCAGTAGTTGGCTAAGGGATTAGACTGCTGTTCCATCCCAGTGCTTTACATATTAAAATATTTCAGTTCCAGAAGGGATTAAACTTCATATTAATGCTCTTGTTTTAAAATATGGTGATATAATGTACGTGTGTGAGTGCTGGTGTAGAAGTTGGATGCTAACATTTGCCTGGCTGTTGCAGGGCATCACTTATGACACCGGTGGAGCTGACATTAAGGCTGGAGGCTTCATGGCTGGCATGCACAGGGATAAATGTGGATCTGCTGCTGTAGCTGGATTCTTCCAGGTAACAGAACACACACAAGCACTGCCAGACAGAGTCCAGGAGCGTTAACGCATCCCAAGAGCGGGACTAACGGAGCCTGGGTTCCTGACCAAGTTTTTATTGTCGTCTTTTCCTTAATCTGGTAATATCTAATTGTACCCAGTTGTAGCTCCTCTACTGCTGCAGACCCCAAACATGACCGAGCAGGTCAGCCCCCCTCGGACACGTGCAGTTGCCACCGTTTCTTTTGACCTGCATGAGGCGGGTTTACATGCGGCTCAGTAACACGTACAGAGAATCGCACACTGCTCTCCATTATTCACAGTCTCTGTGCAATGCCTCGACCAGCCTGTAGAGGCCGCAATTACAGCACTAAGGAGGAATCCCTCATAGCCAATCATGTCCATGTAGTAGCCTCAGCAGCCGATAGCAGAGCTGAGACCTAAACTTGAGCGCTCAACCTTTCAGTAATAGTAGGCAAGTGAGTTTTTATTGCTGCCCCACCCGTGTTATGTGTTTTTTTTGTAATGATCTGAAATGATTTTGTCTTAGATTCTGGCAAAGCTGAAGCCCAAACACCTGAAGGTGGTAGGAGCCATGGCCATGGTGAGGAACAGTGTTGGTTCAGGTAGGTTCAGCTCGGTGCAGTAGAGGTGTGACTGGTAAAACTGGTCTAAGCAGCTGATTTATTGACTATTTTATTACAGACGCTGCTGGCATAACTGAACTGCTTTAATAGTGGAATCAATTTAACTACATGTGAACACTGTGTGTGTGTGTGTGTGTGTGTGTGTGTGTGTGTGTGTGTGTGTGTGTTTCAGACTGCTACGTGTCAGATGAGCTGATTGTGTCGCGAGCTGGCCGTCGGGTGCGTGTGGGAAACACTGATGCTGAAGGTCGTATGGTCATGGTGGACCTGCTCTGTGAGATGAAGGAGAAGGTACACACACACATACTAGAACTACACATATTACAAAGCTTGATTAACAAACTATATATGGCCAAATATATTTGAACACGTGACTATAAGTTTGTTGGACGTCCCATTTGAATAAGAAATATTAAAATAAGACCGCTGCCTTCTGAGAAGGCTTCTCACAACACTGTGGGAATTTGTGCCCATTTCATCAAAGGATGACAACATTTGTATGGCTGGGCACTGATATGACAATTAGAAGGGGTGTCCCAATACTTTTGTCCATAGCGTGTATGTAAGGCGAGCCTAGGCAAAGTTCATTCAGGTTTTTGCAGTTAGGTTGCATGATTTGCATGAACTGAAGTGTGTTTTGCTAGTGTGAGGGTGCAAGATGAAGCAGAATATCTTGCTTTGAGAGGAGAGAAATCTATAACAGTTGGGGTTGAGTAGTTTCGGAAGGTCGTACATTAACTAGTGAAGGTGTTGATAGTAGTGTGTGTGTGTGTGTGTGTGCGCTTCCTCAGGCGCTGAAGGAAATTTCTCCGCAGCTGTTCACCATTGCCACCCTGACTGGTCATGCCATCAGAGCCATGGGACCCCACTACTCTGTGAGCTCCTCACACACACTGGGACACGATCACCATCCACAAACACGCTTTTACATTAATTCTGATTTTTAAATGCGTCGTTTTCATCCTGTCCCAGAGCTTGTCGGACCTCCAGTTTCAAAACCTTGGGCCTTAATTGCGTCTATAACAGCACGCACTCCTCTGGGAATTTTGATGTGTCGTTATTTAGTCAAAATTAGTTTTGTGGGGTTGAGGTCAGGGCTCTGTGCAGGTCACTGGAGTTACTCCAGGCCAAAGGTGGCACGGTGGGTAGCACTGTCGCCTTACAGCAAGAAGGTCCTGGGTTTGATACCCAGGTGGGGCGGTCCGGGTCCTTTCTGTGTGGAGTTTGCATGTTCTCCCCGTGTCTGCGTGGGTTTCCTCCCACAGTCCAAAGACGTGCAAGTGAGGTGAATTGGAGATACAAAATTGTCCATGACTGTGTTCGATATAACCTTGTGACCTGATGAACCTTGTGTAATGAGTAACTACCGTTCCTGTCATGAATGTAACCAAAGTGTAAAAACATGACGTTAAAATCCTAATAAACGAATAAGTATTCCACACCACACTCATCAAACCATGTCTTTATGGACCTTACTTACTTGTTGTTTGCATTCCCTAAACTGGTGCTACGAAGTTGGAGGCATCAGTTGCTTCATATTATTTTTATACACCTGTCAGGAATTTGTGTTAATGCCCCCAGAGTAAATAAACCAGTTTGTTTAAAATATTCATAATGCAGCTCCACAAGACCCATCAGGTCCTGAAATATTTCTAACTCTCTGATCTGTCTCTAGATCATCATGGATAACGGTGCTGCTCGCCGCACAGACAACGCACTACAGTGGCAGAAAGGTGCGTACATGCTGTCTTTTTTTTTTTTTTTTTTTTAAACGTGCCTCGTATACATGATGAAATGATCATGCCTGGTAATTTTTATTTTTTTTGGTGTGTGTGTTTGGTTTGGTTTGTCAGCGGGTGAGGTTCTGGGCGACATGTTCGAGGTCTCCAACATTCGTAGAGAGGATTACGATTTCCACAAAGGGAAGTCCGAGTACGAGGACGTTCTGCAGTGTAACAACCTGCCCTCATCCGCCACACCACGTGGTCACCAGACTCCTGCTGCCTTCCTCATCATGACCTCTGGACTAGACAAGGTTCACACACTCTCACACACATGCACACACAGTAGGACTGTCTAAGTATGGAAGGTCCTTTTGTGGCTTGCATTCTGGCACAGCATAATCTAACTGAGAATAGCATAGCACTGCTGAGAATCGTACCTGGGTCTCAGCAGGAGTGGGTTAGCATGATGGAGCACCCAGACTGGGGTCCTGTTTCCCCAAAAGAGAGGGTTCACTGTAATTATCTCATAATCTATTCACTCTACAGATAATCTTCATAAAGAAAAGTGGGTTATAACAGTTGAGGGTCTAACATATAATCACAGTAAAACCTCCACTATATGGCCAAAAGTGTTTGGACACCTGGCCATGAGCTTGTTGGTCTTCCTATTTCAAAAACACTCTTTTGAGGAGGCTTCTCACAAGACTTTGAAATATGTCTGTGGGAATTTCTGCCCATTCAGTCAAAAGAGCATCTGTATGGCTGTGCATTGTTCAGTAGGGCTGAGGTCAGAGCTCTGTGCAGGACACTTTAGTTTCTTTAAACCGAGCTGTTCTTTAAGTCTTTAAAGAGCTTGCTTTGTGCACGGTGGTAGTCATGCTGGAACAGGAAAGGACCTTCCCTAAACTGTTGCCACAAACTTCCTTTATATAAATGATTTATTACACCTGTTAGTAATTGTTGCGGCTGAAACACACTGGGTGTACCGATACTTTTGTTCATGTAGTGTCTATAGTTCTCTATACACAGATGAGCCAAAACATTATGACCACCTGCCTAATATGAGCCACAAAGGCATGGACTCCACAAGACCTATGAAAGAGTCCTGAGGTATCTGGTACCTGGACATCACCATCAGGTTCTTTAACTCAGGGACAGTGGGAGCCTAGTGGGTAGAGCTTTGGACTATCCACTGAAAGGTTGGGAGTTTGAATCCCAGCTCTGCCATGCAGCCACCGTTGGGCCCTTGAGCGAGGCCCTTAACCCTCTCTCCTGCCTGGAGCCGTACGATGGCTGACCCGGCGCTCTGAACCCAGCTTCCAAAGACGAACACAATTCGGGTGTAAGTTTAACTTCCTGCCTTGTTTTCTCTTTCAGCATGGCGTGGACTCTGACAGGCCGCTCCCTTACTCCCACATCGACATCGCCGGATCCAGTGGTCCCTTCCCAGGAGTCCCCACTGGGGCCCCACTGCTCGCCATGGCAACCAAGTACATCCTCCAGAATTGACCAAGCCATCGCTCCAGTTTCCTCCAACCTCTGTCCTATTAGCTTCCAGTTACATAAATCATTTTACTGTAAGATTTTGTCCTGATGTGATGGTCTGATTTTGTATCCATACATCATGTTATCTCTCCATCTATCCAAACTCTTATCCAACTCTTTTTAATAAAGCTGAACTGTGCTCTCACTATTCAGTGGATCTTGTTCCATAAATATTTGTCCACGTGTTTTTTTTGTCAGTCATTTCAAAAGTATTATGAGTAAAAAGTATTGAAGCAAAACCCACCCGCTGCTACATGATTCTTGTTTTTTAATGTTATAAGGCAGGGGTAGCACATGCAAGAACTACAACTCCCATAATGCATCATAACACTGAATTACTTTAATAACTCTACATTTAAGTGTCTGATTTGCTTCCCTATCCCTACCTTCCTAATATTGTGTTGGTCCCCCTTTTGCTTCCAAAACAGCCCTGCAACTGTGATGCTCTGTGTATTGTGACACCTTTATATCAGAACCAGCATGAACTTCTTCAGCAATTTGAGCTACAGTAGCTCCTCTGTTGGATCGGACCACACGGGCCAGTCTTCGCTCCCCACAGGCATCAATGAGCCTTGGCCGCCCATGACCCTGTCGCCAGTTTACCACTGTTCCTTCCTTGGACCACTTTTGATAGATACTGACCACTGCACACTGGGAACACCCCACAAGAGCTGCAGTTTTGGAGATGCTCTGACCCAGTTGTCTAGCCATCACAATTTGGACCTTGTCAAACTCGCTCAAATCCTCACGCTCGTCCATTTTTCCTGCTTCTAACATCAACTTTGAGGATAAAATGTTCACTTGCTGCCTAATATATCCCCCCCCCACTAACAGGTGCGTGATGAAGAGATAATCAGTGTTATTCACTTCACCTGTCAGTGGTCATAATGTTATGCCTAGTTGGTGTATATCATATAATTAGCATGATGATTTAAGTACGACGTTGAATCATTCATAAATTTACTTCTAAGTATTTGGTATGTTCCCCCTTCAACAGTATTGACGGCTTGTGCACAAGCTAGCATTGACTCCAGATGTTTGTGCAGAATCTGATGATTCGTGTTCTCCCAGCAGGATTCCACAATATTCCAAAACGCATCTTGAGATGTTTCTAAATGCTCGACTTTCACTGGCTTCAAGTTCCCCATAAATGCTAAATATAAGATGTTTAGGTCAGTTGACCATAAAGAAAAGTCCATGACAGTCAGCGCCCCTTGTTCTTCTTTGATCTTTGAGTAGATGTACAAGTTTAAACTGTGTAATTAAAAACTGTAAAGGCGCTTGGTGGAGACCTCAAGCTCTTGGGTTTGAATCTCAGCTCTGCTGTCTGCTGGCCAGGTGTCTGTATGGACAATATGGGCATGTTCATGGGTTGGAGGCTATAAGGATTTCGCATAAATGCTGTAATTACAACCTCTAATGGCTGATTGATGCCACCTGCACAATGAGACAGGGGGTAAAGGGAAACAGGAGGTGACTCTGTGCATGACACAGATCCCCATATGACTCCACTTTGTGCAGGTGAAAAGCACACGTGTCAGATGGGTGTGTGGAAGTGTGTTGGTTACGGCCTTGCTGTAGGAGAGGCAAGAATTGGGAGAAAATTGTGTGTGTGTGTGTGTTTTATCTTATTAAATTTTAAATAACTTCCTAATAGAAGCAATTTTCACTTGTGGTCTTTGATTTCTGGTCCCCTACTGTAAATAAATAAAAGATAAAAGGTTTATTAACAGTAACAATAACAATAATAATGCTGATAATAATGATAAGAAAATATAATAATAATAATAACAACAATAATAATAACAATAATAATATTAATAACAATAACAATATTAATAATAACAACAATAATGATAATAACAATAATAACAACAATAACAACAACAACAACAACAACAACAACAATAATAATAATAACAATAATAATAATATTAACAATAAAAAAATAAATAATAATAACAATAATAATAATAACAATAATAAAAATATTAACAATAATAACAACAATAATAATAATAACAATAATAATGACAATAATGCTATAATAATGATAAGAAAACATAATAATAATAATAATAATAACAATAATAATAATAATGATAATATGTATAATAATAATATTAATAACAATAATATTATTATTATTAATAACAACAACAACAATAATAATAATAATGATAATATTAATAACAATAATAATAATAATGATGATAATAACAATAACAATATTATTATTAACAACAACAACAATAATAATAATAATGATAATATTAATAACAATAATAATAATAATAATAATGATGATAATAACAATAACAATATTATTATTAACAACATTAACAACAACAATAACAATAACAATAATAATAATAATAATAATAATAATAATAAAAGTTGCTTTCTTGTTCTGAACAGGACTCGTCAAAATCGCGCATGCGCACAGTGTAACTAAGGCAGTCCTATAAAAGGTTGATCCGGGTATTTTCAGGGCCTGTTTGGCGACCTGTCGCCACAAGAGAGATTCGGTTCGTGTTTTGAGGAACATTTGGGCCTAAAAACCCAAAAATTCTTCCGTTTTCCAGCGTTGGAGAGCGGATAACGCTCCGAGGGGCGCAGCGGCTCCCGCTCCGGGGGGATTAGAGTGTTTGTTAGGGGCTTAGACCCCGCTGTTTGAGCTCGGTTGTGTGTTGCTGCAGTGAGACATTAGTTTTGTGTCTCTTGTTTTTCTCCGTGTTGTTGGTGTTCAGGATGAAGCCGTGATGGAGCCTCCGCGTCTCACAGACATGAACCAGGGCCTTCGCTGCCTGACCCGCACTCACAACAACCCGCTCATCTCCGTTTCTGCCCCGTTTAATGCTACAGAGCTCGGCTGCTCTGTCCCCGGAGCCCGGTCTCAACGTTTCACTCAGCTGTACCGACATGGAGAAGAACCAGCCCAGATCCAGCTCTACAGGCCCGACGCCCGGAGAGTCTAAACCCAAAACTGGTACAGATTCACACTTTATTACTTTATTATGTTTTGTGTGTTTTGAATGTGTTTGTGTTATTTGTTATTGTTTTATCTGGACTGTCAGTATCACGGCATGTTGTTGTTTGGATCGCCTGCGATGACGTTAGTAGGCCTGAGTTTGGGTCGTGTTCCAAATGGCACAGTTGAAGATCTGTAGTGCACTAGTTTAGGGCTAATTTATTCTACTCTTGTACACTATGTAGACCACAGTGATAGGCAGCGAGGAGGTATTTGGTATTCAGCCTTCGTTAGTCTTCGGAGTTTTAAAAGTAAATATTTGTTAGTATTCCCATCAATCAAAAAAGGTTAACATATTTAAAGTATTCTGTTTTGTTAACTTATTTTTAAAAACACATTTTATAAATCGATCTTGACTTTCTTTTTCTATATTTGACTATTTTTAAACATCATGTTTTCCTAATAGCATTTTTCATGCTCTTCTATTTGAGTTTTATATACATTTTTTAATATTAGGAATAAATGTCAGTTTAGTTGGGTATGCATTCGTTTAATTAATACAAAAATGGACAACGTAAATATCTGTGCATGTCAAACTTATTATTTGTTTGTTTATTAGGATTTTAACGTCATATTTTGAACACTTTGATTACATTCATGACAGAAACGGTAGTTACTCATTACACAAGATTCATCAGCTCACAAGTTAAATATCAAACAGTCATGGACAAGTTTGTATCTCCAATTCACCTCACTTGCACGTCTTTGGACTGTGGGAGGAAACCGGAGCTCCCGGAGGAAACCCACACGGACACGGGGAGAACATGCAAACTCCACACAGAAAGGACCCGGATTGCCTCACTTGGGGATCGAACCCAGGACCTTCTTGCTGTGAGGCGACAGTGCTACCCACCGAGCCGCCGTGCCGTGCCGCCAAGCAAACTTTTTAAATGCAGAATTTGCAGAATCGCCTTAATTTAGTCACCCTAAAGGGCTTTCAAGAATGACCTGACCATGATCTTATCTAATTGTTTTGTTTGTACAGTGAATATATATTTATATTATTTTGGACCAGAGAGACACTTAAGTTTGAACTGGTGCTCAGCAGCTATTCTTGTTCTGAGCTCGTTCACATCACCCAAGTGAAACATTCACAGCCTTATAAGGGGAAATAAATGAACTTTCAAGTCCTACTTATGTAGTCGGTATGATTATTATTTTAATATATGTATTTAAATTAGCTGGTTTGGTGTCAGTGTTTTGGATTATATATTAGAGCAAAGCAGTCAACACCCATGTGTGCTCTTATCTCGAGTGTCCCATAAAGCACAACAAAGTTCAACGTTCTTCCTAAACAAATCATTTTATGGCACATTGTGTATATATAAACGCATATACAAGACCGGTGAGTCATTTTAGCCACACATTTTTCTGTACCACAGTGAAAAGATTCAAAGTGTAAAAGAACCAGTATAAAGTGTCTAAAAACTATTAAAGTAAATTTGTATGGCATCTGTCTGTGTACATATGTTATATGTAGACATAAATATAATGGTTTAAACATGGTGTGAAAACCCAAATAAATTAATACATACATATGGACAAAAGTCCATGAAGGAGGTCCATGAAGAAGGTTTGGTTAGTTTGTTGTGAAGGAATCTCAACCCCATTTAACACCTTTGGGTTGATTTAGAATGTCTCTCTTTGTCTCCTTAGATACTAAGAATAATGGCGGCTCCAAGCGCTACAGTCGTAAGCGGGAGCCTGCCTTCCTCAAAGCAGAGAGTTTTCCAGGCCCCCGCCGCACCCACCCACAGAAAGGCAAGAATTTCGACAAGAGACCCCCTCAGAGAGGAGGAGGAGGTGGCAGACAGGGTGGGCTCATGGGCGGTGGGAGAAGAGAAGAGGTAAGCAAACAGAATACTCATGATCTCATTTTATTTTCATTTACTACATTATCCTGGTCAGGGTTGTGCTGGGTCCGGTTCTACTGGTACGCCAACTACCTCGCCATGACCCTGACCACGGAAAGTTCTGATTTAGGCTGAATAGCAGCTTCAAATGCGCACAGGTGACCGGTGCAGTGAAGTTGGGTCAGTTCATAAGCCGTACATTTTCTTTCTCAGGTAGTCGAGACGCACCGGGCCGAGTTTAGCCCGGCTCAGTTTTCTGGACCCAAGAAGATCAGTCTCAATCACCTGCTCAATTTTACGTTTGAGCCGCGCGGAGGCCACGCCGGCTTCGGAAACGACGGCCATACGTACTGGGGGCGGCGCAACAAGTGGGGCCATAAGCACAAGCCCTTCAACAAGGAGCTGTTCCTCCAGGCCAAGTGAGTATGATCGTCTCGGTGTGTGAAGATGCAGCGCTATTAAATATCTGTTAATGAGCCACTTAGATTTGTAATTTAAATGTAATAGTTTTTTTTTTTACCTGATTTATGGAGGACACTAGTGGCAAAACATGACAAGAAAATGTAAACAATGTGATGCCTCACATCCAAAAAGCTCAAGCGTCCTCCGTGTTCAACCCAGCGTTTGCTTGCTCTATCTCTGCAGTTGCCAGTTTGTGGTGATCGATGACCAGGACTACCAGGCTCACTTCACCGACCCGGACACCCTGGTCAGCTGGGACTGTGTGCAGCAAGTGGTAAGCGAGAAGCGTCCATTAAAACGTGCATCCTCGTTTCAGAAGTCGTCGTTTCAGTCTCGCTCCAACGTTCTTCCTCTTTCCGACAGCGCATCTACAGCCACGAGGTGCCCTCATGTCCGATCTGCCTGTATCCACCGGTGGCAGCTCACATCACCCGCTGTGGCCACATCTACTGCTGGCCGTGCATGCTGCACTACCTGTCTCTGAGCGAGAAGACCTGGTCCAAGTGTCCCATCTGCTACGAGTCTGTGCACAGCGCAGACCTTAAGAGGTCAGTACAGTACTGTACAGGATCAGGAAAAGGATGCTGTTATTTCTTACTCAGTACTCTGGCAAATACTCTTCAGTTTGAGTGGTAGAATTGGGGGGGGGGGGGGGGGAATCTAGTAACACACACACACTTAACTACTCGATGTGTTTTGGTCCATCTCGGGCACCTTTTGTTTTTATTTATACAAGGTTTCTAAGTGGAAGATAAGCTGTATATGAGGTCTGAGGACTGAGTCTTTATCCTACAATTAGTAAATAGATTAAGTATAGCATGGAGAACATGCTAAAAGCACGAACACACTGAGCGCTGTCTAGTGATTTAATAAAACAACTAAGTAAAAAATGTAATCGGAATAATGTTCAAAGACGAATCTTCTCAGTCAGTTACAATATTCTGCCATCTAGCGGGCATAATTGGCAGTGCCTACAGCAGACTAAGTGGGTCGGGTCTTCAAACGCTTACCCCTTTTCCACCGACGCGGCACGGAGCCCGTTCCGGTTCCCGAACTTGATTTTGAACCGGTTCCGTGTGTTTCCACTGGAAAAAAGAGGTTCCAGACAGTGAACTAGCGGGCCAATCTGGCACCACAGAATACTTGGTTTTTCAGTCCGTCAGTGGGCGCGTCATGTTGTACAGCATAGCGCGTTAGCAACAATGCCGTCCGCTGGAGTCTCATATGGAGCTTATCGCTGCATTTTTATCTTTTAAACTTCACCTGATTACATTTCGAGCCAGTTTGCCGCTGATATTTTCAAAGCGCAGTTAAAAAGATGAACTGTGTGATATTACGAGATAAAAGTGACCCGGACAGAACGAAACACGCTTGACGTGAAAAATAAAGCGTGAAGCTTTTTCAACTCCCCGAGCTGCATAACACCACACGTGAAGTAAATCCAGCTAAACACGGATACATGTGGTACTTTAGAGTGGATTTGATGGTTATTTCACACAGATTAATGTTCATGTTGTGGAACTTTAATGATGTTTCAGCGCTCGAGCCGAGCGCTGAGCAAATCGGCTATTTGCGCCGAGAGTCGCGGTGAAACCGAAGCGCAAAACTCCTCTCACGTCAATAAACTAAAGAAAACAACAACTCAGATAAACGTCACGTCTTCTTATCACCGATTGTTAGATCGACGCTTTTTACATAAACACAAACATCTGTAACAGCAGCACAAATGCTCGCACATAATCCACACACTCCGCCATGATATTACTGCTCTTAACTCTTAGTAAGTAACGCCCACCGATGATGACGCTGCTTGGTTCTCAAAAACTGGTGGAAACGTGCGTCGGTTCTCTACAGAACACCAAGGTTCAGAGAAACCTGAACAGAACCGGTTCAAGAACCACGGTTTTTTTTGGTGGAAAAGGGGTAACTGTGTAAGGACCTTGATTAGCAGATAGAGAGGCACCTGTGCAGAATGCATGGGTGAAAAAGGGTTCCGTTAAGGGCTGTGTGCGGGTCGGAGGAGGCGTCAACTGCAATCGGGGCTCCCCCAGCAGCGGAAGACAAAATGAATACGCTAAACTGGGAGCGAATTAGTGTGTTCCTCCGTTTCTTGATCTTTTTTTACTTCTTTTAATTACACTTAAATTTTTCATACAATACTACATCTGAATTCGAGTATCATCAGTTTATTGTCTGTGTCTCAGTCCAGTTCAAGATTTGAGAACACAAATCAGTGGTTTATAACAGCGTCTTCATCAAAACTTATTTTTTTTCCAGTGTTGTTGCTATGGAGACGCATCAGTACGTGCCCGGTGACGTTATCACCATGCGTCTGATGCGCAGAGAGAAAGGCGTACTGGTGGCACTGCCCAGCTCCCAGTGGGTTAAAGTGGAGGAGCCCATCCGCTTCGGAGGCGAGTGATGATCTTTAATTATTCATTCTTTCTGTGCGGCCCGGTAATAAATGGCCCACGCACCGGTACCGGTCCGCGGCACAGTGTTTGGGGACCACTGATATAGACTTTGTTTGTGAATGGTCAGGACATGATCTGTGAAGCTTGTTCAAACGTGTGTAAACGTGTAGGTGAAGCTCATTATCTAGCCTTGTCTCGTCTTCCAGACGTGCGTCTGAGCTCGTACTCCAAGCTCCTGTTGGCCTCTCAGGCGCAGGTTCTGGGTTTGCTGGCTGAGGAGAGAGCAGCACTGAGAGCTCAGCTGCAGCAGGAACAGGATGATCCTCAGGCCTGCTTCATACAGAGCGCCTTACTGCAGCTGCAGGTTCGTTATACACACCCTCACAATCAAACTCGTGAGAATATCTATTCAGATTCCGTCCGCACAGGCGCTCGGGTGACCTCCAACGTGCTGACCCACCACCTCGGAGTTTCAGCTTTTTAGTTTCCCTCAAACCAGCGTCACTAAATAAAACAGATTAGCGAATAAAATACAAATCACTGTACATGGCCCGTCCTGCCATGAACATGGTGTTAAACACTACACCAGACAGCTGAGGTCACCTATTGCAGCGGTAATGATCCCCTCCCCTCAGACGTGCTGCTTGTCTTGCTAGGGTGATGTGTGAGCTCAGTCTCATTTTCTCTGTCGGTAGTGATTAAGTTCTCTGGCTAAATTGTCAGTACCTCTTAAGACAAGATCCGGACCGTACGCAAATCATGCAGCACTCATCTGACCTTGTCTGTGCAGGAGCGAGAGGACAAGCTGCTGGAGAGGAACGGTCAGCATAAAAGCAGTCTGGAGGGAGCGGATATGACCAAACTCTCCTTGGATGACTGTCCCTCTGCCGACGTGGCCGTCAACCACCTCACTAACACCAAGGTAAACACGATCTCCGCTCACCGTCACTGCGGATCGGCTTTGTGTACGGAGAACCACACCCTGATCGATGCATTATTCCCCGTCTCTGTGCAGCGCCGTCAGTCAGCCAGCAGAGGTCGTAATTACGTCAGTTATTAGGTCCTGTCCGGCACCGCCGTAGAACAACATCCAAACACTTAAACAGTTCATGTGGGTGCCCAGCCTGCTGGACGAACCAACGAGTTCGAAATGTCAGCTCTGGTGTGCTAGTGTGTTTTACCGCTGCCCCACCCGAGTGCCCAAAATTCATTTCAACAGTTCATCTCGTTGGCAGCACTTTGAAAAGATTAGTGGTCAGATTGAAAGAGCTGGATCAGACTGAACAATGGCTTTTGAAATAATAGAGTATTTTTATGCATGTTCTACTCACCTAACCTGCTCTTCATGTTCGCAGCCCATTCTCCAGTACGCTTCAGCGTTTGACGACGAGGTACAGGAACTTCCTGACATCCTGCCAGAGGATTTGCCCGAGCAGGAAGTGCAAGATGCGCCAGAGCTGGCGGACCAGGCCAGTAGGGAAACCCATAACAGTGAGGCTGGACTGCTACCAAACTCTCAGCATGGTCCATACTACTACTTCTACCAAGGTTTGTGTTTGTTTGTGTGTGTTCATACCTCTAGTGAAAATATATATATATATACAGGGGTTGGACAATGAAACTGAAACACCTGTCATTTTAGTGTGGGAGGTTTCATGGCTAAATTGGACCAGTCTGGTGGCCAATCTTCATTAATTGCACATTGCACCAGTAAGAGCAGAGTGTGAAGGTTCAATTAGCAGGGTAAGAGCACAGTTTTGCTCAAAATATTGCAATGCACACAACATTATGGGTGACATACCAGAGTTCAAAAGAGGACAAATTGTTGGTGCACGTCTTGCTGGCGCATCTGTGACCAAGACAGCAAGTCTTTGTGATGTATCAAGAGCCACGGTATCCAGGGTAATGTCAGCATACCACCAAGAAGGACAAACCACATCCGACAGGATTAACTGTGGACGCAAGAGGAAGCTGTCTGAAAGGGATGTTCGGGTGCTAACCCGGATTGTATCCAAAAAACATAAAACCACGGCTGCCCAAATCACGGCAGAATTAAATGTGCACCTCAACTCTCCTGTTTCCACCAGAACTGTCCGTCGGAGCTCCACAGGGTCAATATACACGGCCGGGCTGCTATAGCCAAACCTTTGGTCACTCGTGCCGATGCCAAACGTCGGTTTCAATGGTGCAAGGAGCGCAAATCTTGGGCTGTGGACAATGTGAAACATGTATTGTTCTCTGATGAGTCCACCTTTACTGTTTTCCCCACATCCGGGAGAGTTACGGTGTGGAGAAGCCCCAAAGAAGCGTACCACCCAGACTGTTGCATGCCCAGAGTGAAGCATGGGGGTGGATCAGTGATGGTTTGGGCTGCCATATCATGGCATTCCCTCGGCCCAATACTTGTGCTAGATGGGCGCGTCACTGCCAAGGACTACCGAACCATTCTGGAGGACCATGTGCATCCAATGGCGGTGCCGTGTATCAGGATGACAATGCACCAATACACACAGCAAGACTGGTGAAAGATTGGTTTGATGAACATGAAAGTGAAGTTGAACATCTCCCATGGCCTGCACAGTCACCAGATCTAAATATTATTGAGCCACTTTGGGGTGTTTTGGAGAAGCGAGTCAGGAAACGTTTTCCTCCACCAGCATCACGTAGTGACCTGGCCACTATCCTGCAAGAAGAATGGCTTAAAATCCCTCTGACCACTGTGCAGGACTTGTATATGTCATTTCCAAGACCAATTGACGCTGTATTGGCCGCAAAAGGAGGCCCTACACCATACTAATAAATTATTGTGGTCTAAAACCAGGTGTTTCAGTTATTTTGTCCAACCCCTGTATATGTGGCAGACCGAATGGAACACATTAGCACAGAACAAGCTTTGTGAAATATACCCTGACTTAAAAATCCACCAGGAAAACGTAAAGATCAAGTTATCTACTCTAGATGTTGCATTGGACACTCCAGACTTACACACTCCTACACATACTAACTGAGTGCCCTAAATACCAAGGGGAAAGACTAAAATTCTCCATAGCTGGAACAACGAAAGACATTTTTAACCTTGGAAAAACAGAAAAGCTTTTGAACTTCATTACAATCACTAAATTAGGATTATAAAACGGATAGTTCCGGTCCTAAAATCTGATTGGCTGAGCTGCGTTCGAAGCCGTTGTAAAATCCCCGATAAACGCACACCTATGACCACCTCACATCATTCCATATTAATACGCCACTGAAAAGAAAAAGTACAAACTTGGTTATTGCGAATGTCATGTTGCCCTCATCTTGCCTAGCAACACTGTTAACAGACTACCTGATTTCGCGGAAAAATGCTTTTTGTAAATAAAAACATTTATAAATTGAACATTTGTATTTTATTATATTTTATGTTGACCGCCGTTTTATAAAAGCAATAAGCCACTCGAGATGACTGGGAAAGACGTTTGAGGCACTCCGCTTTTAGGCACGGTCTCTCGTGGCTTATTGCTTTAATATACATATGATATCGGAGACCACGTAACGGATACAAGCACCCACATAAACCTTTCCTGCCGTGAATATAACTCACGAGTTATAAAACATGGATGGATGGATGGATAGACAGACAGATAGATGTTTGTGTGTCAGTAAAACTAAAGTCATGTACTGTTTAAAGCAGCACTAATGTATTATCCACTTCCTGTTGATAGCGGAGGACGGCCAGCAGATGTTCCTGCACCCGGTGAACGTCCGCTGTTTGCTGAGGGAGTATGGGAGCCTGGAGAACAGTCCTCAGTCCATCACTGCTTCTGTAGTGGAGATAGAGGGACACACGGTGAACGAGGTGGGTCTGTTTAAAAACCTAGTGAGATGCCTTGCTGTCTACTGCCTACCTAGGCAGCTGAGAGGAATCTAATAAGACATCAGACTTATAAAGCGATTACGTCACCGCAGTTTTAGCTTAATAAACTAACACAGTTAGCCTCAGGCCATTCAAACCAAGGTAAGAGCATGTTATGGTATCTAAGAATTTAAACATGCCTTCTTCTCGGGAGCGTAGGATAACGTAAAATGCATCTAAGTAGCGCTCAGTGTGGTGTTTGAGAGTTTTTCTCACATTGGGGGGAATAAAATAATTTGTAATTGAGGCGGTTGGTCATACAGCTACACGGACTGTGATTGGCTGGTCAGAGGGAGGGAGGCTGAAAGGGTTCCTCATATCTGCTGAAATTACAAAAAGAAGCAGTTGGCTACAGCATGTGTTGTAGGGGGGCGTGTCTTACTAAATACAAATTGGGTAATTGGATATGACTAAATTGGGAGGGGGGGGGTGCAAAAAGAATGTGATTCATAATATAAAACATCAGCAGCCTCACAGTAAGAAGGTCCTGGGTTTAAGTGCCAGGTGGGACGGTCTGGGTTCTTTCTGTGTGGAGTTTGCATGTTCTTCCCGTGTCTGTGTGGGTTTCCTCCGGGTGCTCCGGTTTCCTCCCACAGCGCAAAGACGTGCAAGTGAGGTGAATTGGAGATACAAAATTGTCCATGACTGTGTTTGACATTTAAAGTCTTGAACTGATGAATCTTGTAACCACAGTGTAAAACATGACGTTAAAATCCTAATAAATAAATAATTGAATAATATATGGCATGACTACACTCTATTGATATTGGAGTAGATTTAATCATTCATTATTTGTTCTGTAGGATGTTCGTCGCCGCCATCGCTACCTGTCTCACCTGCCCCTGACCTGTGAGTTCAGCATCTGTGAGCTCAGCCTTCAGCCACCCGTCCTCTCCAAAGAGACGCTGGACAGCTTCCAAGGTACAAGCCTGTTTAGCCTTGGATTAAACCTTTCCTGCTGTGACTGTGACTCACAAGCATGTCGACGATGTATAGCTTAAATTTGGCTTCCCATCTTTCGTAGATGATCTGGAGCGCAGGAGGCGCATGAGGCAGAAGAAAGCCAGGGAGGAGAAGAGGAGAGAGAAGAGGATCGAGATAGAGGAGAACAGGAAGCAAGGGAAATGTGAGTAAAGGTTCGAGTCTGCCGGACTGGCTTGTTTTTACTGTTTTACCTGCTCAACACTTTATCCTTAGTCACAAATAAAAACATGACAGACTCCTTCTCTAAATGGCTAGCATCGTATTATATTAAAGCGGTGTGGGAAAATCCTGCACTTTTAAGCATACAAGCATATGAATTATGAACGATTACTGGTTTACATGGTTTATTATTAGGGCTACCGCGATTAATGTATTAAAATTTTAAATCAAATTATTTTTATTGGGCTATGTTTGTGCCACTTAAAACATACGTCACTGTGGTAATTTGTGCTGCTTTAACACAGCAATGTTGCGTTTATGCTGTATTGCGATAACACGGGTCTTTTTCCAGTTTGCGGTCGTGAGGTACAAATTACTCGAGCTGCTGCTGCTACATATCGTGAAATATCGGGTATTTTAAATCATTTTTGTTTTCAAAAAGCGTGAGAAATCATCACTAGACAAAATTAAAGTTATTAATTGACGCTTGAATATCATCTTTGGTCAGAGCACAGATTTGTCTCGTCAGCATCTGCGTGCACGGTTATGCGTTACTGGCTAAATGAGTTCGGACTCGGTCTAACTTTATTTCAGATGAATTTGGATGGAAACCCCAATGGAGTGAACACGTCATGGGAACATTACAAACACTGGTGTTAAGTGGATCACAATAGACTGTATAAACGCTTTAACATAGTTAACGATGTGGGTCTACATGACGTTATACGTGTTGCATCTAGAAATGGTTGATTGTAGGACCCTGAGCGCCTGTTTTCAGTGGCAGGGTTACGAACAGGAAAAGATGCTCAGTCACTTTTACCAGATAATGTGAACAGACTTGTCATTTTAAATAACTGGCTGTAAGATGGGAGCTGTTAACAACTCTATATAGGCATTGGATGGCTTTCTAAAAATAATTTAGATTTAATAATTGTATCATTTTATTTTATTTTTAAAAAACATTTTCTTGCAATAATGTGCATAATTTTTGCTTAGTTATTTTTGTAGTTGATTAATCGTGATTAATTTGGTTCTTAATCTCGATTAAAAATTTAATCGTGCGACAGCCGTATTTATTATACAACAGAGATGGATCTGTTTGCTTCTACTTGATGATACTTAATAAACGTTCTCTATTTGTTTCCCTTCACCTCCTTGTCTAGACCCGGAGGTGCACATTGGGCTGGAGAACCTCCAGCAGTTCCCAGCATTCAGCTCTCCGCCGTATAACGGCCCTACAACTCAGCAGCCCGAATTCCTGGTGGGACCCTCGTCTCCTCTCAGCAGCAGCCCTGCCTCAGGTAACACTTCTCATCTGCCCTAGTGGACACCTGTGTCTGTGGGAATTGATTCATTCAAACTAGCTGAAGGTTGAAGGTCTGGCTTACAATCGATGTCGGTCAGTGGGTTTGAGATGAGGGCTCTGTGCAGGCCACTGCTGTTCCTTCACACCAGAAGAGTTTGGGGGAAAAGTCAATGAATACAAAGTTGGAAGCCTCTCAATTAGTGTGGCTGAACTTGATAGTTAGGATTGGTGGACACATACTTTTGACCACATCATTTACATATCATTCAAAGCAGTGCTGATTCAGAACACACAGATGGTTTAATCTTCTTGAACTTCATGTTCCAGATGTTGCGATGTTCCCCAGTCTGAGTGAGACCAGTCTGTCCTGCAGTGTGGGCAGTGTGGAAGAGGACTCGCCCTGCATGTCCTTCGCCCAGGTACGTCTCCGTCTCTCCTACCTTTGGGTACTTGCTTGTTTTATATGAAGGGTCTGATTAATTTAATGTTCTCCGTGGTTTCTTGTATAGATGCTGAGAGATGGAAAAGCCCGCGTGGATGTTTGGCCGAAAACTGCACCAAAGAAAGGTGAACGGACTAGAATGTATAAACCTGTGGTTATAATGATACGCTGAACCAAATTTCTGGCTTTCGTGTGTCTAACGTCAACAAGAAAAGTATCTGCATGCCGCCCCCCATTTTATTCCGATCTAGTCATATCCAATTCCCTAGTCGTTTGTCCTCCAGTGCTGCTGCAGACCCTGACCTAACACACACACCTCCTCTGTCAAGTGTGTACTATCGGGTAAGCCGTAGCCTAGTGGTTAAGGTACTGGACTAGTAATATGAAGGTCGCTGGTTCAAGCCCCACTACTGCCAGGTTGCTGCTGGTGGGCCCTTGAGCAAGGCCCTTAACCCTTGATTGCTCAGACTGTATACTGTAAGTGTACTGTAAGTTGCTTTGGATAAAGGCGTCATCCGCTTCTTATCACCTGCATGAGGCGGGATCACGCAGGGATCATTATCATGTACGGAAGTCATGCACTGTTATTCATTATTCACTATCTTCGCGCAGCTCCTCAACCAGCCAGCAGAGGCCGCAGTCGCAGCAGTCATGACTAACTTATTCAATCAGTCCTCCCCACAGACACAGTCAAATGTCAAAAATGCAGCTGAGATTAGTTAGTAACCCACTTTCCCCACAGTATCCCAGCGCTGGTGTGCTAGTGGAATATCCCGCTGTTCCACCTGCATCGGTTGACTTGATTTTTATGTGTTTTGTGTTTTAAAGCTGCAATGCACAATGCATTTTTCTTGTTTAAGGCATTTGCAGAACCTGTAAACAAACCTCTATAAATCCCAAATTCATTTGGTCCGTTCCAATCTTGAATAAACCTTTTTACGGTTTTTACTGGTGACTTGCAGTCGGGCCAGAACATCAGATTGCATTTAAAAACTCAAACCTCCCAAGCACTTGACCCACCACCGCACACAGTTCCTTGTTCTAATCTTAGTTGTAGCCTAGTGGTTAAGGTACTGGACTAGTAATCAAAAGGTCACCGGTTCAAGCCACATCACTGCAAGGTTGCCACCGTTGGGCCCTTGAGCAAGGCCCTTAACCCTCAATTGCTTAGACAGTATACTGTCACAGCACTAAGTTGCTTTGGATAAAAGCATCTGCTAAATCGACTGGCCTGGCGGCTACAGACTGACGGTGGTGGTATGTATACTGTTAAGGGGAATGAGCGTGATTTGGGACGCGTCCGCTGCACACTGGTGGTGGTGGTTATGCACACTGTATAAGGGAAAGAAAGTGGGATTTGGGACGCATCCACTACAGGTGGTGCTGCGCCACACAAGCGACCGTTACAGCCAACACGGCACATTTGCTCTCGATGTCTTGTAGTCACAGCCTCACCTATAGCGACTCCCACTGACGCTGGTACCCTTGTGCAACCAGAAGTGTACAATACGGAACGGATAGTTCTGGATTTGGATGCGTTGTGTACTGTACAGTGATGTCCAACAGTAAAGAGATTATAGTAGCCTGTCAGAGGATGATGTTTCTTCTACAAAATAATTCCTTCTGCTCTGCAGATATGTTCCTGGCTCCTCCAGCTGCCGACAGCGACGGAGAGAGCGACGGCTCGGACCGCGTGCCGGTTCCCAACTTCCAGAACTCCTTCAGTCAGGCGGTGGAGGCGGCGATGCTGCAGCTAGACCACAAACCCCCGGCTCCTGCCGAGGCTCCTCCCGCCTCCGGTCAGTCCTCCGCCTTGTTTCTTTAAACAAAGCGTGTTTTGAAAAGGTCCAAATTATCGAAAAATAACATCTGGTGCTTTTCTTTACAGATGAGAAAGGTGGGAAGAAAAAGAAGAAAAAGCAGAAGCTTCTATTCAGCACCTCCATGGTTCACACGAAGTAACCCAGGCTGCAGATCAACACTTCACACCTCGCTCTTCCTGATTCTGTTTCCCTTCTCTGTCCTGTTTGCTCCTCCTTGATAGTTTAGTTTAGCTTAGACCTTAAATGAAGCTCCGGTGATTTAGCCAAACATACAAATTAAACCGAGTGGTACCAGTATTACCGACGTACGTCACTGTAGACTGATTAGAAGACATCATGCACTTTCCTGCTCGTTCTTACTTGAACGTTTGTCACTTTAGTTGCATTCTCAGACTTTTTAAAGTTAATTAAAACTTTAAATTAACTTTAAAGTTTAAAAAAAAAAAAAACCCAAAAAAAACCACGATGCTCCAGTGCAGCTCTGGACCATACACGTGTATCAGCAATATTAAAGCCGTGGAGGTTCTTGGGTTCGGTGTTCAGAGGTGATGGTTGAAGGTTTGTATGGAAAGCAGTCAGCCAGCTGCCGGTATCCAAACCCCCTTCAGGTCACCTCTGAACCCCTCTCAACACCCACGTACGTAGCTAGATAAACAGAGCTAATCAGCATGTCCACATTACTTTTAGATCTGATGTATCCGGTGTTTAAAATGACCTTCAGGTTCACAGTGCTGCAGTTTCTACTTCTTATTTCTCCTTCCGCATCCTTATTTTCAGAATCTACTCCTGGTTTTTGTTGTATGCAGTTTGTATTCACGTGTGTATTCGTTTCATGAATGAAACCATTACTTTTGATTCCTTTTGGTCTGCATTTCAGTTCCGATTGGCAAGTCCTGATTTGTTTTGTTTTTTTCTTTGAGATACAGCTGGGAACTGGGTATGAATAGACTGAGAGAACATGCTAAAGGAAGAATGTATTCGTGATTGGACAGTATAGTCAGTTCCACTCACTGTTAGCTTATTAACAGGAACCAGATTCATCCGATCGATTCTGCACCAGTTCAGTGCTAATGAATCTGCTAGCAAATCTTGTGTTGAGTGTGTGGGGTTGTTTTGGGGTAATTAAATTATTTTGCATACATTACAGGTGATCAGTAGGAGGGTTAGGCCCCTTAAAGAAATCAGGACTTCCTACTAACACACACACAGGCGCAGTCTGCTTTTTCCCTCGAATTTGATGTTATTTCTATTTTTGTTTAAAGTTTTTCTTTTTTTCTCAGCAGGAATCGGTCAGTAAATCCTGCACATTCAGTTGCTTAACATTAATAAATGATTATGCACAGACTTCATGAGTTTCTTTGTACATGTTCCTGTCACCTTTCTCCCCTCCTCTGCACCCTTCTCCCCACAGAACTCTCGTCCCTCCTCCGCACATGCTCAGACCACATCAGTCTCAACTCCCTGGCTGTGTTCGAAATTGCATACTTAAACAGTACGTACTAAATTAGAGGCAGTGCGCACTGCTCAGCCGGTAAAGCAGGAGTCTCTTTCGGTTTGCAAGTGTGCATTATGCATGCAACTTCAGACCTACTATGTTTGCCATCTTACCAACGTCGCGTCGCCACCCGTGTCTTCGTGGGTTTACTCCTGGTGCTCCAGTTTCCTCCCACAGTCCAAAGACGTGCAAGTGAGGTGAACTGGAGACACCAAATTGTCCATGACTGGGTTCGATATAACCTTGTGAACTGATGAATCTTGTGTAATGAGTAACTACCGTTCCTGTCATGAATGTAACCAAAGTGTAAAACATGACGTTAAAATCCTAATAAACAAACAAATAATTTATACTAAATATTCGGACACACTACCCACTCTTGCGTACTGTTTAGTATGGAAGTATGTGATTTTAGACACAGATTTTGACCTGCACTGTCATGGTTCCTCTCGCCTTCAGTTTCATCACACTCAAACTTTAAAACACTGTTTGGTACAAATGGGGTGTAAAGCCATTTTATTAACAACCAAAACTTCTAAATTCACATTTATGAACACATTATGACTTTACAATAATTATTTCTCATTTACAGTGAAAGAAAAAGTAATTATAATACAATAACATGTACAGATGAGTCGGACGATTACATTTCCTCCTCTTCATCCTCCTGTCTGAATTTGTTTAGAGAACAGCTTAACACCGCTTTTCTCACTTCTTGTTTTTCAGCTGCACAGCAAAAAAGGGTGAGGATTAAATAAAGTAAATTAAAGGCAGATTTTTTTTTTTTAAATGTATTTTATTTGTATTCAAGTAACGTGTTTTGCAATCCCTCATTCCAAGGCTGTTTTTTATTGGGCTATTTAAGAACGACCTTGTAAAGTGTCTGTTCCTATAAGTGAGCTTCCAGTTCTTCCCTCATTGCTGGTGCTCTCTAAAATACCCAATCCTGGTTTAAAAAACCTCAACTCTGTTAGTTGCCTCATTGTTCATTAATCACAATTCAGTGCTACTTGCTGGAGATCTTTTTATATAGCTGATAAATGCTGTTTGTGACCATTTGCATTTAGCTGACACTTTTATCTAAAGCGATTTACAATACTGTGACAGTGTATTGGGCTTGAACCAGCGACCTTTCGATTACTAGTTCAGTACTCTAACTGCTGCCCATTACCATCCAGTCTTACAGACTGACCTGTCCAGCTGTGAAGGAAATTGTGATTTAGACACAAGTCTGTGTTTACATTTTTAGTATTTTGTCCACCACCTTTATATTGACAGACTGGATAGAAAAGTGCAGATTTTACCTTCGGTTTTACAGAGCGGTAGCATCCGACACAGCTGCTGTCGTCCATACCGAACAAGAAACTTCTGACACGTTCTAATGGTCCCTGATAATAAAATCATAGTCATTAAAGTGATCCAAATCTAAACTGGCGTAAAAAAAAAAAAAAAAAAGTAATTGCCCCCTTTGTTGAACGTGATGTTGCACAAATGGAACAGATTTCGGCACAAGGCATGACTGACATACAGTAATAAAACAACATCTAACCTCCAATGTGTATGCAGTTGAAGAAGCACTGTATTTTCTGGCCTTGGCTCCAGACGCTGGTGATGAAGGGCAGTGCTGACCACAGGAGACGATAGTGGGCTTTCCGGAACCGCACAATCACGATGCCAGTGTAGGCGTTCACATACGTCACTGAAAAAAAGCAACTTTGAACAGACTGCAGGTATTCAGCTGTCATATTCAATGAAACGTTGTGAGAAGAGCCAGGTTGGTGTCTCGGTGGCGCCATGTGCCTGGTCAGACACTTTTACAGATACAACAGATGTCTGTATGAGGTAGGAAAGGCAGAATTCAAAGTCACATCCTTGCTGCTGGAGCAGTGACACCTACTGTCTGAGTGAGGGTGGAGGAATACAGAAAGAAAAGCTAATTCCTCTGTAAATGATGAAGTCCCTGAGGGATGCATGCAGCATATATGATGGAGAATTAAGCATCATTACACTGGGAGAGGGGAAAATCTAGTGAAAATAGTACACCAGGTCACTCATGTGGTCAATTAGCCAAAACTATTTAGGGTTTGAGTGATTCTTTTGAACGTTTTCACTTCCCCACACTGCAGATCATGAGATAATACAGTTTCATTTTAGGGCTGTTTGTAATTGGGGACATTTGGTAATGCATTTACTTACTGTATCATTTGTAGAGGTGTACACATATGCATTTTATTATTCAATTATAATAATACAAGGGTCTCAATTTACCTTTAAACTTTATAATCAGTGTTTCAGCTCTATAGTATTAGAGCTAAATTATCACTAAGCTACCGAAGTGTAATAACCACTAAATGCCCCAAAAGTCTGTACATTACCTAATCTCTTCTAATACTGCATTAAAGAATGAAGAATAAATCATAAGAACCTGAAGATCCGATGCTGTAGAGAGCGGCTCCGTATTCACCGTGTGCCTTCTGTACTGCACCTCTCACCGCCTGATACACCGCTTTCTCCTCCAAAAACCTCAGATTATTCCCTTCTGATACACACACCTCACACAGCAGGTACCTACAACAACACACACCACGCTCAACACCTACAGAATCAATACTAATACTAATCAATAATCAATAACACACATCAGTGTTTACCTCGACTTTACCCGAACCATGCTGCTCACATGTACCAAACACTGCAGCACTTCCGGGTTTCACTCCTGACCAATCAGAAATCCGCGTCGATCAGAGAGGCGTGGCTTATGTCATTGTTCATTTAAAATAACTTATTATTATTATTGTTATTATTGTTATTATTATTATTACTATTATTTTAGTAATTTTAGTAATTATATAGTAAAATTTGTTTAATTATTATTATTATTGTTATTATTATTATATCATGACTATTATTATTACTATTATTATTATTATTATTATTATCATCATCATTATTATTACTATTATTATTACTATTATTACTATTATTATTTTTTTTTATTATTATTATTATTTTTTTATTATTATTATTACTATTATTTGTTGTTGTCATTAATAATGTTATCTGTTATCATTATTATTGTTGTTGTTATTATGATTATGAAGCGGTTGATGAAAACGAAATGAACTGTTGTTGTTATCTAGATGTTTTTTTTTATGTATGACCGACTTTGATCACCTAATTTTTTATTTATGTGTTGTTAAGTTATTTCATAATAATAAAAAAAACAGATGACACCGTTATAACAGAATTGAAAATAATAATTAAATTATACAGTAGAATAAAATAATTATTATAAACAATTCTATTAGAAATAATGTGTTCCTAATGTAATTATTATTTATTATCTAAAATAATAATAATACGTTATTATTATTTTATCTGGAATAAATTACATGGAAAAACAAATGCTGTTTTTATGTCCTACAGATGAAACCTTATAACAGAAAAAAAAAAAATTATAAATAATAATAAAAGTATAGAATAGTTTTCATCAAGTAGAAAAGTACAATAAATAAATACAGAGACTTTTTTAAGTAAATGTAAACAATTACAATAAACATTTTAAAAAGTGATTTCATGTTTCTGACTGAAATAAAAAGGAAACAGATTCTCTAAACGTGCAGATAAGTTTTGTTTCAATAGATGGCGCTAAAAGAACAGAAAATATGATTAATAACAACAAGTACACAGAGTTTCAGCATTCATTTATTCATCCAGGATCATTAACCAGTTCCAGTTCCTGGTCAGAGTCCGGTGCGATCCAGAATTTAGAGCAACCAGTCCATCTTCTGTATAATTCTGAGAGGTGGGAATAAAAAAAATATTTAGGAAACCCAGACACATAAGGTAAGAACATACCAAACTCCTCAGGGACACTGACCAGAGGTGGGACTCTAGCAGTTGCACCACCGGCTGCTGAATGTTTAGATCACGTAAACAGAAAATACAAACAACTTGGATCCTGGGGACCTGGGTTGGATCTTCACACCTGGTCACTGTCTGGAAGGAAACTAGATGACCCACAGGAACTCACATGGAGATTAAGCTGTGTATGGCTCCGGTTCATTCCAGAGCTGTTCAGTAGGGCTGAAGTCAGGGCTCTGAGATTTTCCTCTTGTCTTTATAGAGCTTGCTTTGTGCACGGGGAACAGTCGGGAACCAAAAGGTCGCTGGTTCAAGCCCCTCCACTGTCAGATTGCCACTGTTGAGCAAGGCCCTTATTGCTTAGATAATATACTGTCGCAGTACTTTTGACCGTATAGTGACAGTGATGTAGCGGGTAGTGAGGGTGCCACACAGCACCAGGGTTTTGAGGAACTGGGTACAATCCTCACCTCCAGTCAGCTGCTTGCTGAGAGGAGTTTGAAAAGTTCCCTCCATGTCCATGTGGATGTTTTGTACTAGGTAGTCCGGTTTCCTCCCACCTCATAAATACATGGGGCAGCACGATGGCTAAGTGGGTAGCACTGTCGCCTCACAGCAAGAAGGTCCTGGGTTTGAAGGTCCTGGGTCCGGGTCCTTTCTGTGTGGAGTTTGCATGTTCTCTCCGTGTCTGTGTGGGTTTACTCCGGGTGCTCCGGTTTCCTCCCACAGTCCAAAAACGTGCAAGTGAGGTGAACTGGAGACACTAAATTGTCCATGACTGTGTTTGATTTAACCTTGTGAACTGATGCATCTTGTGTAATGAGTCACTACCGTTTCACATACACATGCATGCCTGCAGGTGGATTTGCTGCTCGGAATTGCCCCTAGGTGTCGTTCCTGACCTGGCTTAGACCCTGTGTTCATGAAGATGAACGAATGAATACATAAATGAATGAGCGCTCCTTCGATTTGCGCATGCTCGCTTCCATTACTATTGTTTGGAAACACGCATTGTTGACTGACCACGCCCTCTGTGGCTCTGATTGGCTGGTATGGACATGATGGACGTGTTCGCGGCGGCAGGGTTGAGCCATATCGGTGTTGGTGTTGTGTGCAGGAGGTAACGCATGACGCGCAGTTCGAATCCCTGTGCTGACAGTGCGGTGCGCGTGCATGTGTGCGTAAGTGTACGTGAGCGCGCGTCGGTGATTGCACTGGGAGCTCTGGAGTGATCGTGCAGGTGTACAGTGTCCCATCATCCTCTGATCTGCTCTGTGGGTTCGATACTGGAGATTTTGGGGGAGACGATGCGGATTTACGCGTGCATCCTTGTTGTTGCTGCGTGCGTCCTGACCGGAGAGGTCCTCGCGATCACCAAGGTAAGTTATACAGGACACGTTTGTTCATGCAACATGTTATTTAATGCAACACGTTAGTTCATGCAGTGCGTGCATACATGCGTAAAATACAGTTCACCTGTGGAACTTGTGCATTTGTGCCCACTTCCATTACTTTGCTTCAAGGGGAGGCACGGTGGGTAGCACTGTCGCCTCACAGCAAGAAGGTCCTGGGTTCTTTCTGTGTAGAGTTTGCATGTTCTCTTACCTGTCTGTGTGGGTTTCCTCCGGGCGCTCCGGTTTCCTCCCACAGTCCAAAGACATGCAAGTGAGGTGAATTGGAAATTCAAAATTGTCCCTGACTGTGTTTGATAAATCTTGTGTAACCTGTAACTACCGTTTCTGTCATGTAACCACAGTAAATATATATATATATATATTTGTTCATAATTGTTCATTAAATGTGTTTAAGGTGCTCATGCTGACCTACAGCATTAGATACAAAACACAACCACAGTGTCTCAAAATCTAAACTGTTTAACCCAAGAGCACAAAATACAGATCACCTGTGGGACTCCGACTTTTGGGCATTGTGTGCCATTGCTTTGCTTAAAAATGCACAGTGTGCAATCTAATGCAAAAAGTTTACACACCCCATGACAAACTCTTCCACAGTTTCTGTAAACGTTAATCTTTTAACGTGCATAAATCCAGGGACCATCTCTGTTTTATCTCCTGCTCATACAGCATCACTGGCCATCATAAAAAGTTAATATGCACACCCTTAAACTAATACTTTGTTGAATCTTCTTTTGATTTGAGCGTTTAGTGTTTTTGTGCAATTTCCATAATGTTTAATGACTTTTCTCACATTATAAATGATTTGTATATAGATCAGTACACTGTCAAATTCAGCAAAAAACAATAATGGTGCATTAAATGTGTTAAAGGTGCTCATGCTGATCCACAGCAAGATACAAACACAACCACAGTGTCACAAAACCTAAACTGTTTAACCCGAGAGTCTTGTTTTCATTTGTGAACACTTCATTTAACAGCTGCTTTTATCCCAGGCCAAATGCAATCCAAGTAACTGATAGTTAAAGTTCTTGCGCCTGTCAAACTCCTCCACAGTTTCTGCAAAGGATAATCTTTTAAGGTGCATAAAACCATCTCTGTTTTAACTCCTGCTCATACAGCATCACTGGCCATCAAACCAGTGACTTTTAATGTGTTACAATCCAACTAAAAACAAAATTAAATATAAAAAAGTACAATATAAAAGTTACACCCTTGCACACCCTTAAACTAATACTTTGTCGAATCTCCTTTTGATTTCCATAATATTTAATGACTTTTCTCTGCATGCCACATTATAAATGATTTGTATATAGATCTGTACACAGTCAAATTCAGCAAATAAACACTAATGGTGCATTAAATGTGTTAAAGGTGCTCATGCTCATCCACAGCAAGATACAAACACAACCACAGTGTCACAAATCCTAAACTGTTTAACTGGAGAGTCTTGTTTTCATTTATGAACACTTAAGTCATTTAACAGCTTCTTTTGTCCCAGGCCAAATGCAATCAAAGTAACTGAAGATTAAAGTTCTTGCTCATGGTTCCAACATTGGCAACTTTGCCCTCATGATCATGTATATTAGGGATGTTTTTACCTGTATGAAACAAAACACAGGAAGGACTCGATGCCATCAGATTGATTTACCTCACCGGGGTGTGGAAACCCAACCCAAAAGTCATGTCCAGAACAGTGATTGTAAATGAATAAGCAGTTATTAATCTAATTCGCATTTTGCATTTTGCTGTCATTGTGTAGATCTTAAACAACATACGTCCTGACCTCTAGACCAGAAGCCTTCTGCTGTTAAGTTCAGTACTTTAATTTTTGAACTACGACTGCCAGCAGTGGTTTTGGTTGTGTGTCTATAGTGTTACTGGCAAGAGGAAGGTAAACAACAATACAACTCTTGCTTTGATTAAATTGTGTTCTTCACATACGTCTAACTTTCTTGCATTGGCACAAACTATTACACATACGTAGAAAATCAACTAATCATGGAATTTGACTTTGAGGTGTCCAAACTTGTATATTAAAATGTATTGAACATCACCCCCTCCTTCTCAGTGATCAAAATTATGATGACTGAATTATTAGAAGAAACGGAAAGAGCCGCAATCACAGGCGGAGATCCAGAGCTAATCACAGCGGGTGGAGCAGCACTGATGTCATTAATGTTATGCTTTAGTGGTGCTAAATTGTCCATAAGAAAAGGAATTTTCTTCATTTAGATGTTTTGAAAGGAATCAGTAAAATGATCCGCCCTCAGCTGATGTGTGAAGTGAACGGCTGACTGATGGACTGATGGACCTTGTGCCCAGTGTTTTTGTGTTGTGTAGCCCCTCTGCAACCCTGACCAGGATAAAACAGATAGTAAAATGAATAATTAAATGAATTATTAACCCCAAATCAGAAAAAGTTGGGACGGCATGGAAAAAGCAAATAATAAAAAAACACAGAGTTTCTTACATTTACTTTGACTTTTATTTGATTTGATGTCAGACAGTATTAACCTGAGATATTTCATGTTTTATCTGCTCAATTTCATTTCATTTATTATTAAACATCCATTCCTGCATTTCAGACCTGCAACACATTCCAAAAAAAGTTGGGACAGTAAAGCATTTACCACTTTGTAATGTTGCCGTTCCTTTTCACCACTTAAAATACATTTTGGCACCAAGGAGACCAAGTGATTTAGTGTTTCAGCTTTTATTTTGTCTCGTTCTTCCTGCAAACACGTCTTAAGATGTGCAACAGTACGGGCTCGTCATTGTGGCATTTTCCCTTTCAAAATTCTCTACTGGGGACAGGTCAGGACTGCAGGCAGGTCAGTCCAGTACCCGTACCCTCTTCTTCCGCAGCCACGCCTTTGTAATGTGTGAATGCATGTATGTCCCTGGAAAAGACGACGTCTTGAAGGCAGCACGTTGCTCTAATGTACTTTTCTGCATTAATGCTGCATCACAGAAGTGTAAATGACCTTTACCAAGGGCACTGACACGCCCCATACCATGACATGACTTTGCTCATCAAAGACTCATCAAAGCCATTCCTGGATGCTGCTTTTGTATCAAACTATGATTACAATCACCTGTTCACATCACCTGTTTAAAATCACATCATTATTTAGTTTTTTCACCTTATTACTAGCCCTAAATTGCCCCCGTCCCAACTTTTTTGGAATGTGTTGCAGGCCTGAAATGCAGGAGTGAAGGTTTATTAACAAATGGAATAAAGTTAAGGAGATAAAACATGAAATATCTCAGGTTTAAACCGTCTGGAATGAAATAAAAGTCAAAGTAAATGTAAGGAACAGTGCATTTTTATTTTATTTGCATTTTTCTAACTGTCCCAACTTTGTCTGATTTGGGGTTGTACAAGCCTTCATTGCTAAACCTACGGTGGCCGAGAAGTGCAAAACAAATTTACATTTCAGAAAACAAAATTACAAAAAAACTAAAACAAATTTACAACAAAAGCAAAAACAAATTTACAAGTGCTCGGGTACCCAGTGTTTGTAAATTTGTTTTGGCATATGTAAAAGTGTTTCAGCACTTGTAAATTTATTTTCGGCATATGTAATTTTGTTTTCTAAAATGTATATTTGTTTTGCACTTCCCGGCCGCACATTTCTGACGGAAAAGGCAGGGACAATAAACCGGAAGTGCGTGTTGCTTACCTGCTGTCAATCAAACTGTTTCTCCGCGATAAAGTGAACGGAGTTTGTGATGGTGACGATAAACAAGGTTTTGTCTAGTTTGTGGAAATCATTTTATCCAGTTGACCCGCTATTGTTTTTCTTGTGGAAAGTTTTGTGCAGATGTTTAGACGTGGCGTGTGCATCTCTATTTACCGTCCGCTCTTCTAAACATCTAAGGAATTCCCACAAGAACAACAAAAGCGAAATAATGAAAATAATTAACACAAAATGGACAAAACATTGTTTATTAGGGACGGAACATTTGATACCGAGGCTTGTTGAAGCTTGTTTCACTTTTGTAACACTGGACTCAGCATGTGCGGGACTGATGAAGCTTTGTGCTGTGTTTTATCTCACTCACTATATAAGAGACAACCAAACCAGGGTTACCCACCGTCCTGTAAATACAGAATCCTGCTTTATCTGGAGACTAAACGCCGCGTTCTGTATTGAACTGATACAGGACGCTTTGTTCCGTATTTTTATCAATGGGAGACAGTGTGATGTGTATAAAACAGAAGGAAACTGCTGCTTAATTCATTATATTAAGTAGTGTTCACTTTTATTCTTAGTAACGTGACATAACCTGTTTAATACACCGCTGTATGAGTATCACAGTGGGCGGAGTGCGTTGTTTTGCCTAAAATATGGTTCTGACTTATTATAAAGAATGAAAATAATAAATGTTAAACACCATAAATAAAACCTTTGTTCTCATGACTGTGTAAGGTCCCCCCCTGCTGCTATAACCAGCGCACACACACCGTTACTAAGAATAAAAGTGAACACTACTTAATATAATTCCCTCAGTCTCCCATTGATAAAAATACGGAACAAAGCGTCCTGTATCAGTTCAGTACTGAACGCGGTGTTTAGTCTCCAGATAAAGAAGGATTGTGATGTTACAGGACGGTGGGTAACCCTGGTTTGATTGTCTCTTATATAGTGAGTGAGATAAAACTCAGCACAAAGCTTCATCAGTCCCGCACATGCTGCTTTAATATAAGCTCCGATACACTGAGTCCAGTGTTACAAAAGTGAAACAAGCTTTAAAGCCTCGGTATCAAATGTTCCGTCCCTAATAAACAATGTTTTGTCCATTTTGTGTTAATTATTTTCATTATTTCGCTTTTGTTGTTCTTGTGGGAATTCCTTAGATGTTTAGAAGAGCGGACGGTAAATAGAGATGCACACGCCACGTCTAAACATCTGCACAAAACTTTCCACAAGAAAAACAATAGCGGGTTAACTGGATAAAATGATTTCCACAAACTAGACAAAACCTTGTTTATCGTCACCATCACAAACTCCGTTCACTTTATCGCTGAGAAACAGTTTGATTGACAGCAGGTAAGCAACACGCACTTCCGGTGTTATTGTCCCTGCCTTTTCCGTCAGAAATGTGCGGCCGGGAAGTGCAAAACAAATATACATTTTAGAAAACAAAATTACATATGCCGAAAATAAATTTACAAGTGCTGAAACACTTTTACATATGCCAAAACAAATTTACAAACACTGGGTACCCGAGCACTTGTAAATTTGTTTTTGCTTTTGTTGTAAATTTGTTTTAGTTTTTTTGTAATTTTGTTTTCTGAAATGTAAATTTGTTTTGCACTTCTCGGCCACCGTACTAAACTGCTAAAGAAGAGCTAAAATTCATAAAAACAGTAAACATGGATTTGCATTTTTGTGTTTTTGACCTGTATTAAATTAAAAACAGGACACACACACACATAATGCTTCATGTTTACTGTTTGTACATGTACATTTGTTCTAGATTTGCTGCTTGTAAAACATGCTGGGACGGGAGCTTGTTTACCCCTGTTTGTATTATCTTTTTTTTTAAACAGACTTGATACTAATTTGGACACTGCACATCCGTACAGAGCTTCATTGTTGTATTGTGCTTCATTATGCATCTGACGTTTTTATAGGAGACAGACTTGAGCTCACAGATGCCTGTAATGAGTTATAAACCGTCTATAAACCAAACTACTGTGGTCTATAAACAACTGACTGTTTAACTTATTATCTACGGTTTGATTCTGATGCTACACGTATCTCAAGACTGTCACCAGTTTGTCATCAGTTTCATTCCACTGAAAACCTGAACTTGGTTTTAATCCTCTAAGGATCATTACCCAGCACTCACAGGTCAGAGTTTAATGAGCGGGGTCAAAGACATGGTCAGGATTAGAACGTGTGGTATCCTGATAACAGAATAGATCATTAAGCTTTAAGTTTTATTTTTGCACCGTTTTTCTCCCAGTTCAGTAACTGCTGGCTGCCACAGACACCAAACTGGGACGGTAATGGTGCTCAGATGTTTTTAGACTTTTAAGGTGCATAAATCCAGCGAACTGCTCCTGCTCATAAAACATCACTGGCCATCAAATCAGTGACTTTTAATCTGTACAATCCAACTAACTAACTAACAGCTAATTGAAGCACCTTTTGATTTGAGTGCTCAGTCTTTTTGTGTAAGACTATATACTGTATACTCATGGCACATCTTGACTTGGCAATCTTTGCCCACTCTTCCATGCAAAAGCGCTCTGAATCTGTCAGATTGTGAGGATGTAGTGTATCATAATAGAAGTGTATCATAATAGAACTTTTTAGCATGTTTACCTACAGGCCTGTCACATTTAATCATGAATATTTGGGGTAACTGTGGTCAGTTATGATGTTTCATGTATCAGTAAACACCAGGTTCATTTTCTACTTCACTGTGCTTAATTTTGATGTCTTTTGACCAACTGTTGCTGTACATTATTGCATGTGTAGTAAGCTTGAATGTTGTCCACTGTTGTGATCTTGTGTGTCCCAGTTGACACTTGGTACTGGCGCTGTTATATTTAGGCAATTGGGTGGTGCAGTGGTAAGCTAGCCCACCAGTGCTGAGGTCTCTAGCTTGCAAACCGGGTGCCTATATTTACATTTACATTTACATTTTCAGCATTTAGCAGACGCCTTTATCCAAAGCGACTTACATTACAGTTACAGTATATAGTTTGAGCAATTGAGGGTTAAGGGCCTTGCTCAAGGGCCCAACAGCAGCAACCTGGCAGTGGTGGGGCTTGAACCAGCGATCCTCTGATCACTGGTCCAGTATCTTAACCACTAGGCTACAGCTGGCCCTATATGCAGACATAATTGGCTAATGTTTGCTTCTGCGGGCTGATCCCTGTGTAAACCTGCCTCATGCAGGTGAAAAGAAGTGGTTGGCAACTGCCCCAAAAGGATGTGTGTTAGATATGGTTCTCTTCTGCCAGGGTCAGGGTCTGTACCAGTGGAGAAGGGATATAAAAAGGGTAATTGGATATGACTAGATTGACAGAACAAGGGTCAAATGCATACATTTAAAAAAGAACTAATATATTTAAATGGTTATTAAAGTTATTATTTACATTGATCGGTCATGAGTGAATTGTGTATGTATATTAGTACAGATTTGTATAATAGATTCATTTATTTCACCATGTTTCCTTTTTATCATCTCAGTAAAGGTCTCTGTGATCTGAATCAGGTGTTACAGCACAGTATTCCTCATATTTTACGGTCTGGGATCTGATTGCTCCGGTTTGTTAACCGTTATGCAGAAATGCATGAACGACGACGACTAATGGATGATTTAGGATTCAGTTGCACTGAATGTGCAGGATTTGAACGGGGGCAGACGTGTTGGCTCTCATACTGTCCATTACATCTCTGGTGCTTCACCTGCACACTGGTAAAGTTTTCCACACTTGGCCTCATTAGAGAGACGAGATACGAGATGCAAGATCCATAAAAGTGTTTTCACAAAGAGACGTCTTAGGAGTGTCCAGCGCAGATTTTGAAACGCTCACGAGGGAGTCGTCGAAATATTCGTGCCTGCAGTTCCAAGAGCTCATCTGTGTCTCACTGATATAATAATAATCCAAGTGCTAAATCCAAGGAATCTGTATCCAAAAATCTGAGCCCTGAGTCACTTATGAACTCATTATGTTACATTTATTCATTTGGCAGAGGCTTATAAGCGAGGCAGAATCCAAAACAAGCTCACAGCTGAGTATCTGAGTATTTGAGGGTCGGGGCCACCAGTGGTTCTAGTCAGGTCATTAGTATAGAACATTAACAGCTGAGCTCCAACTTTATTTGCATATTTGCCCTCACGATCATGTATATTAGGGATGTTTTACCTGTATGTGCAAAACACAGGAAGGACTCGATGCCATCAGATTGATTTACCTCACCAGGGTGTGGAAACCAAACCCAAAAGTCATGTCCAGAACAGTGATTATAAATGAATAAGCAGTTATTAATCTAATGCGCTGGTGTCAGCTTTGTTTCAAGTTTGTTTATTTATCAGGATTTTAACGTCATGTTTTACACTTTGGTTACATTCATAACAGAAACGGTAGTTACTCATTACACAAGATTTGTCACTTTTCAAGGTTATATCAAACACAGTCATGGACAATTTAGTGTCTCCAATTCACCTCACTTGTACGTCTTTGGACTGTGGGAGGAAACCGGAGCTCCCGGAGGAAACCCACACGGACACGGGGAGAACATGCAAACTCCCCACAGAAAGGACCCGGACCGTCCCACCTGGGGATCGAACCCGGGACCTTCTTGCTGTGAGGTGACAGTGCTACCCACTTAGCCACTGTGCCGCACCTTTGTTTCAAGCGATTCACATTTTGTCCATGATTATTACCACGACCCAGGAGAAACACAAACGATGCATCAAAGCGAAAGACAAAAGGAAATATATTCAATTAACGAAAATGGTGAAAATCTGGTCCCACTGTGGTTTACAAGATGTAACGTAAAGCCTTCACAAGGGGTCGTTTGTGTACAAGTCCATTTCGTGTTTTGCCTGGTAAAAGTTGTTGATTTACTTGTTATTATTTTTCTCTGTGACCCACTTTTGGCTTGATACCCACCCAAGGGTCATGGCCCAGGGTCTGAAAAAGTCTCAAACAACAAACTTCCTGACCTTTAGACTTGTAAGAGCGCAGTCCTTTTCCGGAGTGGACCCCGGTCGTAAATCTACATTATGCACAGGGTGCACCAGTGGTGTGGTTGGGGTGCCGCTTGCCGGAGGGTGAAAGTTCTGAAAGTTCCCTTTCTTCTCTCTTATTCCGAGAGCTGGCTTGTCGCAGACGTCCGGAGCAGCCTGTCATATTGTGACAACTCTAGTGGGTAGAGCTTTGGACTATCAATTGAAAAGGTTGAGAGTTCGAATCCCTGAGCAAGGGCCTTAACCCTCTCAGCTCCAGGGGCGCCATACACTGGCTGACCCTGCGCTCTGACCCCAGCTTCCAAACAAGCTGGGATATGCGAAGAAAGAATTTCATTGTACTGTACACACGTATATGTATATATGACAAATAAAGGCTTTTAACCAGTTCTCAGTTTTGCTCTGTCCCTGTTCAGTCCACTTTCTCCGTTAAGGCTGCGGGTGTTTTTGTGTCCTTCATTTGTTACTTTGTTTCTGTTATTTTGGGTTACTTGGGTTCTATTTCCATTCCTGCAGGTGCAGGGCTTTACCCCGTTACAGGGAGAGAGACTGATTAGTAAGAAAAACTTCTTAGAACCATTGTGTCTCAGAATTGGCAGCATAGACACGAACTTTCTCACACATTCCTCTGGAGGAGAGTCCGGTACCCGTCTGTCTGCAGGACCCCGTCTGTCTCACTGCTCACATTACTGCGCTAACGCTGCTCAGGGACTCCATGTACAGATCAGGCCGAGATGTCATTTATTTCCCTGCTCTCGTTAAGATCATTTGGAAAGGAATGTGTGTTGTTTGGTCTTGAATGGGAGTGAAGAATGTGGTTTGGGTTTGAGTGAGATTAGCACAGACTCATGAGAATAATTCCCCGAGCTCTGTGCTCTGGATTTCTCCTGATATGTTCTACTTTCGTGTTGATCACGTTTGCAGGTTCAGTGTTTCACGTGTGTTCACTGTAAGTGGAAAAGTTATTGCTTAGTGTTTTCAGTATGAAGTCACACTTTAATGTCAGTCTACGTTAGTCCACAACCGCCAATATCAGGGTGCTGAATCTCGGCAGGTGCCTTCAGTCTGCCCGTGCCCACTGTTTTCAGGGAAACTGGACCCACTGCGACCCTGATCTGGATAAATTTTATGGTAAATGTGAAAATTCCTTTGTGCCCATATAAACAGGGCTGGTTTGATTGCACATATTAAAAAGACATGGAGCAGTAGTCTTACATCAAGGGTGAGATGAAAACCCAAACTGTCACCTTATGTTAGTTTGTTAGTGTGTTAGTATCAGTGTGTATCAGTGTGTATGATTGTGTAGTAGTGTGTGTTAGTATCAGAGTATATCTGTGTGTGGCAGTGTGGCAGTATCAGTGTGTGTTAGAGTGTATTAGTGTGTGGCAATAGCAGTGTGTATTTGTGTTAGTGTGTATTAGTGTGTGGTACTGTGTGTTAGTATCAGTGTGTATTTGTGTTAGTGTGTATTAGTGTGTGAGAGTGTATTAGTGTGTGGCAATAGCAGTGTGTATTTGTGTTAGTGTGTATTAGTGTGTGGTAGTGTGTGTTAGTATCAGTGTATATTAGTTTGTGGCAGTATCAGTGTGTATTTGTGTTAGTGTGTATCAATGTGTATTATCGTGTGTTAGTGTGTACTAGCGTGTGTTTGTTTGTATCGGTGTGTATTAGTGTGTTAGCATGTATAAGTGTATAGAAGTGTGTATCAGAGTGTATCGGTGTATTAGTGTTTGTTAGCGTGTATAACTGTATAGTAGTGTGTATCAGTGTGTATACGTGTACAGAAGTGTGTATCAGTGTGTATCGGTGTGTATTAGAGTTTGTTAGCATGTATAACTGTATAGTAGTGTGTATCAGTGTGTATTAGAGTTTGTTAGCGTGTATAAGTGTATAGTAGTGTGTTTTGGTGTGTATTAGTGTTTGTTAGCGTGTATAAGTGTATAGTAGTGTGTATCGGTGTGTGTGTTTGTTAGTGTGTATAAGTGTATAGTAGTGTGTATCAGTGTGTATAAGGGTACAGAAGTGTGTATCAGTGTGTATCGGTGTGTATTAGTGTTTGTTAGTGTGTATAAGTGTATAGTAGTGTGTATTAGAGTTTGTTAGCATGTATAATTGTATAGTAGTGTGTATCAGTGTGTATTAGTGTTTGTTAGCGTGTATAAGTGTATAGTAGTGTGTTTTGGTGTGTATTAGTGTTTGTTAGCGTGTATAAGTGTATAGTAGTGTGTATCGGTGTGTGTGTTTGTTAGTGTGTATAAGTGTATAGTAGTGTGTATCAGTGTGTATCGGTGTGTATCGGTGTGTATTAGTGTGTATAAGTGTATAGTAGTGTGTATCAGTGTATAGTAGTGTGTATCAGTGTGTATTAGTGTTTGTTAGTGTGTATAAGTGTATAGTAGTGTGTATCAGTGTGTATCAGTGTTTGTTAGTGTGTATAAGTGTATAGTAGTGTGTATAAGTGTATAGTAGTGTGTATCAGTGTGTATCGGTGTGTATCGGTGTGTATTAGTGTGTATAAGTGTATAGTAGTGTGTATCAGTGTATAGTAGTGTGTATCAGTGTGTATTAGTGTTTGTTAGTGTGTATAAGTGTATAGTAGTGTGTATCAGTGTGTATCAGTGTTTGTTAGTGTGTATAAGTGTATAGTAGTGTGTATCAGTGTGTATCAGTGTGTGTTAGTGTGTATAAGTGTACAGTAGTGTGTATCGGTGTGTATTAGTGTGTGTTAAGCGCTGGTTGAGTTGTGTAATGGGAGGAGATGCAGTTCAGACTCCACTGGGGTTAAAAACGATGAAGTGCTTACACAGCTGCTGAGTGCCACCGCCTCTCCCACACCACGCCGACACACCCTGACCCCTCACACACTCTGTTCTGATTGTGTGTGTGTGTGTGTGTGTGTGTGTGTGTGTGAATGATCTTTAACCTTCTTTAATCACTGTATTTACAGTATTCTTAACCTAACTACGTGTGTGACCTGTGATGTGTGCACGCTCCACCGGCGTAGGTGTTGCCGGGTTATTACAGCTGCGATATGAAAACGTTTAGCGTTACAGCTGAGAGGAATAAACGACGCACGGCGGCGCATCAATCCGTCCTCGAGGAGCGTCTCCTCAAACCTAATAACATAATAAAAGCTAAGGAGATTCAGAAGTGTGTTTTGGCTGAACGATCCGTCTGCTGTTTCCACACCGAACGTTAATGTTGAAATATTAGTTACCACAGAGCTGAGAAATCAAACAGCGCTGATGCTGAAAGATTTGACAGATCAGGGGAAAAGTCACATTTCTGCTCTTTCCTGCTTAATCAAAATACACCACATGGTCAAAAGTATGTGGACATCTGACCAAGAGCTTGACCATCTCACCTTTTAATAGGAAATAGGATGGCACAGGAGCTCCTTGATACCAAACCGGTCAAACTGTATCTTAATGGACCTGACTATATTATATTTATGCATGTGTGTGTGTCTAAAACATCAAAACTCAGCAATTAAAAGGGTGTCCACATACTTTTGGCCATATAATTTGAGTGACCTTTAAGACCAGTTACTGCACCGGTCATCATGAACTACATCCAGACCCCTGAACCAAATAAATCACAGCTGAAGCTCAGAACGTCGTCTGTGGTTACATAACGCTGGTCAGCGTGTGTGGCGTCGGCCGGGCTGTGACTCCGGTCGCTCTGAAGTCCTGAACGAGCGGGGAACCGACGTGCTCTCGGTTGGTTTTTGCAGAACATCCAGCACTCTTTTGGCCTGTGGGAGGCCGCAGAGCTGACGGACCGTGTGATGCTGTTTAGGGTACAAACTGCACTGCCTGCGCTAAAACTCCTTTTGTGTTTGCCAGACACGTTTCTGATGCACACAGGGCTGCGCCGAACAACTCACCATACGCTCGATGTTTATATTTATAATGAACTGGAACTTAAACTGTGACTTTTTAAAGATGGAAACTTTTATTCAGCCATGATAAATGCCATAGTAGCTGACATGGTGTTAATAATTGAACAAACAAACAAACAAACCCATAAATGGTTCCAAAACAAGTTACTGGTGTTGGTGTTGCCAGGTTATGACAGCTTTGTTTTTTTAATCAATTCTTTACTGTTTTTTTATTTATTTATTTATTTTATGCATTTTTTCCTCCCGATTTAGCGCACTGAGAGATACCAGATTGCATCCGTGGAGAGCACGTCGCTGTACACGCCTCCTCCGACACGTGTACAGCCCTCCTCTTCCCGCCTGTGCAGGTCTCTTCCGCCTATCAGGGTCCTTACGCAGCGTATGAAGATCCCACCCACACATAGTCCAGCCCCCACCCTGCAGATACGGTGGCCAGTTAGTATCTCCTGCAGGCACTGCCGATTATGCCTGCTAGATGGCGCCCAGCCGACCGGAGGCAACACTGAGTTTCGAATCGGGGAGTTCAGAAACTCGGTGCTGGTGTGCAAGCGGAATATCCCACTGTGCCACCTGGGCGCCCAATTCTTTATTGTTATTATCTGCTTTTTTCATGCAATCCAGTTGTGGCCATCGCTGCTGCCACCCTCACTTCACCCCTGAACAAGGAGTACCAAGTCAGTATTGTGTGTTCATGTGGTCTTCTTCCGGAAGCTCAGTTTTCCTCCCACAAGTCCAAAGACGAGCAGTCAGGTTATTTGGCGCTATTAGAAATTGCCTTATGTGTGTGTGGGCCCTGTGATGGTCTGGCAACCTGTTTCGTGTATTTCCTGCCTTTCAACCCATTGAATCGGACCCACCGCGACCCTGACTAGGCTAAAGTGGTGGTATAACAGACAATGAATTAATAGGTGTGACACTGTAGGTAAGCGATGAGGGCAGCCGTCATCGCTGATCGCTTTCCTCACAGAGCTCAGTGTCGCGTGCATGAGCCATGTGCTGCCACCCGCGATAAGGCAACTCGACTGGTCAGTGGCGAGGAATCCTGTTTGAGCCATTATCCCTTCTCCTACAGACACACAGCCAATCGTGTGACTGTGTAGGCACCCAGCCGGCTGATAACACAGCTGAGATTCAAACCGGAGAGCTCGAGATCTCAGCACTGGTGGGCGAACGTGTTTTACCGCTGCACCACCGGAGCATCCTGGTAAAACAGTTATAACAATACTCCAGTGGTCTGCACCTCACCCTGACCTCAGTCTCACTGTACACCTTTAGGATGTATTGGAATGTTGACTTTGCTACCTGATTTGCAGCCAGTTTTCAGAAGAGAGGCTGTTACAGCTGCAGATGTAGTGGTGAAGTTCTTAGATCAAAGCCCACGGTTTAAAATGAGACATCAAACAAGCTCATGGTCTGGTGTCCACATACTTTGACCTACGAGTTGATACAAACTTTTGACTTCAGCTGTACTTTGGCCTTGCAGAGGAAAATAAACTAAAATGTAATAAACTGATCGCCGGCGCTTCTGTTCCAGCACGAATAATAAACAGTAGTGAAACTGTTGCGCTGTTTCGGCTACGATAAAAACGAAGCGATCAGATAATTAGCGGTCAGCATTTAAACAGCCGTCCAGATAAATCTGGACGTTCAGCTAGTGCTGGTCAGAGGACGCCGGGACACCAAACACGACTAATTTTACACTTTATTTCAGTCCTCTGTCATTACGTTTGTAAACCAAAGTGATGCTGCTTGAACTGGACATATGCTGGCGGTGCATTGTGGGTAATACACACGCTCCATCCAGCACTATTTTGGACCGCTGGCCGCCACACATGCTGGCGGTCGCTGAATGTTTGGTCTGTTGGATAGTCTGCAGCTGCTCAGAATAAAATCTGTCCGACCGAACTCATTTTCACTCCAGTTACGTTTACGAGAAAGCGAACTGGTTTCCACGTTTCTGACGTCACCAGTGCTGGTGTGTGTCCATCACCAGGTCACGTTTACTGTTAATGTGCAATATATGGACAGGTGTAATAAATCAATTATACACTGATCAGCCATAACATTAAAACCACCTCCTTGTTTCTACACTCACTGTCCATTTTATCAGCTCCACTTACCATATAGAAGCACTTTGTAGTTCTACAATTACTGACTGTAGTCCATCTGTTTCTCTACATACTTTTTTAACCTGCTTTTATTCTGTTCTTCAATGGTCAGGACCCCCACAGGACCACCACAGAGCAGGTATTATTTAGGTGGTGGATCATTCTCAGCACTGCAGTGACACTGACATGGTGCTGGTGTGTTAGTGTGTGTTGTGCTGGTGTGAGTGGATCAGACACAGCAGCGCTGCTGGAGTTTTTAAATACCGTGTCCACTCACTGTTGACTCTATTAGACACTCCTTCCTAATTGGTCCACCTTGTAGATGTAAAGTCAGAGACGATCGCTCATCTATTGCTGCTGATTGTGTCGGTCATCTTCTAGAGCAGGGGTGTCAAACTCATTTTCACCGAGGGCCACATCAGCATTATTGTGGCCCTCAAAGGGCCGATTGTAACGTATCCTGCTGTGATTGCAGTCACATTGCTGTTTTTCTTGGAGGCTGAATTCTGCATTTATATTGTTCTACTTTACCACAGACACGGCCTCGTAACACAAGAGACGCACCGGTTTCTCTTCCTGAAGCACAAACTTGTTTTCACTTTCATTAAATTTCCTCCTTATGCTTAATTTTCTTACTTATCTTCTTGTACATTTTAGGATCATGTGTAAATATGTGTAACATCATCTACTGGCGGGCTGTGTCACTTTGCAGGTCACAAAATCAGCATGCATTTTGAAAGATGCAGTTTGTTTAGGATTTTACAGTGTATTTTTAAGACAATCATTCTGCCCTCACTAATAGTTTATCCCCCTTTCTCAGCTAGACAGACAGACAGACAGACAGACAGACAGCTCTCTTCAGAATACAGTCGGTTTATTTGCTCGCCAGCTGTGTGATACACTGTGTGCACCAGAATGAAGTAAAAATACAAACAATAAATACAGTACAAGCACACAGCTGTAGTCGAGTGTTACATCTGGTACAATATGAGATTTAACCAAACATAAAATAGCGCTAACGAGTTAGCATTTTGTGTAAAGATACTAATTGCTATAGTAACGTAACAACAGTATTTAATGACGGTAAGTTTGTAACTAAAACGCAGTGATATACTCACTAAACATTTACTAACAACTGAGAATATAAACGCCACTACTTACAGACGATGCTTGGGTATTCTACTGCAAGATAATTATCTGTATTTATTTATTATTGTTTACATTACTGACTATGCTACTTCGCGTTCTCTTTGCCGTAAAAGTCACATAGCTTCTTAGCGAAGGTTAAAGTTAGTTGCCATGACTACGATGTCACGGTTGTCTCTTAAAGGCGCAGGAGTCCCGTTAAATTATAAGCGCGTCTCTGTAACGACTCGAACCATCACAACAATCGTACAGTCGTTAAACCTCTCGCGGGCCACATAAAATGACGTGGCGGGCCGGATCTGGCCCGCGGGCCGTGAGTTTGACACCCCTGTTCTAGACCTTCATCGGTGGTCACAGGACGCTGCCCACGGGGCGCTGTTGGCTGGATATTTTTGGTTGGTGGACTATTCTCAGTCCAGCAGTGACAGTGAGGTGTGAAAAACTCCAGCAGCGCTGCTGTATCTGATCCACTCATACCAGCACAACACACACTAACACACCACCACCATGTCAGTGTCACTGCAGTGCTGAGAATGATCCACCACCTGAATAATACCTGCTCTGTAGTGGTCCTGTGGGGGTCCTGACCATTGAAGAACAGCATAAAAAGGGGCTAACAAAGCATGCAGAGAAACAGATGGACTACAGTCAGTAATTGTAGAACTACAAAGTGCTTCTATATGGTAAGTGGAGCTGATAAAATGGACAGTGAGTGTTGAAACAAGGAGGTGGTTTTAATGTTATGGCTGATCAATGTAGAACGAAAATGACATGCTTACAACTTAGCAGCAACAGTTTAGGGAAGGCCTCCTGTGTGCAAAGCTAGCTCTGTAAGATGTGAAGAAAGCTCATTTTAAAGACCTGCACAGATCCCTGACCTCAGCCTTAGTATGAACTGGAACATCAACTGGGAGTGATGAGCGAAGGCTGGCCCGTGTGGTCCGATCTAACAGACGAGCTACTGTAGCTCAAATTGCTGAATAGGTTAAAGCTGGTTCTGATAGAGAGGTGTCAGAATACACAGAGCATCTCAGTTGCAGTGCTGTTTTGTTATTCCTGATCGGTGTAGGTCACAATAAATGATCACCGATCCGATCTGCAGGATGTAGAGATCAAACCCAGGTCCTCAGATTACATGTTGCTTCGTGGCACCCACTGTACCAGCTTATCAGAACTCGTCGTCCGACTCCAGTGAGAGCGCAGACAGAGACGGAGCCGCAACACACACAACAGTTTGAGCAGGAATGTTGTGGTGTACCCCCGAAATCCACAAGTCGGTGCTAATCTAGTCCGTGCTAATTCACACCTCAGGACTAATGCTTTGTGCTGTCTGTGGGTCAGTGTGAGTGGAGTGGTGTCCTCTGTTTTGAAGACTAGGCTTACAAAGCGCTGCAGTTACTGTGTGGGTTTTGCGATTTATTATGAAACTGTGGTTATGTTCAGGGAGCCTCGGTTTATTACGGTCAGGGTCATGGCGGACACCCAAACACTGGCCGCGGGACAGGAATACACCCAGGACAGGGCGCTGATCCATCGCAGTGCAAAACAACTTACATGTTTACACATTTACTGACCTAATCGTTCACTGAGGTCGAATTTTTGATTTCTCAAGGGTGCCAAGTCTTCCGGATCTGTTTATTTATTTATTAGGATTTTACACTTTGGTTACATTCCTGACAGGACACGTAGTGACTGGATCCACAGGATTCATCAAACACAGTCATGGAAAATTTTGTATCTCCAATTCACCTCACTTGGACATCTTTGTACTGTGGAAGGAAACCGGAGCTCCTGTAGGAAACCCACACATACACGTGAGAACATGCAAACTCCACACAGAAAGGACCCGGACCGCCCCACCTGGGAATCGAACCCAGGACCTTCTTGCTGTGAGGCGACAGTGCTACCCACCGAGCCACCGTGCCGCCCTTCCGGACCTGACTTTATAAACAAACACTGAAAACAATGCATCACAAACCAGAACCGTTTTGCTCCTCATCAGCGCAGAACTTAAATAACCGAGCTGTCGGCCCAACTGGCATTTTGAGCAGCGCACGTTTGCAGAACCTGTCGTCGAACGCTCGTGTTCCTCTCACGTCTCTGTGTGGTCCAGTCAGGAGGTATTTCGGTACGGTGAGCGGCAGGTGAGGAAACAGATTCAGGAAACAAATGCGATTGTTTGTGTGACCTGCGGTGGAACCGTCAGGACCTTTTACACACTCACAGAGGGTGTAAGATATCCTAAAAATGTATTTCTCTTTCTATACCCCCAGTTCCCTCGAATTCCAGGCTTCTCACATGTGTGTCTGTGGGAATTTGTGCCCATTTAGTCACAAGATGAGCTTTAGGACATCTGATAGCAGCTGATAATTAGTGTTATTAAGGCTATGAGAGGCTATGCGTGTTTTTTACTGGGACTAAATCCACCGCAAATCTCATAACAATGAAGCCGTAATTAGGTATGCTACACTATATGGCCAAAAGTATTTAGACAGCTGATCATTGTTGGGGCATCACATTTCAAAAACAAATGCTATTAAAACAGAGTGACCGCTGTGTGATCTTTTCAGCTATAAGAAGGCTTCTCACAAGACTTTGCAGTATGTCTGTGGGCATTTGTGCCCATTCAGTCAAAAGAGCATTCATATGGCTGGGAACTGATAGCAGCTTATTATACTTGACTTTCACTATATGGCCAAAAATAGTTGGACATCACATTTCAAAAACAAATGATATTAAAATAAAGTGAGCGCTATGTGAGAATGCTTCTCGCAAGACTTTGAAGTGTGTCTGTGGGAATTCGGGCCCATTTAGTCAAAAGATGACAGTATTTGTATGACTGGGTATTGATGTTGGAAAGAGAAGACAGCCTCAGTTGATGTTCCAATTCATCCCAAAGCCGTTGAGTGGAGCTGAGGTCAGGGCTCTGTGCTTTTCTTCATGTCTTTATAGAGCTGGAACAGGAAAGGGCCTTCCCTAAACTGTTGCTGCATTATTGAATTAATACACATGTTAAGTACTTTTGTCCATACAGTGTAGATGAAAGGTAGAGCTGTTTATCTGAAACGCTTATCAGGGATTCCAATTCATCCACGTGACCCAGACGATCCCGACACTGACTCGTTTCTCCCTGATAACAAGTGAAGCCCTTGTCAGAGCCCACAAGGCCGAACATGTCGTGTGTGTGAATGTTAGCGCGCTCTCTTATTTATTAGCTTGTGATAAACAGGGGCTCTTTTGTGCTGGCTGGAGAAGAATAATGTGGGTTTGGCGGAGCGGCTGGATTCCTGACACACTGACTCTTTTATACACGTGCCCTTCTCACATAGCGGCTACACGGCGGCACCACGGCGGCGTTAATCTCTTCCTCTTCCGCCGACCTCTCGAGTTCTCGCTGAGCCACGCTGAGAGTCGGAGGATTAACCCGCCGTGAAACATGCGCAGGTTTAATCCAGCTTAATGAGAGACTGATAAACTTGATAAAGCTTCTGTGTTCTTCTCTAGATCAGGGGTGTCCACATTTTTCTTGTTGGTGGCCAGTAAAAATATGCAAACACGGGGCCGAGATTCTAAACTCCTCAGTTCGAAACTCGGCCTTGCCACCGGTCGGCTGGGCGCCATCTAGCGGGCATGATTGGCAGTGCCTGCAGCAGACACGTTTCTGCTAGGGCGGGATGACCGGACTACGTTGGCGGGGTCTTCAAATGCTGTGTAAGGACCCTGATTAGCAGATAGAGAGGTGCCTGTGCAGAATGCATGGATGAAGGAGGGTTCTGCTGAGGGCTGGGTGCCGGTCAGAGAAGGCGTGAGCAGCAGTATACCCACCTGCAATCAGGGATTCCCCAGCAGTGGAAGACAGACTGACCACGATAAATTGGGAGAAAATGGGAGAAAATGCATAAATAAATAGAAAAAAGGCCATTTTAAAAATTGTAACAGGACATAGTTTGGACATCCCTGATGTAGGTGTCCCAGGCGTGACATTCAGTGCCTTGAAAAAATATTCAGCCTCTAAACCTGGAGGATTTTTATTAACCTTTGTGACCTCATTTTAGGGCTCAAACATTTTTGCTTAGGATTTTCTTCCGCTGCAGTTCTGTAGGTAAATAGGTGAATTACCCACAGAATCTGAGCGTAAATAAATAGATATAATAAAATTAGCCATGCTTTTTTTGCCTAGAGCTCCACATCAGTGGTTTTGTAAAACATCTCCTCGACTCCATCTTCATTTCCGGAAACCCTCGGGGAGTCTTCAACCCAATGTTGGGAAACGCTGCTCTGTTTTAATTTTTGTTTTGTTTTGTTGTATTTTATAGCCTTAATGTCTCAACAGCAGCACATTAACGTAACAAACATATTCTGATATGCAAATGTAATGATTCAAGTATTATTTCAGCATATAACGTTTCAGTTTAGAATTAGAATAGTTTTATAATATCCAGATGTGCATGTATATCCAATAGGTATATCTGTAGGTATTATCCAACCACGCTGCTTAGGTCAGGTCATGGTACTAAATTAAGTCAGTGAACGAGAATGGCTACGTGAACACCAAGTCATTCTTGGAATGAGTTGCAGAGGTCAGTGGGTGTGACTGAAGATTCCTACTATACTACAGAGTTTCCTGAACTCTGTGATAAGGCACTAATGTTGGTCAAGAAAGCCTGGCTCTCAGTTAATGTTCTAGTTTAGTGGGACTGAGGTCTGGAGTTTTTAAACTGAGTTTTTCTTCATGTCTCTATAGAGCTTGTCATGCTGGAACAAGAAAAGATCATTCCCTAAACTGCTGCTGTAAAGTTGGAAGTTTATAATTTCCATTATATAATTGATTTATTACACCTGTTAGGAATTACTGTGGTTAAAATACATAAATTCATTAATTAGAAGGTGTGTAAAGGATTTAATAAATAAATAAATACCGCAGTACTGAGCGAATCTTGAATCTGTGCATGTATCAGTTTAGCTGATTCATGCCACTGGGTTTGGATGATATGATCTAGTACGTGTGACTGGCACGACCTCATATCCGTCAGTTGAAACGCTGTCATCTTCCTTTATCGAGATTTAGGGCTGAAGATCCGAACCGGGCCGCACGTGGAACCGATTACGGGCCGAGATCCTCCGCTGTAAGAACCTGATATCGGAGCCAACATGCTTCGAGACACGTGTTTTCATCCGCCTGATCTCATAAGTGCCACGTCGTCACCCACATGTTTGCGTGCATGTCATAAGGTGTTGCTGTGGGTCAGTTGTTGTACTGATTAAGATTTTGCACTAGTGCTTGGGTTCAAATCCCACAAATGAACAGTGGATCTGTTTCCGAGGGGACGGATGATGAATCACTGCACAGCATTAGAATCCATCTGACCATCGCACCTAATTTAGCACGATTGTTGGATTATTCAGCACCGCTGATCGTTAACAATGTAGTTTGACTTGCCTGAACATGATTTTCCCTCCTCCTTTGCAGCTGTAACAGTCTCCACTCTTCTGGAAAGGCTTTTCACAACAATCAAAATTGGATTTGTGAGACCAGACTCTCACAGCTTGCAACTGACCTTCCAATTCATCCCAAAGTTTTTAATGACAATAAGGTGGATCTGTGCAGGCCACTGGAGTTCCAAACCTCACTGTTTACACAAAGTTAGGAGCATGAAATAATTTGTATATGCCGGATTTTAAACACAGTGGGTGTGGCTGAAACACCTGGACGTATCATTAGAAGAATCCATAAAGACTTTTGTCTCTAAACAAAGAGCTTTGACGGGTTTGATGGGTGAAGTAACTCCAGCTGCCTGCACAGAACCCTGACCTCAACCCTATTAAACACTGTCACGATGAACTGGAGTGTTAAGAGAGACTCAGGACCTCGTGTCCAGCTGGTCCAACATTAGTGGCTGAACTAACATATGATTTTTTTTATGTCTGAATGACCACAAATTGTCACAGAAACAGATAGATAGATAGATAGATAGATAGATAGATAGATAGATAGATAGATAGATAGATAGATAGATAGATAGATAGATAGATAGATAGATAGATAGACAGACAGACAGATAAATAGACAGACAGACAGATAGGTAGATAGACAAACAGTTAGATAGATAGACAGACAGACAAACAGATAGAAGGAAATTAAAGAGTAATAACCATATATAGTAATAATATAGTATATAGTTATAATAGTGATAATAGTACTATATAATATAATAATAATAGTAATAACTATAGTTTTGAAGTGGGATGTCCAACAAGTTCCTGGTCTGGTGTCCACATACTTTTGCTCCTATAGTGTATAATTATGAAGAAATCTGATTACTGGATGACCGATGGTTTCTGTCCCAGATGTTTTTCGTTATGGAATCACGTAACAGAATGTAAACACACTTATTGTCCACTGTCCCTTGTGGATGGTCTCGAGCAGACAAAAGATCTGGTGGATCATGGGAAAAATGACGAGAGGACATCATCTTGTATCCATCCACTTTCCCAGCTTGAAAACAAAGTGCCGGCCGTCTAACCTGTGGGTCTTCACACCTCGTAAATTTTTACGAGCGCTGATTTTATTGCTGCCACGGTCGTCAGTGGGTTACGTGGTGAAGATAAAGAAAAGGAGCTCGTGGCTTTAAAGTGCATGTGGATCTCATCATGACAACCTCAGAAGAGCATCTACACCCTGAGGTTAGGTTCCTCCAGGTTTTTTTGAACATTCATACCAACCCAATTTTGGGATTTAGACATCAGTACGGAGTGTGTGATGCTGTTCTACGTGATGTTTAGATCTGTGGATGAACATGCGAATCCGCGTGGAGAATTTATAGACATCTCCAGTTCCCACAAGGCCAGCTCCGAGGCCAGTGCCAGGGTAAATGTCAGATTGGTGACCATGTAAGTTACGCAGTGTTTACCAGACGGATGGAGGGAAAATATTTACCGAATCCCCTTTGCCTGCTCCCTCGAAAAGCTCCGCAGACGGGATTCCTGGCACGGCTGAAGCTTGTGTGTTAGCGTCGTCATGATGAAAAAAAAGCTGAATGGCGCTCGCACCTGCCTGCATTCCTCTGAAACAGACTAACACCAGGTTCAGATCTTCTCTAAGGTCTTACAGGACTCTGCTCCAACTCTCTGATGTCTGATGGTTTCCAGAAAGCTCTGAGGTTCACCGAAAGAACATCATGAGAGATAATCAGATCTGGGTTTGTTTGAAGTGAGTACGGAGATCTGGGGTTGTGGAAGAGATCGAATGAGTGGCGTTAGGGCTGGGCGGTATATCGCAAATATCGATATATTTTATATTACTTTTTACACAATGTTGAAGATGGCCATATTAGATATATCGCATATATCGATATATAGGCAACACTGAGGAGTTTTGAACTGAGGAGTTTAGAATCTCGGTGCTGGTGTGCTAGTGGAATATCCACTTTCAGTTGTCGAGTTGCGACTTGTCGTTTCTTTTCATGTCGTTCTGTTTGCTTTTTTATTTTTCCTTTTATTTTTGTCTTTCTGGTGTCTTATAGTCTAGTACGGCCCAGGTTCAGGTTCAAGTTGATTGATTTCTTAAGTTATTAAGTTTTTTAGTTATTATATCTGTTCTCTAATTTTCTTTCTCACCATCCTCTGAGCTTCTGGGGGTCACATCTAGCGCTTCAGTTTGGGGGCGACCACCCCAACATTACTGTACAGGTAGTAAAATAAGCGCAAATACCAGTACAGCTGGCGCAGCAATCTACTGTATTACGCTAGCCCACCACCACTGCTATCTACCGACCGAGCTTATACACAGACGTAATGGACTGTGCCTGTAAAAAAATTCACGTTTCTTACAGGTGCATAAAAAACACGTTTTTATCTAAATTAGAAACGATTCCCCCGTGAGAACTGTGGGGATGAGGTCTGGTTTCTGACCCGTGATGTAAACCCAGGCCGTTCCAGCTCCTCTAATCACGATGTTTTCCTCATCCTCATAGCTCTTTAACGATCTGGAGCCGGTCAGGATGACGTCAGAGGGCTCAGACTGCCGCTGTAAGTGCATGATGCGCCCCCTCAGTGTGGACGCTTGCTCCAGGCTCCGCGAGGGCACCCTGAAGGTGGACGATTTCTACGCGGTGGAGACGGTCAGCTCGGGCTCGGACTGTAAGTGCTCTTGCACGGCCCCGCCGTCGTCCCTCAACCCCTGTGAGAACCTGTGGAAGATGGACAAACTCAAGAAACAAGCGCCTGAACTTCTCAAGGTAACAGCTTCATTCACATTGTTTTCACATTGTATTCTCTCACTCACTTTCTTAACCGCTTATCCAGTTAGGGTCGCTGGGGGGTGCTGGAGCCTATCCCAGCTTTTTAATGGGTGCAAGGCACACAGTAACACCCTGGACGGGGCACCAGTTCATCGCAGGGCAGATACACATACATACATGCACCCACATACACGCCCCTTCACCTATAGGGCAATTCAGTGTCTCCAGTTAACCTGACTACATGTTTTTGGACTATGGGAGGAAACCGGAGCTCCCGGAGGAAACCCACACAGACACGGGGAGAACATGCAAACTCCGCACAGAAAGGACCTGGACTGCCCCGCCTGGGAATCGAACCCAGGACCTTCTTGCTGTGAGGCGACCCACCAAGCCACCGTGGTGCCCACCACTTTATTTTATTTATTTATTTATTTATTTTTGCATCTTTTCCCCATTTTTCAACCCAATTTGGTCATTTCCAATTCCCTGCTATAACCAAGGAGAGCTGCACAAAACCCCTTTTAATGCATGTTTAGTCTCTGGTCACTTATTTTCATCGACCAGTGAGTGGACACTCATAGAGAGCCTCATTCAGGTGCCTCGACTGGCCAGCAGAGGAACCCTCGTCAACCACACACCATCAGGCACAGCCAGTGCAGAATTTAAAGCAGTAGCTTTGTCCTTGTACACCAGCCTCTAATCCTGTGACAATATAAAGCTGGCTCAGCCCTGGACGGTTACATGAATGTTCTAGAAGCTAGTAGCTGATTGTTTTAGCAGTTTTTGATCGTAATGTGCAAAATGAAATGGATGTCCTGGTTCCCATCTTCCAAATCATCCAGGCACCCAAAGACCATTATGCTTCCTCTGCCACATTTCACAGTTGCCACTATAATAGTCAAATGCAGCATTTGTAAGTCTTTGTGAGTCCAGTAGTGCTGTGCTTTACACCACTTCCTCCAGTGCTTTACGTTGCAGATAAAGAGCTCAGGCATAGAAACCATCCATCTTCCATCATCCAAGCTCAAAATGATCATGAACCTGTCTGGTCCAAAGCTGAGCTGTTGCTGCTCCTAGATGTTTCCAGCAGGGAACACATTTCCTAGCCTGACTTTCAGGGAAACCACCATTGCTTGTGTGGGCAGAACCTCAGGCCGGTTGTGGCTGTACCAGTGTTTTTTATTTGACCCTCCGGTGTTTCGGTGACCGAGCGTGAAGCCGTGGCACCATAAAGAGGAACATGTGCATCAGGTTTGAGTTCCAGATCTTGACTTCATGTTTCCTGCACTGTGTCCCACCGAGACTCCAAAACTCACATCAGGATGTTTTTATAAAGCGTTTCTACAGAACTCATGTGTGTGTAAAAGAGGTGGGATTATTAATACCAGCTCCAATAACAGCTCGTGTGTGTGTGTGTGTGTGTGTGTGTGTAGCTACACTCCATGGTGGATCTGTTGGAGGGGACCCTGTACAGTATGGATATGATGAAGGTTCACGCCTACATGAATAAAGTGGTGGCGCAGATGAACACGCTGGAGGAGGTGAGCAACTCGACAACTTGGCTGGATGAACGAGTGAATAAAAAACAGGAATCAATAAATGAATGAATACATTAGGAAATGAACACATGAATGAAAGAATGAATGAATGAATGAATGAATTAACAGGTGGCTTAATGAGTTGATCAGCTGATAAACTGAGTCATTCATGCAGATTTGGAGGAATGAATGAGTGAACCAAAAGTATTTGTGAAGAGATTAAATAATGAACGAGTGAACAGATTAAATAATGAATGAGTGAACAGATAGAGTAATGAATGAGTGAATATATGGAATAATGAATGAGTAAACAAAAAGAGTAAATGTCGAGTGGACAGATAGAAAAATGAATGAGTGAACAGATTAAATAATAAGTGAACATATGAAGTAATGAATGAGTGAACAGAAGGAATCATGAATGAGTGAACAGATGGAATAATGAATGAATGAACTGATTGAATAACGAATGAGTGAACAGATTGAATAATGAATGAATGAACTGATGGACTAATGATTGAGTGAATAGGTTGAATGATGAATATGTGAACAGATTGAATAATGAATGAGTGAACAGATTGAGTAATGAATGAGTGAACAGATTGAATAATGAATGAGTGAACAGATTGAGTAATGAATGAGTGAACAGATTAAATAATGAATGAGTGAACAGATTGAGTAATGAATGAGTGAACAGATTGAATAATGAATGAGTGAACAGATTGAGTAATGAATGAGTGAACAGATTAAATAATGAATGAGTAAACAGATTGAGTAATGAATGAGTGAACAGACTGAATAATGAATGAGTGAACAAATTGAATAATGAATGAGTGAACAGATTAAATAATGAATGAGTGAACAGATTGAGTAATTAATGAGTGAACAGATTAAATAATGAATGAGTGAACAGATTGAATAATGAATGAGTGAACAAATTGAATAATGAATGAGTGAACAGATTGAGTAATGAATGAGTGAACAGATTAAATAATGAATGAGTGAACAGATTGAGTAATGAATGAGTGAACAGATTAAATAATGGATGAGTGAACAGATTGAGTAATGAATGAGTGAACAGATTAAATAATGAATGAGTGAACAGATTGAGTAATGAATGAGTGAACAGATTGAATAATGAATGAGTGAACAGATTGAGTAATGAATGAGTGAACAGATTAAATAATGAATGAGTGAACAGATTGAGTAATGAATGAGTGAACAGATTAAATAATGGATGAGTGAACAGATTGAGTAATGAATGAGTGAACAGATTAAATAATGAATGAGTGAACAGATTGAGTAATGAATGAGTGAACAGATTGAATAATGAATGAGTGAACAGATTGAGTAATGAATGAGTGAACAGATTAAATAATGAATGAGTAAACAGATTGAGTAATGAATGAGTGAACAGACTGAATAATGAATGAGTGAACAAATTGAATAATGAATGAGTGAACAGATTAAATAATGAATGAGTGAACAGATTGAGTAATTAATGAGTGAACAGATTAAATAATGAATGAGTGAACAGATTGAATAATGAATGAGTGAACAAATTGAATAATGAATGAGTGAACAGATTGAGTAATGAATGAGTGAACAGATTGAATCATGAATGAGTGAACAAATTGAATAATGAATGAGTGAACAGATTGAGTAATGAATGAGTGAACAGATTAAATAATGGATGAGTGAACAGATTGAGTAATGAATGAGTGAACAGATTAAATAATGAATGAGTGAACAGATTGAGTAATGAATGAGTGAACAGATTGAATAATGAATGAGTGAACAGATTGAGTAATGAATGAGTGAACAGATTAAATAATGAATGAGTAAACAGATTGAGTAATGAATGAGTGAACAGACTGAATAATGAATGAGTGAACAAATTGAATAATGAATGAGTGAACAGATTAAATAATGAATGAGTGAACAGATTGAGTAATTAATGAGTGAACAGATTAAATAATGAATGAGTGAACAGATTGAATAATGAATGAGTGAACAAATTGAATAATGAATGAGTGAACAGATTGAGTAATGAATGAGTGAACAGATTGAATCATGAATGAGTGAACAAATTGAATAATGAATGAGTGAACAGATTAAATAATGAATGAGTGAACAGATTGAGTAATTAATGAGTGAACAGATTAAATAATGAATGAGTGAACAGATTGAATAATGAATGAGTGAACAAATTGAATAATGAATGAGTAAACAGATTGAGTAATGAATGAGTGAACAGACTGAATAATGAATGAGTGAACAGGTGGAGTAAATGGATGAGTGAACAGATTAAATAATGAATGAGTGAACAGATTGAATCATGAATGAGTGAACAAATTGAATAATGAATGAGTGAACAGATTAAATAATGAATGAGTGAACAGGTGGAGTAAATGGATGAGTGAACAGATTAAATAATGAATGAGTGAAGAGATTGAATCATGAATGAGTGAACAGATTAAATAATGAATGAGTGAATACATGGAGAATGAATCAATGATCAGATTGAGTAATGAATGAGTGAACAGATGGAATAATGAATGAGTGAACAGATTGAGTAATGAATGAGTGAACAGATTAAATAATGAATGAGTGAACAGATTGAGTAATGAATGAGTGAACAAATTGAATAATAAATGAGTGAACAGATTGAGTAATGAATGAGTGAACAGATTGAATAATGAATGAGTGAACAGGTGGAGTAAATGGATGAGTGAACAGATTAAATAATGAATGAGTGAACAGATTGAATCATGAATGAGTGAACAGATTAAATAATGAAAGAGTGAATACATGGAGAATGAATGATCAGATTAAATAATGAATGAGTGAACAGATTAAATAATGAATGAGTGAACAGATTGAATCATGAATGAGTGAACAGATTAAATAATGAATGAGTGAATACATGGAGAATGAATGAATGATCAGATTAAATGATGAATGAGTGAACAGGTGGAGTAAATGGATGAGTGAATAGATGGAGTAATGAATGAGTGAACAGATGGAATAATGAATGAGTTAACACATAGAGAATGAACGAGTTAACACATGGAGTAAATAAATGACAGCTGGAACAGAAGACCAGATGCTGTGTTCATGTGAAGAGGATGATGGGATGAATGGATGAATGTGGGTGAAATGGTGAGAGTGACGGTGTGCTGATGATCTGTTACAGACGATAAAGGTGAATCTGAGCCGAGAGAACGACTTCATCAGAGACAGCGTCACTAATCTTTCCAATCAGATGAAGAAATATGAGAATTATTCGGACATCATGGTCAGCATCAAGAAGGAAATCTCCAACCTGGGACTGCAGCTGTTGCAGAAGGATTCAGCCACGGACACGGTTCAGGTAACACACACACACACACACACACACACACACAGACCCCCCCCTTCCCCCCCACACACACACACACACACTACTATGCCAGCCAGATTTTGAAACATGACTGCAGGGAGTCACTTCCATTCCATGTATGGCCATTGTTATACAGTTAAGTCACATAAACAGTGTAAATTCAGGGTTCTGTGCAGGTCAGTTCTATCTAAAAGTGTGTGGTCACTACTACCTAAAAGTGTGTGGTCACTACTACCTTAAAGAGTGTGGACACTACTATCTAAAAGTGTGTGGACACTACTATCTAAAAGTGTGTGGACACTACTTCCTAAAAGTGTGTGGACACTACAACCTAAAAGTGTGTGGTCACTACTATCTAAAAGTGTGTGGTCACTACTATCTAAAAGTGTGTGGACACTACTTCCTAAAAGTGTGTGGACACTACAACCTAAAAGTGTGTGGTCACTACTATCTAAAAGTGTGTGGTCACTACTACCTAAAAGTGTGTGGACACTACAACCTAAAAGTGTGTGGACAATACAACCTAAAAGTGTGTGGTCACTACTATCTAAAAGTGTGTGGTCACTACTACCTAAAAGTGTGTGGACACTACAACCTAAAAGTGTGGACAATACAACCTAAAAGTGTGTGGTCACTACTATCTAAAAGTGTGGTCACTATTATCTAAAAGTGTGTGGACACACTTTAGTATGTGTATATCCAGGGTTCGAATCCCCAACGGTGCTACCGACCAGTCAGAAGTCTACATACACATGATTGGCTTCATTTACTGGTTAAAGTCTTGTAGTGCTGTGCTTTATACCACTTCCCTCAGTGCTTTAGATCGCAGAAATTGAGCATCCATAGTTAACAGATCCACGTTCTTCTAGATGCAGCTTCAAGCTCAGTGACGGAAAATGATCATGAACCTGTCTAGTCTAAAGCTGAGTTGTTGCTGCTCCTAGATGTTTCCAGTATTGACTTTGTCCACGCACTTTTAGGTAGTAGTGCCCACACTGTCCACACACTCTTAGACAGTACTTTCCACAATGTCCACACACTCTTAGGCAGTACTGTCCACACACTTTTAGACAGTACTTTCCACACTGTCCACACACTTCTAGATAGCACTGTCCACACACTTTTGGCCATATTGTGCACTATACAATAAAAGTAATTCACTTTATGATCATATTATACTGATTAAATCTCTAATGTATCTGATATTTCAGGCCACTGATGAGAAGAAGAACAAAGACGCTGTAAAACCAGCCAACAAAAAAAATCCACTGGTCAAACCTCCAGTGAAGCCGGCCAAAGAGAAACCTGTCAAACCCAAGAAGGAACCAGTACCCAAAACCATCAAACCAGCAAAACCAGAGCCTACTCCCAAGAGCAAAGTGCCAGCTCACCAGCCGGGCGTCATCAGGGGCATCACTTACTACAAAGCCAGCAGTGTGGTGGACTCTGGGACGGACGGTGCGGCGAGAGGAGACAGAGGTGTGTGATCTCCGTGGTGTTGGTGACTCAGTTTTCCTGTTTTCAGACCCATGATTTTATGACTTCCTGTGTTGTTTGAAGAACCAGTGCCAATTTTTTTTTTTATTGTTCCAGAAAACAGCCGATTACTCATTGTGGTTTTGGTAAATGTTGTACAGTAATGGACGAGATTCCAGGGTGTTTCAGAAAGTGTGTGAACGTTCGTTCTTTTCCCCAACCACGCCTGTTCTCTTGGGCCCCATCGTGTTCACTTTCAAGGATGACACCGACCAGGTTGCCACCAGCTGTTGCTGCACCAGTAGCCTCTCCTCATGCTTTGGTTGTTGACCACTGTAGCATAGAGCTCCCGGTGCCTTTGGACACATTATGAATGACGTTCCTGTAATCCTCAGCTGTTTTAGGCTTTTTACCATGACACCCTGTCTTTATCAGATCCCTGCTTGTGTACAGATGGCTAGCTAGATTCATACCCATGTCTTCTTTACACCAGCCAGCGATGGATTCTCACAGAGAGCCGCACCATGTACGAGTTATCACACTGTTACCTACTGTATGTGTTCCTACGTTACTCGAGTTCCGGTAGCAATTAGGAGAAACCTTTTCTGGTCTTCCCTCTCTCAGACACGGTCCACTGTGTCTGTTGAGCGCCTGGCCAGGCTGGTAGCTCTATTTAGAACTTGCGCAAGGGTCTCTACGAGTAGGTCACGTCTACCTGAAGGCCCTCTCTCAGGCTTTGCTGATATTAACAACGGCTCTAGGACTAGGACCAACATGCTAAAGCTTCTAGACAGGGATAATACAGCAAAGCCCAGATATTAAACCTGTACTGGCTGGCACCATGCTTTCCAGCTACCTGACCTTTTCTGGTTTTCCCTCCCTCAGACACGGTCCACTGTGTCTGTTGAGCGGCTGGCCAGTCTGGTAGCTCCATTTAGAACTTGCGCAAGGGTCTCCATGTTTAGGTCACGTCCACCTGAAGGCCCTCTGTGCTGCTTTGCTGATATTAACAATGGCTCATCTAGACAGGGATCAGCCAACAAAGCCCAAATATTTAACCTCTACTGGCTGGTATCTTGCCCTCCAACCACTGGACCAGTCGCTTAGCCGCCCCAGTACTTGTCAAGCTTTCGTTCAAGGTGGTCACTAAAGATGAGTGAAGATCATAAAGCACATCTGTAGTCAGGAATACCAGGCATGGTTTCCACTGCAAAACACCGTCTGGTGCTGTTAACACTTTAAATGTTCCAGCACTGGCAGCAGGTCACGATGCCCGCTGTGCCTCACCATCTGAGAGCGAGGAAGGTTTTATAGCTGTGGGCAACCTGGACCTTTAAAACGGCGCCTATAAAGAGACTCCCATAATCCCTCGCCCGCGGTATGTTGTTTTTCGTCAGAGTCAGAGATAATTAGTCAGAGATAATTACAAACACCTGAGCTGTTAGACAGGAGAACTAATTCCTTTATTGAATCTTAATAAGAACAGAGGTGTGAACTTTACCCTCAGGTCCAGGCGAGCCTTCAGTGCTGCCAGAACATTTCCTAAAGTAAATAATAAATATAATTATACATGTACATGCAGAGTGTATAACCCCGAGGGATCTTCAAAAAGTTTCCACACTTGTATATTGTGGTTGGAAGCAGTAAGTGCGGGAGGGAGGAGGAGTAATTGTAGTAATCGGTCGTATCTGAGAGACTGAGACAGTTTTATAGTCCGGATTTAGCTCCATCTGATTTCCACCTTTGTGGACCCTCAAGCTTTAAGGGGAAGAAGATTTTCATGTGATGATGATGTGAAAGCAGTGCTGAATCAGTGGCTACGCGCTCAACCAAAACAAATTTTTTGCCGATGGCATTAAAAAGTTGGTACGATGCTAGAAAAATGCATCGGAATTTGACGGTGTAGAAAAGTGATTAAGTTTTTTATAGAGGAACATTTTGAAGAACCCTTGTATAATAAACAGTCAGTTAATATGCTTACAACTTTGTAGCAACAGTTTGGGGAAGGCTCTTTCTTGTGCCAGTACCGGATACAGTGAGAAGAAACCCCATCCGACCTTTCCTCCATTTGTGTGGACACCCGACCAGGTCGGTGCCTAGTTTCAAAATTTTGTTCAAAATTAATCTCATCACACGATGGATTGGTGTCCTGTTTGGGGTATGTTACTGCATTGCGCCCAGTGATGCCAGGGAAACCGCCCCACAGCGACCTTGACCAGGATAAAACTGTTTTATTATTATTATTTATTAGGATTTTAACGTCATGTTTTACACTTTGGTTCCATTCATGACAGGAACGGTAGTTACTCATTACACAAGATTCATCAGTTCACAAGGTTATATCGAACACAGTCATGGACAATTTAGTATCTCCAATTCACCTCACTTGCACGTCTTTGGACTGTGGGAGGAAACCGGAGCACCTGGAGGACACCCACACAGACACCGGGAGAACATGCAAACTCCACACAGAAAGGACCTGGACCGCCCCACCTGGTGATCGAATTCGGGACCTTCTTGCTGTGAGGCGACAGTTCTACCCACTGAAAGGGGGGCACTTACTTTCTCTCAACACATGAAAAAATGCAGTAAAAAATTCTGTAACTTAAAATATATTTATTTAAGTAAAAAGGGATTTTTGTGGTCCGTGTGCTGCAGGTTTGCTCAGTACGAGATGTTTATGTGGCCCCTCTAGATCCAGCACGTCCTTCCTGTTCAGATCTGCACGGCTGTTGCATTATACTGACCGAAAACACCATAATATTTGTAGGATTTGTAGGATTGGTGTCCGGCTGGTCAGCGCTGGCGGTGAACGTCCCAGACGAACCCACGGTGCAGGAAGAGCGGGCTCGGCTCGGCCTCCGTCCCCGGCGTTGTCCTCATGGAGATGTGCTTTCCATGGCCGGAGATGAAACGCGCTCAGTGTGAAAATGAAAACAGTGTGTGGACAGACTTGGGTTACAGCGCAGGAAGTCACTCCAGCGCAACGTCTCATAAATAATAAATCCGTCTTTTGAAGTGCGACTGGAATCTGTGGGACTTGGGGGTGAAGGATTGAACTTGGGGGTGTAATCTCTATCTCTCTGCCTCCCTGACAGACAACACGGCCAAAATCCACACCGTCCACCAGATCGAGGAGGCTAAGAGGGGGCCGGAACTCGTCCCGGAGGCCGCCGAGGCCACCTCGAACGCAGCGACGCCGAAAACGACCACGGCGGCACCGACGACGACCACGGCGGCGACGACAACCACCACAACTGTTGCTACGACAACAGTTTCGTTACAGAGCATTAGCGGCGGGCGGCTTTTCACCACCAGGTCCAGTCCGGTGACTGAGAAACACACCAGCACACCACCGCTGAACACTAAAGAAGTGCTCACAAAGGCCTTCTCTAACAAAACAGGTAGCAGATTCCTTATGTTATACATACAGGTGTAGCCAAAAGTTTGTTGCTGGGCAACATTTGTCCAGATGGTCAGATGTAATCCAAGGTGAAGGGATTGAAACATGGGTAACTCTGTCCACAGCCAAGCAAGCTTTTAGAGGCTGCTGTTGTCTACGTGATCAGCATGAACTTCAGCCGAGCTTCATGATGTATGGTGTCGATTTTGGATCTTCTTCACTCAGAACATCCTAAAGCTCGCTTGACTGTGTACAGTAAACTTGTTTTCTGACCTTACCACCTCTGAAAATAGGCTGAGATCTTTAGGTTTTCCTCTTGACCTTGGCATGTAATCACAGTTCTACTTCTTTTTTAAGGGGTGCAGGGGGTGTATGTAAACTTTGGCTCTACTGGAAAGTTGAGAGCTGGACAAAGAGAAGGTTCATGTTTTAAATGTGTGTGTGTGTGTGTGTGTGTTATACTCTGTACAGTGGACAAATTTCTGGAGTGTGAGGGCACCATCGCGTCGGTGGAGATGCCCGAGAAACATCACAGTTACGGACGTAATGAAGGAGCCTGGATGAAGGACCCTCTCGCCAGGGACAACAAGATCTACGTGACTAACTATTACTACGGGAACAACCTGGTGGAGTTCCGCAACCTGGATAATTTCAAACAAGGTAGGGTTGAGGCTGTTACACGCCCCTTTTGATGAAGCCCCCTCCTTCCCTCATGGGGCAGGGCCTGCGGAGAGCCAATCACTGCTGTCCGTGATTAAACGTGTTTAGTGTGGAGGAACTCCGGTGGCCTGCACAGATCCTGAACACATTTAGAAGGAATTAGAACGCTGATTGCAAGCCAGGCGGTTTTGTCCAGCGTCAGTGTTCATTCGGCTAAATGGACACAAATTTGGAAAGCCCTTACAGCCCTGAACACAAAAACTTCATATCAGTGCTCACGGTTTCAGAATAGATTGACCAACGAGCTCATGGTCAGGTGTCCAGTTACATTTGGCCACATAATGTTTAAGAGGCAGGACTGTGGTACTGCAGAGAAATCAAACAGCAAACGTATCATGCTCTAATGTAAGTTTTTTTCTTCTTTTTTAAACAGAACTACTTAAAAAATAAAAAAATCTGTTAACATGGAATCAGGGAAAGTTCTTTCTATTTACTATTTACAAATAAAAAATCATGTATTTAAGCACTTAAAGTTGATAAATTAGTAACTTGTAGCTTAATTTCTTATATTTTATCTACATAAAGCTCTAGTCCAGTATTATGTCGTGTCATGGTCAGCACAGTTTCATTACCGATGTTCTTTACCCGCTTCAGGTCGCTGGAGTAACCTGTACAAGCTTCCCTATAACTGGATTGGAACTGGTCATGTGGTCTTCAACGGTTCCTTCTACTACAACCGTGCCTTCACCAAGAACATCATCAAATACGACCTGCGCATGCGCTACGTGGCCGCCTGGACCCTCCTCCACGACGCCGTCTACGAGGACACGACGCCGTGGAAGTGGCGCGGCCACTCGGACATCGACTTCGCCGTGGACGAGAGCGGCCTGTGGGTGATATACCCGGCGCTGGACTACGACTACGGGCAGCACGAGGTCATCGTCGTCAGCAAGCTGGACCCCAGCGACCTGTCCACCAAGAAGGAGACCACGTGGAGGACGGGCCTGAAGCGCAACACCTACGGGAACTGCTTCATGGTGTGCGGCGTGCTGTACGCCATCGACGTGTACAACCAGAGAGAGGGCGAGGTGGCGTACGCCTACGACACGCATACCAACACGGAGGCTACGCCGCGGCTGCCGTTCACCAACGAGTATGCCTTCGTTACTCAGGTGGACTACAATCCTAAAGAGAAGGTGCTGTATGCCTGGGACAACGGACATCAGGTCACCTATAACATCGAGTTTGTGGGACAGTGAGAGAAACGCTCGGGAGAAATGTGACTTTTAGGGTGAAATAACATAACCGGAGGAAACGTTTTTAAAGAACTGAACATAAACGGACACTTCTAACTCACAAAGTGACTAAAGAAACGTTACGCAGTTTGTGTTGAGCGCTGTTTGGTACTTTTACCTACATTTTAAAAGCTCAGAGCTGGTAAAAATAACAGAAATAATTCTGCTTGAGTGATTTTTTTAAGTGTTGTCTGTTTTACCACCTGTTTATCCTGGTCAGGGTCGCGGTGGGTCTGATTCATTGGGCGAAAGGCAGGAAACACCCCGGACAGGTCGGCAGTACATTACAGGGCACACACACATCCATTCGGAACACTCGGAGGAAACCCACATGGACATGGGGAGAACATGCAAACTCCACACAGAAAGGACCCTGCTCGCTCAGCTGGGGTATCAAACCCAGGACCTTCTTGCTGTAAGACAACAACGCTACCCACTGCACCACCCAGACATGAAGTTTTAATATTTACATGTATTTTGTTTTTTTTTAAATATGGGTTGATATACTGATTTCTATGTAAATATTCTATGTAAAAAAGACACTATTTTATGGACATACAATAAATACACGACATGATCAAAATGTATGGTCTTTATAATTAGTTCATTCGGTTACTTCAGCCACGCCCCTTCATAACGTATAGCCATTGGGTCTCCATTGACAAACACTGGTGGTACAACTATTAACATGGCACTGTCATAAAACAGCCTACCGACACTTATTACAGCTTCTGGAAGCAGTTCAGCACAAGAACTGTTTATCAAGAGTCTCAAGAACACCACTATTGGACTCTACAGCAGTAGAACAATTCTTTAGAGGAATGAATCATCCTCCTCAATCTGTTGAACAATACTGGACATAGCACAATGGGCTACATCTCTACATCTCTTATACCTGACTTATACACTGTCGAGTCACATTATTATGACCACCAGCTAATATCCAGAGTAACCGGCATGTGCAGCACAGACAGCAGCTAGGCGGGCTGGGAGTGACTCAATAAGGTCCTAGTAGGTTGTCACAGGTATCTGGAGTCATGCTGACTGCAGTGCATCTCACAGCTGCTGGAGAGCGAACACAACGATCGAGGTGGTGCCACAGATACTCAATGAAGTTCAGGTTTGGGGAATTACGGGGCAGGGTAGTACTCGGAAGGCTTGGTCATGCTCTTTTAAGCCAGCTAACATGTCGCATTGTCTTGATGGAAGATCCCATCCGCCCCTGCAAGACTGGATTCATTGCCTTCCACATGGATGCATGGGCCCAGAGAATGCCACAAAAACATTCCCCAGCCGTCGGATATAGGAAGCGGTCATAATAATGTGACTCAACAGTGTATTTCCCTCCTGACAATCAGAAGAGTCCCGGAGTTTAGCTCGTCTCAACGATCGTCTTCGGAGATGATCCTGTGGTTTGGCACCCATGACGGCTTCTGGTTAAAAATGATGAATTTTTAACATGTTCAAAATTCATGTCTCATGAAAAACAATCTGGACATCATTATAATCATTTAGACTTGTACAGACGTTCAATCAATAGTAGTATTGATAATAATAGTTCCATAAACCACCTACAAGGCAGATCATTTCATTTAATTTCATTTCATTTTCAGCATTTAGCAGACACTTTTATCCAAAGTGACTTACACAATGAGTGGAACACGATGAGCAATTTAGGGTTAAGGGCCTTGCTCAAGGACCCAACAGTGGCAACTTGGTGGTGGTGGGGCTTAAACCGGCAACCTTCTGTTTACTAGTCCAGTACCTTAACCACTGAGCTATCACTGGCCTAAAAGATCAAATGAATTATTATAATAGTGTGAATAGAACCGAGGAGTTCAGAATCTCGGCGCTGGTGTGCTAGTGGAATATCCTGCTGTACCACCTGGGTGCGAATTCCAGCCTCTTAAAGCTCATATGTTTTTTCATCAGGGTGCCTATTTAATTGCAGGGTTAATTTTGGGACTACGGTACTTTAGAGGTCATAATTAAGTACCCTGGTTTTTATCTGCAATTAAGAATCAGGGGACCTGCTATTTGGCCTTTTTTAATCTCTGTTAGTTGCCTTATATTGCTTTAAAACTCTTCAGAGCTTACTGTCAGAGCTCCTTTATAGCCTATACAATTCCATTATTTTGTCCACTATTTATACTAACATAATTTTTCTGTGCGGTTCCTCTGGGTCGTCAGTCGATCTCATTCTGTCCAGGGTGACGCCACATCTGTTTAAAGTTTCCAGCGTTTTCATACAGGGAGATGTGGGCGTGGCGGTGTTTGATTGGCAGCTGGGTTGGGTTGTGCAGTTTGGGAGATGATTCAGGGTTGGGGTTGGGTTCCACACAAGACCTTCCAGCCGCTACAGCGCTCTGTCATTTCCAACCAACCAGAGCCAACGTCAATAATGACAAATTATGATGTCTTATTAGCTGTGACATTATTATTGTACAGAACAGAAAGTCACGCCTGGACATGGTGAGCAGCGTGACCTCAGTCCCAAAATGATGCTCAGGCTTGTGATTCCAGGCATGATGTCAGTAACATGATGCAGACTGAATCATATGGGTTCGGGACCCCCAAGGGTGCTTTTGGCTGCTCTGATGCTATTACTATGTGGTTAGGGTGGGGTGTCACACATGCTTATAGGGGTTCAAATCTCCCAATACTTTTGCCCATATAGTGCACGTCCCTATTTTTTTTTTGCATTATTTTAACCCAAATTCCACTTAGCTCAGGTTATGACCCCTGTTCTGCCTTTTCAACACACACCCTTCAACAAGGGGCTCAAGTGTCAGTACTGTGGTGCCTTCATCATCCAGCTCACTACCTTCATTCAGAAACGCTGATCTGGAGGCAGAAATCACCGCTCTGTGCACCGTGACCTCTTCTCTCATGGATGCGGTTGAATGATTTCCTGTCTAATCGTTTTGATGAGATCATTTCGATTCTGGGATTTCCAGCCTCGCCCAGCAGGAACTCTGACCCCTGCCTCAGATTGAGCTGGATTTCCTCATCTTTATTGAACTTAATTGTCGTGGTCTTCTCGAGCGTTTCAGCTTTTACGTCTGTCAAAACAGAAACATGAACGTCCACGCACGGCAGGCATCCCGTTCCAAACAACATGAGGCCCGTTTTTCTAATGCAAGACAGAAGATAGGTGGAAGATGATCTCTTGATATGGGCATGTTTTAATGCTTCATCAGCTGGGACTTCTGATCCAGTTTACCTCAAAATGTGGTCAGTTGGCAAAGAAACATCTGACGTACCTGACGTTTGGATCTACAAGAAGGTATTGCAGCCATTACAAATATATAGAAATAAATGTCTCACCTCAAGAAACGTCCACTGGCTTAGGACAGAGTACATACAAATTCTTACATTCATTTATTTATTTATTAAATAGCCTAGTGGGTAGAGCTGTGGGTTAATAACTAGAGGGTTAGTCTGACAGACAGACAAACAGACAGACAGACAGACAGACAGACAGACAGACAGACAGACAGACAGACAGACAGACAGACAGACAGATAGATAGATAGATAGATAGATAGATAGATCCCAAAGCAAATAATTTAGGATTGTTGTGAGTTCTAATCCCAGCTCTGCCATGCAGCCACTATTGTGCCCTTAAGCAAGGCCCTTAACCCTCTGGGCTCCAGGGGTCCCGTATTATGGCTGCCCCTGCACTCTGATCCCAGATTATTATCTTTATATTAATTTATTCCTTCATTCACTCATTTATTCATTATTATTAACCCCTTCGATTTGATCAGCCAGAAGCACTGACTTATATTATGCTATTGCTGGTTTTGTGTTCAAAACACAACACATACTGGTGAGTGATTATTAAACACCAGCATGAATATGTTCAAAACACAACAAACGCCGGTCACCACTAGGACTTGCTGGTTTTAGGTCCAAGAGAAGCCGTTTAGCCTAATGGTTCAGTGTTTAGAGTCTCAGTTAATTAAAGAGCGTTTGGGAGTGTCATAGCAGTTAACCAGGCAGAACTTATCCGCCTCTCGTGTTCCTAGACGCGCTGGTGTTCAGTATGTGAAGGCAACTGGAAGATTGAACAGAAATTGAACACAAGGATGGGCCTTGTGACCTGTGGACATGCAGCGTAGGAGGCTTCTGAGGAAACACAATGGAGTCTTTGGGAGTGATGGATTGAGTCAGATGTTGCTGGTTATGGTGAAAAATCAGAGGAATTCTCTCACCCACTCGGGCTGAAACATGACTCATTTCGGAGCAGGGTTTTCCCCATCTGATGGACACATGGCCTGTTCAGTGTTTGCGCAACACTGGCTTCTTGTCAGCGAAATTTCACAGTCAGGCTCATTTCAGTTCAGATTACACAGAATCAGAATGTTCCTGGTGCAAAACACAAGACGTGGTGGTGTTTTCTGACCTGTAATTTTGCATCATTATTCAAAAGTACAATTACTTTGCTGCAGCTGAGGTCAAAATTTTACATACACCAGTAAGAGACGTGGAGGTCACTGGGGTTTCTGTCATTTCCCTGTTCTCTGACTGAGTTATTGAAGCAACGTTCTTTGTCCAGAAAAGCTTTACAAATTTGATTTCCATTGACAGAACACAATGAAAACCATTGAGGCTTAAAGCCCAACAGTGGCAGCTTGAAGGTGGTGGGGGGGTTTAAACAGCAACCTTCTGATTATCACTGCCCTTTCATAAATGTAGTTTGTGCTTTCTAACAATATGACAGTATCCGCAGGGTTAAATATATACACCCAAGGAGGATGAAGGTCCCTGCTGAGTCTGGTTCCTTTCAAGGTTTCTTTCTGTAATTTTAAGGGAGTTTTTTAATTGCCATCGTTGCCCTCGGCTTGCTCAACAGGGATTTTGGTCTGTTAGTCCTTGATTCTGTAAAGTTGCTTTGAGACAATGTCCATTGTAAAAAGCGAAATACAAATAAATTTGACTTGGCTTTTGTCACTGGATGTGTTCATCAGCTCTTTTTGTATTAATGAAGCATCTGGTCCAGCACTGAGCTTGGCAGAATTGGTGGGTTTAACAAAATTAGCTGGTTTTCTGTCAAATATTTGACCTTTTTAATAAGGTTGACGTCAAGCCATTTCAAAATACCATTTTAGACCAATTTAGCTTTTTCAAAACCAGTTTTTTGTTTTGTTTTATGCATTTATTCCCATTTTTCTCCCTTTCAGCGCGTCCAATTGCCCGTTTGCGTCACGCTTCCTCTCCACTAATGCCGACCCCCGCTCTGATTTGAGGAGAACGAAGCTAACCCACGCCCCCTCTGACACGTGAGGTCATGGTGGCCAAAATACGAGGGTTCTTCAAAACGTTTCTGAACTTTTTAAAAACTATATTTATTAAGAATTTCGAAAAACAAATGACATTGCCGCTCAGGTAGTGCAGGGGTGAAATACGCTAGTGCACCGGAGCTGGGATTTTGAATACATCATATCGAATCACAGCTCTGCCATCCGGCTGGGCTGGGCGGCTTCATGAACAACTGGCTGTTGTTTACAGGGTGGGATGAGCCAGATCAGGGTTCCTCATAACTGGTGCAATTGTGACCTCTGCTGGCTGATTGAGTTATAATAATGCGATCAGTGTGTGATCAAAGCTGATCTGCATATGAACTCGCCTCGTGATGCAGTCAGTACTGCACACGTGTCGGAGGGGACGTGTGTCAGTTGCACAGCTCCTCAGTCAGCGGTGGAGGGTTGTATCGGTAGATAACAGGGAGAAAATTGGGGGGGAAATTGGAGAAAAAGAGCCACTGATGCAGCACTGCTTTCACATGAAAATCTTCTTCCCCTTGAAGCTTCTTAGAGCTTCCAAAAACTGGAAATCAGATGGAGCTAAATCCGGACTGTAAGCGTCTCCCAGTCTCTCAGACACGACCGATTACTCCTCTCACCCTCACCGCTTATAACCAATATATAAAAGTGAGGAAACTTTTTGAAGATCCATCGTACTTCATCTTAGTGTCATCTGACCAAACATCACTTCTCCAGAAGACAACAAAGTTTTAAAGTCACATTGTAAGGCTTCAATTTTGCTTGCACAGCTTTTTTGAAATCCCAGTCCATAAAGCTTATAGGAACGGTGCTTGTGTTGTGGTGCTATCAGCAAGACTAGGAATTCAGATCCGTCAGACACTGGTGTCATCAGTTCAGTTTTTAGCCAGGTCCTTTGAAATGATTAGCTTTTTCAAAGCTCTGCCATCAAACATGATTCACAATATTAAAGAAACCAAAATAGGATCTGAAATTGTTTAAAAGTGGCTCCGAGTGACATTCCCAACCGCCTGTGACTGCTCTGCTCTGTTCATAGAAATGAAAAAGCTCTGGTACCGAACAGCTTTTCTATATTAAATATCAAACACCCAAATGTGACTGTTTCCCCCTTTAATGTTTGACGTTTGAAGTGAAAATCGAAGCCCGCACCCAGGACTTCTAGGATTTCCACATCCACAAAGCTATTACGCAACATTATAAGGCATGCTAAATTAATTTGGGTCGCGCCGGTTTCACTGAACACGGCGACTTAATGTTTTCAAGACAGAACGAGCCAAGTGTGGTGTGTTTATATGGTTGAGTACAGCAAAAAGTAAAAACAGGATTTTAATACACTACCCACAACATCCTACATGAGCAAAAATATGTGAACACGCTTTTAGTTAGCTGTTTTGCCATTGATTGATACGAGAATACAGCAATACAGTCTCTGTAGACATACACTGGCAGTAGAACGGGTACCAGTAACTTTTAATATAGCACCAATCAACTCTAAGGGCGCATTCACATGAGAAACGGCCGCTTTGATGAGCGCTCGGCTTGAGCGGTGCGGTAAAACGTCATCAAAGTGTGAATATGAGATTAATCTACTTTTGCGTGAAAGCTCCACATGTATCTGTGTTTAGCTGGATTTTCCTCACTGTTTCACTTTTAAACATGTGTTACAGCTCGAGGCTCTGAGAAATTGTGAGAATCAGCTTTTCCGAGAGAGTTTAAAAAGCTTAACGTGGTTTAATGTACTAAGAGAGCGTTACAGGAGCACTAAACTTATCTTCATTAGTAATAGAAAAATTAGAAGGGACGTCCCAATACTTTTGTCCATATAGTGTAAATACCCCAGAAATGCTTTGATTATATTTTGATTTAGATTATAATGGGTGCCTGTACTTACAGCATATGTGGTTTTGTTCACAAATAATTATTTCTGGATGAGTTATTTTTTCTCATAGCCCTGTTTACTCGTCTTTACCAGGGGTTCCAATAACTGTATGTCTTGATCAGGATTCGAGCCACAGAACACAAGCTGGTCGATGACACATTTCTTTAGGAAAAACCTGTAAGACATTTCCCATGCTCTGTTATGTTGGTATGGTTTCAATGTATCTAATATGCTTACCATTACACAAAAGGATGCATTAGGACCGGGCACAATGATGCACTTTATTTTAAACCGAATGGAAAATTCCCCTTCGGCGAAATGCGGTTAAAAAAGGGACGACGAATCTAAATACATAAACAGCACAAATGGCTTGCAGAGACGTTTGGGACTCCGACCACAGGAGGAGCCAGAAACATAAAAACAAAGTGAAATTAATGGTGCAAAACTGGCTTTGCGCAACTGTTGTTCAGAACTGTGTGTGTGTGTGTGTGTGTGTATGTGTGTGTGTGTGTGTGTGTTGGGGGGGGGGGGTGATAATATTTTGGAAAGCATTGCATATCCATTACAAGATAGATATCTGAGAAACGTGGGTATGCAGGCGGTGAGTGGACACACAGCCAAGAGCAACACACACACTCTGGACTTTTTGATATTAAGACGTAGAGAACATACAAACCTCAATTCCACAGAAGTTGGGACCAGCTAATGAAAGAGGAAAACAAAACCCTGACATTATATCAAATTTGATAACAAACATGTTCCAAAAAAGCTGGTACGGGAGCTTGTTTACTTCTGTGTTACATCACATTTCTTCTTAAACAACAGTACAACATCGTTTGGGGATTGAGGACAGTTTTGAAAGCAGTTACAAACTCACCTGTCGTTGAGATCGGAGCTGGGTAGGACTACAGAATTATGCCCTTCTGCCTTGCCATTTATTGCCAGCAAAGGGAGTGCGGAGGCACAGATAATTGGCATGACGGTTTGTTTGAACTGACAGTCACTGGTGCCTTATTGAGCATTAATTCGCTCCAGGTGTAAGTGTTTCTATTCGTCACAGAGTTGCCAGCTCCTCCTTTAGCAACCTGCTTTCTTTCTTGAAACCGGGATGCCAGGCTCAGTCTAATCCAGTCGGTTTACTGCCAATCAGATACCAGAACTCTTTATCTTTTCCTGGAAACACAGCCAGCACCGTGGCAGGAGCATGCCCCACAGATAGACCCATGATGCCATGAAAAGATAAAACCAGTTTAGTTCCAGTTGGTGGGGCGAGGGGTCGCTTGTGCAATCCCGGCCAAGCTCGTTCTGTGTTTCATTTCTTGTTTTTTCCCCATGAACCTGTGATCATATTGTGAAAATCAGTTTTTATTTCTGCTCTGTCTCTGTTCTGTCCACTTTCTCTACTGGGGCTGCGGGTGTTTCTGTTATTTTGGCCACTGCATTCATTTTCCTTTTACCATTTTTGTTTGTGGCTTTTTTTTGGCCACGTGTTGTTCTAACTTAGTTAAGCGTCCTGGATACTGGCTTCATTTTTAATTCTTGCAGGTACGGGGCTATGTTTGGCGTCTCTGTGAAGAGACAAGGTGCGACCTGCCCCTTCACAAAACTCAAGTTGTATTTTGTGCTTCACAGTGAACCACATGTTATTAATAGGAGACGATTCTGGATGGCTGGCAGGACAGTCTAGCACTTTATAGTCAAGTTAAATCAAGTCAAATTTATTTGTATAGCCCTTTTTTTGACAATAGACATTGTCTCAAAGCAACTTTACAGGGCAGTTGTAGCCTAGTGGTTAAGGTACTGGACTAGTAATCAAAAGGTCGCTGGTTCAAGCCTCACCGATGTCAGGTTGTCACTGTTGGGCCCTTAAACAAGGTCCTTAACTCTTAATTGCTCAGATAGTATACTGTCACAGTACTGTAGGTCGGTTTGGATAAAAAGGCATCTGCTAAATGCTGAAAATGTAAATGTACAGAATCCAGGATCGACAGACCAAAAAACCCCTGTTGAGCAGGCCGAAGGAAGAAACCTTGAGAGGAACCAGACTGAGCAGGGACCCACATCCTCCTTGGATGCACTTTCACTTTCTGATTACACAGCCATGCTATTGCAAGGGATCATTTTGTTAAAATAAGCATCAGTGTCTCTAAAAAAGATGTCAGATACTGAAACTAGCCTAATTTGGTGGTAAAATGTGAACCTGGCAACCCTGGCTGTTATAAAGACTTAACTGGAAATGAAGTGATGATGTTATGGTGTTATAAGAATAAGTGTTCCATCAACGACTGATGGGAACACTGACAGATTACAACGTTACGCAACGCTAGCGAGTAGAATATGATTATTTATATTTTTTACATCTGTATATATGGGGGATTGGCCGGGACGTGTAACCCCAGCGTATATTTTGATTACGGCCTTGATTTCTTGGCTAATCAGAATTTCTTGGCTCTGTTTGGATGAGGAGGATTTGGAAAAATGCCATTTTTAGCTCAGCTGCAGGGTAATCGTTTCATTTGTACAAATTTGCCAAGCCAAACTGTCCAAATACCCACGACCACGCCGTTTCTGCTGATTATTTATATCTGCGAGCGGTACAGCGCTGAGTTTAAGTGTTTGTTAGCTTTGGAACAGCTTTGCTCCGTGTGACAGAGCGGATCATGCGGTTGGAACTGAACGCGAGTGTCTGGACTGAACGTGAGTTCTAGTAATAGCTTTTGTGTGCGTCATGAAGGAGAAAATCAACATTAGTGCTGAATGTGATCACCGCCCGTGTATGTGCAGACCTTATCGAACACTTATCCAGCGCTGACGACGTCATGCGATGTTTTCGTACTGGTGTGGAGACATGACAGTCGTGCATGCGTGCAGATCTGCAGATGTTGTGTGTGTGTGTGTGTGTGTGTGTCAGCATGTGGACGTGGGTGTGTGTCCATGTTTTGCTCGTATTCGCCAGAAAACATTGCGAAATTTCCCCGTTCAGACACTCCCCGACACTTACATGGTGGTCGTTCAAACACACAAACACAAAGGGGAAAAAATCTGTCCTGAATGACACTGTACTGTAGTCCAGCGATACACACTGAGATCCACAAGATCCAGAAGATCCAGAGATCACCTAAGCGCTAAGTGGGTGGCACTGTTGCCTCACAGCAAGAAGGTCCTGGGTTTGATCCCCAGGTGGGGAGGTCCGGGTCCTTTCTGTGTGGAGTTTGCATGTTCTCCCCATGTCCGCGTGGGTTTCCTCCCACAATCCAAAGACATGCAAGTGAGGTGAAATTGTCCATGACTGTGTTTGACATTAATCCAGTGACCTGATGAATCTTGTGTAATGAGTAACCACCAACTACTACATTAAAAATCCTAATAAACAAATAAACAAACTACATATAAAATATTACTGCCACTGTTACCATTTTTATTGTTCTTACTATCTGCACTGTTTTTTATTATTATTTTATTTTATTTTTACATATCTGTAACTATTTTGTACATGCATTTTGTGTAATTGTTATTTTTTCCTTCTTGTTCTTGTTCGCACAAAAATCTAAAGGTGTACGAGAGCTCACGCTGACCTCGTACGACTCTTTAAATTTCCTCCATCGCTGCCTCCACACGGTGACTAATAACAGGAAGCTTCGGCGTTTCTGACTGCACATGTTCCTCACTTTCTCACCGTGTTTGGTACGTCGAGGAAACCGCGTGTAATCTGTGCCGTGTAACCGCGGGAAGCTCCGTATATTTAACAGAGGACCGCCGCCCCTCACGACTGCACCCAAAATAAAACGTTTTATTTGTGATAATGGCTCTCATGCACATGTGCAGCTCGGGAAGCTTCCAGGACAGAGCGCATGTTGAGTGGGACAGAACGACTATGAAACACTGACTCACGATCTGAGGGGTTTCTGAGGGTGGGACGTACACACTGGACCTACTGTCTCCATGTGAGAGCACCGGCTTAATCCGTCCCATCTGCAGCACTGTTCCTACACGGAACCATGCTAATGCTAATGCGCCGCTTCCTGTTGGCTTGGCTAGACTCGAACCCGAGCCGACGGCTTCCTGTTTCAGGGTGAATTAGGAATAAAAACAGCAATCGGAGCCGCATTAATGGAGTGATAATGACACCATTAAAATCTACAGGAAGCTCCTGAGTGCCTGAGTACTCACCATCAGTCTGTAAACACCTGCGAGGCTAGAACACCAGAAGCATCAGAAAACACCAGCGTTTCTTTATCGTCATTCATTCATTCATATAGTAATTTATTTATTCATTTATTCATGTATTCATTCAGTCGTTCATATATTCATTTATATTCATTCATTAATTCAGTCATTAATTCATTCATATATTTATTCATTAATTTATTCATTCATTCATTCATTTAAATATTCATTCATTCATTTATTCATATACACATTCATTTATTCATTCATTCAGTCAGTCATTGTCTTTTTTACAATCGCTAATCCTGGTCAGGGTCACAGTGGGTCTGATTCATTGGCATTGATTTATTCATATATTTATTCACTCATTCATTCATTCATATATTCATTCACTCATTCATTCATTCATTCATATATTCATTCATTCATTCATATATTCATTCATTCATTCATATATTTATTCACTCATTCATTCATTCCTATATTCATTCACTCATTCATTCATTCATATATTCATTCATTCATTTATTCATTTACTCATTCATTCATTCCTATATTCATTCACTCATTCATTCATTCATATATTCATTCATTCATTTATTCATATATTCATTCACTCATTCATTCATTCCTATATTCATTCATTCATTCATTCATTTATTCATTCATATATTCATTCATTCATATATTCACTCATTCATTCATTCATTCATATATTTATTCAAATATTAATTTATATATTCATTCATTTAGTCAGTCATTCATTAATTAATTAATTCATTCATATATTCATCCATTCATTCATTTATATATTCATTCATTCATTCACTCATTTATTTAGTCAGTCATTGTTTTACCACCGTTTATTCTGGTCGGGGTCGCTGTGGGTCTGATTCATTTGGCGAAAAGCTGGAAACATCCTGAACAGGTTGCCAGTTCATCACAGGTCAGACACACATATACACACACACACACCAGAGCACCCAGAGGAAACTCACACAGACACAGGGCGAACATGCAAACTCCACACAGAGAGGAGAGAATCCTAGCAACCTAGTCGGGAATCGAACCCAGGTCCTTCTTGCTGTGCCGCCCTCACGGCCTCATTTATTCACTCGTTTATTTTTAGTAACCGCTTCATTGTTTTCAGGGCTGCATTTATGGAAATCGATACGGACATGGCAGCAAACTTGTTTTGATGTCACTCACACACTCACACTCACACTCACACTCACACTCACACTCACACTCACACTCACACACACACACACACACACACACACACACCTCAGGCGTTTTCTTACTACCTCACCTCGTACGAAAAATCAGTTAAACATCTGGAACCCAGTATGGTCAGAAAACATTTTCCAGGCCTTTGGACTTTTCTGTTTCAGTAGTTGCACAACACCACAGTTCCTGAGCTTGTAGATTCAGTCACTATCTCTGAAGAGATGCATGCAGGAGTGACTACAATTCAAGCAGCTGCACTAAATTGCTCCCAGGTGTAAGTGTATCAGTGTGTTTCTGGGCAGCACTGGACCCACCACGACCCTGATCAGGATAAAGCAATAAAAAATTTAAAAGAAGAAAAGTTTAACAAACCCAGGACCTATTTTTCCAAAAGGTGATGAGATTAGCAAATGACCACAAAACATGATTTAATTTCATTTACATGTTTATCACCACTTTATCCTGGTCAGGGTCACACTGGGTGCAATGAAGTAACACACGCACCGAACAGGATGACAGTCCATCACAGGGCTCGGTCTGAGTCCTGACCTTAGCTCCACTCATCAGCTTTGGAATGAACTGGAACATCAACTGAAGCTTTCTTAACCAACATCAGTGCCCAGCCATACAAACGCTGTCACTGTTTGACTAAATGGACACAAATTCCCACAGACATCCTTTAAAAAAAAAACGTCCTGTGTGAAGCCTTCTCAGGAGGTGAAAGCTCATGGTCGGGTGTCCAAATACTTTCGGTCATATAGTGTATTTAGAACAGACAGGATTTGTTCTTAAACAAAAGAAGAGGGATGGGTTTCCTGGAACAAACACTCTCACCCCAGGGTAATTTCACTTTGCCCTTTCCCAAATTGTGCTGAAGGGGGTTTTTAAGAGTCCAGAGAACTGACTGACTTTGTGTCCAACAGCTGGATTGAGAAAAGCAGCTATTGTTGGTCCCTCTGAGTCCTTCTGACCATTTATAATACCGCTGACCACACGGTTTAACATTTTAATTTGCAGCCTTAAATGACGCCACCTGAAATGCAGATGAATTTATTATTTGGCCGCTTTCAGGCTCGTTCAGAAGTTCCCACAAACACGTCCCTCTGTTTTACACCCTGAGCGGTGCGGGTCAGGCCGGAGTGCTTTCCTCCACGCCCCTCGCTGAATGGTGAACATTTGTGCGCAGAGAGAAAAAAAAAGCATTTCCATTTATAAAGGTTCTTGGCCAGCAGATGCAGCTCGGCTCTACTCGTAAATACGGTCGAGAGGACGAGGAGTCCTGCTGCATTCCAGAGACGCTCTGATTCGCTTTGTTAAAGGAAGTAGCAGCATGTCTGAAAATCTTCATTGAGCGAAACGTGTTGGATGAGCTTCAGTTATCTCAAGTGCAAACAGCTTAATCTGTCCCAGATCATTATTATTATTATTTATTAGGATTTTAATGTCATTTTTGTTTATGCATTTTCTCCCTTTTTTTAGTGAGTCCAATTGCCCGATTGCGTCATGCTTCCTCTCCACCAATGCCGACCCCCCCTCTGATTGAGGACACCGAAGCTAACCCACGCCCCCTCCGACACATGGGCAGCAGCCGTATGCATTTTGTCACCTACACTTTGACGAGTGCAGTGCGAATCAGCCCTGTGTATGGAGAGACACACCCTGACAGCACTCTTTTCCCATCTCTGTGCAGGCGCCATCAATCAGCCAGCAGAGTCATAACTGATTCAGTTATGAGAGAGAGTCCCTATCCGGCTTAATATCCCACCCCTATCTGAACAACAGGCCAATCGTTGTTCATGTGGCTGCTCAGCCCAGCCGGCAGGCAGAGCTGAGACTCGATACGATGTATTCAAGATCCCAGCTCTGATCCTGCATCCGGACAGTCCGGAGTTGCTGTCAGTGCAGGACGAAGGTGAATCCAAACCTGATCTTCCATCTCTCAAACACAAGCAAATTAGGTCTGTAAGGAACAAGACCAGGTCTGTGGAACCACTGAGACTCGAACCTATAATATTACATTTCATTTAGACTCTCGTTCTCTCAGCAGGGACAAAAAAAACCCTGAAAATAAAAAGTAAAAAATGACGTCTCAGCTGCTCAAGTGGCCCAGCGGCTGCTTAAGGAAGCGTAGCATGTTAATGCATACATTTTGAAGCTCTGGGTATGAATCTGCAACCGGTAGTAACAACAAACAGTTAGTAGCTATGAGGAGGAGGTGTTCTAATACAGACTGCTATTCGCTGTTCAAAAAAACAATACGATACTACCACCACCACATTTTACAGTACAGATACCTTGCTTGAGTGTTTTTGAGCAGCTTCATGTTTTTTAGTGGTTCTTGGTCTTTGGAGGTAAGAGAAAATTGAAATCCCCTCCTTCCTCACCACCCACAAAAACTTCACATCAAATAAACTGATTCACTAAAAAGAGTCAATTCAAACAAACGATTCCTTCCTGATTCTTGTCATGAACATTTGATCCCAAGTTGGTTCCTTACAATATTAATTTTGGGAAGCTAAATCAGACCCAAAGAAGATCAACTGACCCATGCTGCAACCTCCCTGACTCTATTTCCTCTTCAAACACACGCGGCTCTTTAAAATGAGATGTTGACTTGACCCGATCCTAAATATGATAAGGTTTTTAGCAGTCCGAGCTTAGGTCCGGCATCCAGCCATCCAAAATCCACAATAAACCTAAAATACAGCTTTGATCTCTTTGAAGAGCCTTGGGGTGGACCAGGTTCCTGCTGGGCTCTGGGTGGAACTGGGTAGTGCATAAACAAAGAAGAAGCTAGAGGGGTACACAGTAGGTGTAGTTCCTCTGATGCTTTATGAACCATCGACGTCCTGCCAGAATGTATTTTTCTGGCTTTGAAAGCGAATACCAGCATCTCTCATCTGCCTTCACGGCTGGAGAGGTACACTGTCGGTTCCTGGGACAGGTCGAGGGGCGCGTGTGCTCCTTCTCTCACTGGTTTGGTGAATCTGGACAATCGTGCGCTCACGCTGTGCTCGCTGATTTACTCCAGGTTTAAATGTTTTCTGATTCAGTGCGGGACGGATTAATAAAGGAAATCTTCTTGGACGAGCCTGCTGGGTGTGACTAAAGCTTTGAGATATTTGATATCTTCAGCACAAGATTGCATCATGGAAAAACAGTGCCAGTCCGGGCTTTCCGATTCCCCCAGGCAGCGACCAGCATGTGGACACCTGAACATCTCATCCTAAATCACGTGCATTAATATAGACTCTAATCTATTTTATATTGAGAAGGCTGTCAACTAGAGTTTGGAACACAACTAAAGGGATTTGCCTTTACTAACCACCATCTCTAATTTGCCAGATGAGTAGCATTGAGTTTCTCCTGCTCAAGTGTCCAGTAGTGGACTTGGTGCCCTGCAGAACTTGAATGAAGAGTTCTTGCTTTGATGTTGCTTTCAAAGGCAAACCTTTGGAGCTCCATGACCACTGTGACCCTGATCAGAATGTGATTTGAGCAGTAGAATGCTGTGATACCATAATTGGTTTAAAGAAACTTCAGTGACCTGCACAGAGCCCGGACCTCAGCCCCACTTAATAGCTTGGGAATGAACCGGAACATCAACTGAGGCTTTCTCGACCAACATCAGTAACCAGCCATACAAATACTTTTTTTGCATCATAAATGGGCACAAATTCCCACAGACATACAGTGTATCACAAAAGTGAGTACACCCCTCACATTTCTGCAGATATTTAAGTATATCTTTTCATGGGACAACACTGACAAAATGACACTTTGACACAATGAAAAGTAGTCTGTGTGCAGCTTATATAACAGTGTAAATTTATTCTTCCCTTAAAATAACTCAATATACAGCCATTAATGTCTAAACCACCGGCAACAAAAGTGAGTACACCCCTAAGAGACTACACCCCTAAATGTCCAAATTGAGCACTGCTTGTCATTTTCCCTCCAAAATGTCATGTGACTCATTAGTGTTACTAGGTCTCAGGTGTGCATAGGGAGCAGGTGTGTTCAATTTAGTAGTACAGCTCTCACACTCTCTCATACTGGTCACTGAAAGTTCCAACATGGCACCTCATGGCAAAGAACTCTCTGAGGATCTTAAAAGACGAATTGTTGCACTACATGAAGATGGCCAAGGCTACAAGAAGATTGCCAACACCCTGAAACTGAGCTGCAGCACAGTGGCCAAGATCATCCAGCGTTTTAAAAGAGCAGGGTCCACTCAGAACAGACCTCGCGTTGGTCGTCCAAAGAAGCTGAGTGCACGTGCTTAGCGTCACATCCAACTGCTGTCTTTGAAAGATAGGCGCAGGAGTGCTGTCAGCATTGCTGC